>NC_134900.1:34017220-34079720 GCF_041734735.1 Babylonia areolata
GGGGAAGGGGGATTTGTATAGAGACCTATCTAGGGGGGGGAAAAGTGAAAGGCTTTTTTCGTGGCCAGGAAGTTCCCTTTGACTAAAACCGACAAGGGACGATTTCGATTTTTGGTCTCAAACTCCCAATCTGAAACCACAGAGCCCGCTTAGGTAGAAGGGGTCCCCCAAGATGGGTCCCCCCCCCCCCCCCCCCCCCCCCCAAAAACCCCTCTCTCTCTCTGCCCACGCATAACATTCGTCACGGCAGCTGGGGGGGTTTTCCTGTGACGGGGCTGTGTTGTCAAAAACTTGAGGGCTGTCGGGAAAAACCCTTTTTGAGAGCTGCATCCCGTTATAAAACCCGTGAGAGACGACCATTTTCATATGTGCAGGTCATTTATGCCAATTATTACACAACCATGAAAAGAGGGAGTTTCCCTATTGTGCAGGGACCTTTAGAGCACCATTCTGTTGTTGCCTGAGTGCTTAAGTTGCGGGTCCAACGTTTTATATTGGATCAGATTAGTTTTTTATCTCTTTCACCCCATTTACAGTAAATTGATTTTAAAGTGAAATGATTTACACAGCGCGACATTTGCACAACAGGCTGCCTCCCCTGGGTAGAGCCGACTGGGCAGTGCCTTGGGCGCCATCATTTTTTTTCCTGGTCTTGTCAGGTTTCAGTCACCAACAAATACTCCGCAGACATGAACTTTTTTCGACGTTAAAGACCCTGTAATCCAGTCAGTTTTTGGTGGATTTTGGAACAAAACACACCCAGCATGCACCCCCTGATACAGATTTGGGGCTTTTAATGGGGGGGGGTTTAAAAAAACCAAACGTTTATACACGGGATTTGACCTGGGATTCTCGAATTGTACGTGGTGTTCTGGAACTGCCCGTCACAACCAAATCTTTCTTCAGGGAAAAAAACCCCAAGTCTCTCCTTTTACACAGGGCATTGCAACAGACAAAAAAATTAACCCCGCATCACGTTCGTTTTCTTTAGGAAATCCCCCAAGTCTCTCCTTCACATGGACACATTGCAACGAACAAAAAAAATTAACCCTGCGTGACGACATTTTATTATGTGTTTTGTTTTCCCCTTTTAAATTGTCTTTTCTTGCTTTTTCTGTTTCCTTTTCGCTTGTTCACCACATAACTTGTATTATTTTGTCTGGTTCGTGTCTTGCTTGACTGCCTGGTCCAAGGTCCCGTCTTTATTTTCTTTTTAAATTTTTTTTCATATTTGTCACGTCTTGTTAATCGTAGTTGTCGTTTCATGTCCTCTCTTGTTCCGGTCTGGTCATTGCCCTCTTGGCCTGTTTCCGCCTCGATTATGGAACTGCCCACCCTCGTCCACAGTCTTGAGTCAGCGAAAATCCTGATCTATCTCTTCGCACTGACACACTGCGACGAGACAAACAAAAGCTTAACCGGCCATGTATGCCATTATGTATTAGGTTTTGTAGCTTCCCTGTTAAATGTGATCTTTTGCTTGACATGGTCTGTTTCCTTTTCTGATATGTTCCCCATATCTTGTATTAATCTTTGTACCTTCTGCGGGTTGTTGTCACGGGGGTAGGGTCCCGTATTTATTTGTCTTTTTGTTCTGTGGTGGCTAGTTTCATAATGTTCCACGTCTTTTTAATCGTGGTGTATTTTCATTGTTCTTGTACTGCGTTCCCTGCCTTGGCGATCATTGTAATTCTCGTACCCGTCCCTGTTCCCTTGTCTGAGTAACGTGTCCTCTTGTAATGTTCCCCTGTCCCTGGCGTCCGGCGTCCTATGGTCCTTGCGTGTTCCCCGGTTATGGTCCTTGTCCCTTGTCTTGCCACTTCAGCGCGGCATATCCCGACCCCGACTATGCTGAACGTGTTTTCCACGAGCGCCCTCGCGTATTTTTCCTGAAAGGTATGTCTTGTTCCCGCCCAATCTCCCCCGGTCTTTCTTGTCTTTATGGCCCTGTCTGTCACTTCTCTCTTTTTCCTCTAGTTTTGAAGGTTTTGTTCTTATCTGGGCATAGTTGAATTTCAACATGTTGAAAACATTTTCTTTTCCCTGGGGCAATGCTATGTTGTTGATTTCTGCAAAAGGTCCACCTGGTAAAGGTGCATGTGGGTTGGGTTGAGGCCTGACCTCCTGAGACCAAGTAAACACAAGTAAGGCAGCACGAATACAACCATAGTGTCATAGATATGCTCACGATTAACGACTAAACAGAGTGTGTTCTGGCAAAAAAACAAGCCAACATAAAAAAACACCAGAAACAGTTAATTGGATACACAGTTCTCTCTTTTCTATGAGGTGAAACCCCTGAATAAATGATCATCTGATCTATTTGTAAGTATTCTTATGCATTCTGTTGTTGGTATCTAGGTGGGTGGTAATGTGGACGAATCTGACCTGGCACAACAGTTACACGAAAGCAAAAAATAAATCTAATGTGCAGTGATCACTGGGATCCATCCTAAACTCATGGGTTTGAGTAAGTATCTGTCAAATAAAGCCATCGGCGCGGGGCCAGACCAGACCTCCCGACCCATCCAAGTCCCAAATGAGACACTTCGGGGAAAAAAAAAAAAAAAAAAGAATAAAAAAAAAAAAAAAAAAAAAAAAAACAAAAAAAAAAAAAAAAAAAAAAAAAAAAAAATAAAAAAAAAATAAAAAAAAAAAAAAAAAAAAAAAAAAAAAAAAAAATAAAAAAAAAAAAACAAAAAAAAAAAAAAAGAAAAAAAAATAAACAAAAAAAATAAAAAAAAAAAAAAAAAAAACAAAAAAAAAAAAAAAAAAAAAAAACAAAAAAAAAAAAAAAAAAACAAAAAAAAAAAAAAAAAAAAAAAAAAAAAAAAAAATAAAAAAAAAAAAAAAAAAAAAAAAAAAAAAAAAAAAAAAAAAAAAAAATAAAAAAAAAAAAATAAAAAAAAAAAAAAAAAAAAAAAAAATAAAAAACAAAAAAAAAAAAACAGAAAAAAAAAAAAAAAAAAAAAAAAAAAAAAAAAAAACGGTAGTATTTATCAAGGACAAACAACAGGAACAACCGTCATGTATTCACAATAACGAAAAACCTCTGGAACGTTTACTAGAGATTGATACCTGGTACACTTCAGGGAAATTACAGGATAAGGGTGTCTGTGTTTTTTTGTGTGGTGTTGTCGTCAAATTGATGAACAAATGATCAAAAACAGACAGTTACATCTGGACAGAAATGTACCATAAAAATCAAATCATCGTTACAATATTCAACAACTGCCAGTCCATTTCTTCTTTTCTATGTGGGTCGCTGTTGATTTGTTGTGTAACTCTCGAATGTAATTAGTCTGTCTGCCCACCCAACCCACAGTAATGCAAACATGTTGTTCCCACATACAGATGTTAGTAAACTGTAACTGGAACAATCGCCATCGTGGACAAAAAGCGCATACCCCTATTCTCCATCCCATCCCTCCCTCTCCCTCCCTCCCCTCAAATTTTCCATCTTCAAGCGGGAACCCGATACAAACATAGGACAGCAAAAGTGCCAAAAAATGGCGGAGAGGGAGATTTTCACTGACAAGACAAAAAGAAGACTCGATACCAGATCACAGGTGCAACCAGTGTTTGGCAGGAAGGAAGGGAGGAAGGTATGCCAATTGAGTTGTCAGCACAAAAGCAGTTGAATCGCTACTGGATGTGCTGGGGATACAATTGTTCACAGCCTGAACATCCGGAAGGTTGAGGAAAAATAAGTGTTTCTTAAATGTTTTGTTTTATAGCTTGGGGGACAATTAAAAATCCACAGGAAATAAACTATATTGGCACTTGGTTCCTCTCTCTTTTTCGTCTAGCTCAGTCAGTGTGGTATATTTTTGAAAAACCTCTGCGGCCAAAATCGTTCAATCGGCAGACAGAAAGGAAAAATCGACTATATTTATTTAAACACTTCATTCGGAGCAAGAGGTATGGGGTTGCGGGCAGACGAGCAGGTATTATTGACAAATCATTGTCAAGTACAACTTACACGTGTCCTTTTGACATGTACATCCGTCTTAAGGTATAATGAATTGTTGCTTCAAATAATGTGTTTGTTTGTCATTTGGTTTCTGAGGGCTAAGAGGGTGGTTTGATACTTGCAGGTCTTTTCTTTTAAATTCGGTAGTATTTTTTGATCTACAAAAACTGCCGGTATTGAGAGTTGTTTTAATTTGGTTATGTGAACAGATCGATTGTTATCGCAACACATACCAAGTTCGGTAGCTTTGTGCTCAACGATAACATTATTAAATCGAACAAACTTTCGACAAAACTTTCATGTGATGATATTCCGTTTTTTTCAAAGTAAAACAGCCAGCAGCATTTCGGAGAGTAGGGCTTTCTGGCATTTCACAGGCTCGAAGTTGTGAGAACACAGAGGTGGGTGAATGAATGAACGGGAAAGGAAAATGTCTCTTCTCTTTAACACTGGCAGAAAGAAATGACTTCGACCACAGCATCCTTCTGGGAAAGTCATGTCGCCACATCAGTTCTTAATCTCCTGTTGGTCACGGACCCCAAGCATCACCAGATGATCTCTATCCAAACACCTCGGAAGCTCGAACATGTGTAGCGAATACCAGAAACCCGTCCTGGTTGCACACAGTCCAGTTCGTCCTTCTCCATAAACCAAGTCATTGAATCCAGTGCATCGAGGTTGTGGTGTATAAAAGGAAAGAAGACTGTTTTAACCACTCTCCAGATGGTTGGACATACGATATGGACTGGTCCTGGACAAGCGTTCTTTTCTTTCGTCCCCATTCTTCACCTGTGAGTGTAAATACAAACGGTAACATTCCAGGTTGATGGAACAATTCAATGCTTCTTGGTCATCGCTCTCTCTCGGCTTCAAAGTGGGTCGTTCTTGTGTTGTGGTCTTCTGGACAACTACGTCTATCAGAATCGGGTCCAGGCAGAAGGTCAGAGAAAATTCATTTACCGCGTTGTTTTGACCCTGTCAAACCACACTGGACCGTTGGAGCATAGAAAAACTCGGTCAACAAAAGAGGGAATGCTTCACTAAAAGGACTCGCACTGTTATCTGGACAATCATTTCTGAAATCAAACCACCACAGTGTGGTTGCATTGCTGTGAATCCATTCATCACATCGTGAACATGACTAATAGGTGTCTTTTTTCCCTCCCAATGCAGTTTCATTTCAGTATTTCTTCGGTTGTCGCTAAGTTGGGGAACAAACGGAAAAGATGAAGATGTCTGTTTTAACCAACAAGGCTTGGGCACATACTACCTCTGGGCATACTGGGACAAAACCTCCGGGCGGATTACGAATGTCTGGACTAACAGTTTTTTAAACGTTGGTCTGGTCTTGGTCGGAACAGTTGATGTTAGAGGGAGGATGTGTAAAAAACAGTTGATGGGATCTGTGAAGGGAAACCACACTGGGGGACTCGGTAAGGTTATTTCACACAGTGCCGTTTGTCGCGTTGTGTGGACTCAAAATTCCATTCCCCGGCAACCGACGAGAAAAGACGTCGAGCCATATTTTCTAATCATCCTTCTCTTCACAACTCCTTGTGGTTGAGTTATAGTATGGAGGAAGAAAAGAAACAAAAGAATAATTAGAAAACATGGAATTGATTCAGTTTGTAATTCAAAGTAGTTATTTGTTTTGTCAGACACTGATCCGGGAATTGCTCTGTACATAAAAAGTTACTAACTCCCAGCCTGAAATGTAAACCAATGGAAGTAATAAACTAAATGGCATTGATTAGTTTCCAAAAAATATTTACGAGAATCATTCTGTTCTTTTCCCGTTTTCAGCGAACGAAAGCCAATCTTCCATGCAAATGTTTTATTACTGATCAATCACAGGCTATTGAAATATTTGACTCCAATTGTTGATAGGTTAAAGGAAATAGAAAAACAATTGTTGGTGTGTGAAGCCACCCAATCCTGACAACAGGACCACTGAAAGGGCACGCAGTAGTAGAGAGAGTCAGTTGTTCTGTTCATTCTTCGTCCTCCATCGTAACACTTGTCCTTCAAATTTTAAATACACGATTACAGCTCTGAAATGTGGCGATAGTGGATCCGTAGGAAGTGGTACACGTCACCGGCAGCTTCCGAAGAGACCGATTCTCAGCAAAGGCAGAAAAATTGTATTTTATAAAATTTGGAGTGGGGGGGAGGCGCAAGTAAAAGAAACTCCCATTTTAAAACCAACTTTTCAAACGAATATGAAGGTACGTGGTGGACCGCAGAATGGAAGAAGGTGGTTGGACATGTCACTGCACACAGATTCAACACTTTGAGCTAGAGTTGTTTTTGGCTTTCTGTATATTAGATCTACTCTGCGTGTGATTCTGCCGACAAGCCACTGGAAATATGTGTGCTAATAGTTATCTATAAACTTCACTTCTGGAGGGTAATTTTCAATGTGTCCTCGTAATACATCCTGTTGATGAAAAATAAGTCCGGTTCATCCTATACCACGAAATATGTAAAATTAATAGTCTTGTGTTTAAACCTGTGGTTTTTAATTGCACTGACGACACATTTAAAGCCACGGGATAGTTCAAGTTGCCACAATCTTGGGACCATTTGTCTGTGGAGTTTTAAAACATATAGCTTCTAATCTCACTGAGCATCTACAGTCTTTCAGTTTTACTTTCATGCTAACTAGACCACGGAATATACAACAACGAGTCGTCGTAGCCATGTTTCAAATGTTCCATCCCACACCAGTATGCAAGACGTTCAACTGCAAGCTAGGCAAATACTTCTCGATGGCACCCTACACATGCCCAGGAGTTTAACCAGAAAGAAAGGGAAATCGTATCAAAACCCCATACCCCACCCATGGGGCCGTGCTGTTGTGGTGTGGGGGTGGTGGTGGTTAAGTTGTTGTTCTATACAGATGAATGATAGACTGCATAACTGTGTCTGTTTTGTAATGCTTGTGCGGGTTCTGGATGAATTTTTATTCCTGGGAGTGAGGCCACTCAATTCCAGGTGGACCAGCTTCTGGCGCGTTCACACTGGTGCTTGGTTCAAGCTGACGTCTTGTGTGATGATGTGAGCACCGACAAAATCAAAAGCAATACAACACAGTGTGAAGAAAAGAACACAACGCACAATCGTGCAACAGTATGTGTTCTTATGAATGTTTAATATTATACAATACATATTTGCTATTTTCCAGTCAGGGACATATTTGACAAAACTTGTTATTCGTTTGCCTTTGCTTTCTTTTTTTCCCTAATGTATCAGTTAGCCAAAAAAAAGCGAAAAACGTCAGCTATCGCTATGCAAAAATGGATAAGAATGGGAAGAGCTACTCCTGGTCAACCCATTAGGACTAAAAGGGTTATCCCAAAACCACATGTAGTGACTCGTACGATATCCTTAAAATCCGAATGTTGGACTTAAAGAAACTTTGGACACCATTCAATACTTTGGAACGTTCTTTCGTTTTCTCATTCAAGACTCGATGTAATTACTAAGTATGGGTTTATTAGAAAAATCCAATATTTTCGAGAGCGCTGGGGGCTGGATCTTTCCTAAAAATTTACCAGCCTTCAATTAAATCCCCTTAGCTGTTCCAATGTAATGTCTAGTGTTAAAACAAAATTACACTTCAAAATTACATTAATAAGCTTTCTTGTTTCGTTTCGGAACGTTTCTGTATTGGGTCTTAGGTATCGTGTCTGTCCTCTGTCATAGTAGTTGTAGCCCGACATGATATTAGTCGAATATCATTAACTACTACGAAGTATATACCCGAAAGAATTGGATTCCTTCGTTTTTTTTTCCGCTATTTTATCATCGCGTGAATAACTATCGACGACAAGGAACTTTGCGATTTCGTTGTACTTTATTATTTGGTTTCTACACATTTCCTTAGATTATATAATCGCGGCCTCTTCTTGCGAACATATCGATCGAAACACACCGGCGTAACTAAATTTATCCGTCGCTTCATGTACCTTTAAAATTAAGGGATTTAATTTTGAAGACCCCGCGTGTTCTTGAGAATTTGGACTAGATTGTGACAATTTACCCAGGGGGAAGGTTGTGTTTCTACAAAACGAACCATTAGCGGCCCGCCCCCGATCCGATTTCTATAGGATAAACAGGTACTTCGGTGTAGTTTTAATATATCAGAGGAGAAACGGTCGCAACTCAGGGAGTTTCTGGCGTCAGCTATTATTTTATAGTTTTATCTAGTACGATGTCTGGAAGTTGTGATAAGAAAAATAAAATACTACCGAAAAGCACGTTAGCAACCTCACCAAATGCTTTGTCCCTTTTCCGGTCTAATTGATTTTTTAATCTAGAATGTGAAAGGTTAGAACGATTAATCTGTACTATGAGGATTGTGGGAAATCGGACAGAAAGAATGTCATTGCTGATATTATTTGAAATGTATTATGATGGCTGAATGGGGTTTTTTAAGACTGGGTCTTTTATAATTTTGTACACACAAGAAAAAAAATTTAAAGCCATCCTTTGGTTACCAAAGGACGGGGGTTTCTCAAATGTCAACCAATGAGTTGTCTGTCGTTCGGTACCCCCCTCGTCGAGTTTCACGACAGTATACCGCGTCGTCGTTGACACAGTCAGTATATACGTATAGCAACGTCACATAATATATTAGGTATCTCTTAAATAATCGAAAAAAAAAATTATAAAATAGGTCATTCTCTGGGCTCTGATGCTGATGAATTTTTAAAGAGGACCAGCACCAACGGCCCCTGTTCGTCTTCACTGCCTTTGCCTTTCATGGTTGGGAAGCTGTTCGCCTTGCTGTCCCGGTCCCTGTCTACAACACTCCGCTTTGTGTTCCTTGTCCCGGTTTTACACCTCGGCCTTGATGTCCTGGTCCCTCTCTGCTGTTTTCCAAGAAACCTGTCTTTCCTCTACAACACCTTGTCTCCTTCTTCTGCACCTATCTCACCACCCCATCACACTAAGTAAAACATTTGTTTGTTAAATGCGATGGCAATCAATTTCAATAATAGTAAGAAATAATATTTTAGACTCATATACTTAGGCGAGGGGGATGGATGACGGGCGGAAAGGACGGGGAAGGCGGAGAAACATCACCTGGCTGCTCCAAAAAAAAAAAAATGGGCGGACGATACAACTCGAACACTACACACGAAATGTGCAGTACCACAAAGAAAGAAAAGTCCACTTACAAGAGGTTCTTCGAGTCTTGAGTTAAGGCGTGAGGAGGAATAAGGAGGAAGAGAGAAGGCAACGGAAAACATTTACAGACATTACAAAGGCTGCTATGCGGGGCTGGCGCCAAAGAAATGTATCGCGGACCAATTGACCAAAGCGGGGGTCAATAGCGGAACATCTGTATCTCGTTTTAACGGAGCGTCAAGTCAGGTATATTAGTAAAAGGCGTTAAAGGTAATGGAGAACGAGACGGGAGAGAGGGGAGCTGTAAGTATGGATGAGGGAGAGACGTGGAGGAGGAAAGGAGAGAGGGTGAGGAGGGGAGAGGGAGATAGAGGATTTGGGGAGGGAGAGGGAGACCGGCCGAGAGGGTGAGAGAGAGAGGGCTTGAAGAGGAAATTTTCTTTAATGAGGGGGAAAAGTGGAATGGAATAATGACCGAGGAAAATTTTTTTTTTTTTATCTTTTTTTTTTTTTTTTTTTTTTTTTCTCACCGGGCCCGCTGGCCAAGAAATTCATCAAACCAAAGAAACAAAACACACAACAACAACAACAAAATGAAAGCTATTCGACCTCTACAAACTATCACTACTACCATACTACCAATTACCACTTCTTCACTAATAAATAACCTATCTTTAAAAAGAAAAGAGAGAAGGGAGGTAAGGAAGTGAAGAAAGAAAAAAAAAAATTAATCCGGTCATAGCAAGAAATGCAAAATACAAATAATTAAACTGACCACCTTCCACACAAAAACGAATACACTTGCATATGCATAAAATATTAACTTCCATTAAAGGAAAAACAACGAATACAACAGAATAATATCAACAACAAATGTCAATATTGATATTGACACATAATAAAGCATCGCGCCTGCCACTTTTATTTTTAAACATTTCCAGTCATGGAGTAGCAATGGCATTGTAAATTAATGGGTGTCCTTCATTTATTTTTTCATATATTCTGCGACGATTATACTCTTAGAAGGACTGTGATGATGTTCTGTTACGAACAGTGATGAACGTCAAATATGGGGAAAGAAGAAGAGACAAAGAAAGTATAGAACTTGGTCTGCTGGTGTGATCAAAACCAACTCTGAGAACTCTACGTATCAAAAAACTAAGAAATTAATTTGTAGATTCAGGAAGGAAGAAGACTAGATTCTGTACCCGTCACCATGTGCCATTTAAAGACAAGGAAGTAGAGATCATCATCGACTTTAAAATTTCTCGGACTGATCATTCCTTTAAACGATTTTGACTGGGGAGAAAAAAACCCTAATACGGAAAAAAAAAAAAAAATAAAAAAAAAAAAAAAAAAATGTTTTTAAGAAAGATCAAAAGCGCCGGCACATTGGCCCGCCTTGATCGAGCCTTCGTCTATCCTGGTCGGCTGCTGTACTTTTTAGGCGCGCCTCAAAAACTGTTTCGGAACCATGATGAAGAAAGAAATCACATGGTCTTACCGAGCAGTCATTGATTAGTGTTGCTTAACCTTCGCTATTACTGTTTGGCCTTAGGAAACTTGGCAGAAGGATTAGGATAGAGTTTTTGCAAATGCCCATTGCAGAAATCGTTAAAAAAAAAGGCCACAAGTTACCGGAGCTGTTATCACTATCTAGTAGACATATATACTATGCGGCCTACCTCTAAAAAAAACTGAACAAAATCACTCAGCCAGGAAGGAACCGCATCCACATACGCCTGTTGGAGATTTGGATCTTTCAAGATTGCTCCCCTTGGTCGACCCGGTTACGGCTTTACAGAAAGTATATAAGGACGAAAACCAATCGCTTCGCCAATAAGCTTTTTCCCCAAAGCAGTCAATTCCCTGGTCTTCCTCGAACAAATCCAGTATGATATAATTATTAGAAATTGTTTGCAATCGTATACATCTACCTAAAGATCTATTTGGTCATCAGCCCATTTACAATGCAATATGCAACTTCTGTTAAAATGTGTGTGTGTGCTGTGTCGTGTGTGTGTGTGGTTGTGTGTGTGTGCGGCGCGCGGCGCGCGCCGCGCGTATTGTGGGTGTATGTCTGATGTGCAGTGCATTGCATGTGTGAGTATGCACAAAGTTTTTATATTGAATATGCACTTGTATCCTAATTTCTACTGTATCTGTGTTTGTGAATTGAAGGGTTTAATTCGATTTAAGTTCGTTATTTCTTATGTAAAATACTTACCCCTCCCCCCCCCCCCCCCCCCACCCCCCCCTCCCCACCAACCCCCCCACCCCCCACCCACTCACATAATATCATTGTGACTCCGGTCTCACTTGGTAACAAAGATATCATTATATTCTTATTAAATATTTCGTTTTAGCAAATCAAAACAGTTTTTTTTAAAAGATCTTTGAGGTTAACCATCTAATAGTTATCGTTTTAAAAAAGGAATGGCCAGATTCTTCCAGTACAAACTACTACTGTATGAAACGGGCTTGAATTTTGAATTGAACATTAGATCAGTGATACTGGCTGTTTTTCTGATTGATTAGAACATGATTGATGTTGTGAATGAAAGGAGATGATTGTTTTCCATATACAACTAATCTTCTTTAATAGGCAGTGAATGAATTAATGACATCAAGGCGTTGCGAAAAAATCCACAAAAACTACTCATGGCTTAGTTCATTATTATTGATAACCAAAGCCATGTTGTATCGTCCATCTGTGTCATGCTGCGTGGCAGGAGAAGGAATGCTGATTTTCTCTGCAAACAGATTGCCTTGGGTGAATCGGTTTACATTTATGAAAATGGGAAAGTATATGGTTTTTTAAATGTTTGTGATTAGGATTTGAAAAAAAATGTGTGTGTGTGTGCGCGTGCTTGCTTGCCTACGTGTGCTTACGCGTGTGTGAAAATCATTATGAAAAATAAAGGACAGACGCTGGGTTTGGAGTGAAATTTGTGATTTGTTGTAGGTTGTGTGATGATTTTTGATGAGGATTTCTTTGAATACTGCTGTGATGGATTTTCAAGACAGTTTGTTCCGACCGGGACCAGCAGGACTGCACTGTGCGATGGGAAAACAGTGATGTTACTAGCATGCTGTTTTCCCACGTTAACTCTGACAATGCTCAAGATAGCTGTGAGGAGAGGAAACACTGTGAACTACACCTGCTCAAGTAGCTGTGAGAAACACTGTGAACTACACTGCTCAAGTGCTGTGGGAAACACTGTGAAACCTTACACTGCTCAACGTAGCTGTGGGAAACACTTGTGAACTATACACCTGCTCAAATAGCTCGTGGAGGAAGAAAAAGAAACCACTGTGAATCTACAACAGCTCTCACGAAGCTTTGCATTGAGCAACATACTGTGAAACTGCACGTGCGCTCAAGTTGCTGTGAGGAAACACTTGTGAACGTGCAAAACTGCTCAAGTTGCTCTGCGTGAGATACCACTGCTGCACCTAACCCTGCTCAAGTTGCCATGTGCAGATACATGCGATTCCATTACACTGCTCAAGTTGCTGTGAGAATCACTGGTGAACTACAATGCTCAAGTTACCACTGCTCAATTGCTGTTTGAGAAGACTGTGAACTACAATCTTCTGCTCAAAGTTGCTGTGAGAAACACAGTGAACTACATGCTCCAAGTTGCTGTTGAGTGAAAGCACTGGTGAAAACTACAACTCCTTCAAGTAGCTCGAGACAGCCTGTGAACTACACTCACGCTCAGGTTCTGTGAGAAACACTGTGATCTACAAATGCTCATGTTGATCTTGTGAGCGACGGAGAAACTCTGGACAGAACAGTTACTGGCCAGCTGGTAGGTTTAGACATTCGCCATACCAACCCAACATCAAATTTTCACATTCTCACACGTATTCCGGGAGATGGAGAAATCAATTCATAACTGTTTTTTATTTTTTTTGCCACGTGAATATTACAAAATTTGCCTGTCCGGGTACTGGCTTGTGTGATGGGTTTAAATACGACAAAAAAGACCCCAAGGTATTTTTAATTCCCATCAGTCATTTCGTTTCTAATATAAACTTCAAGTTTACTACACCTTTATGGTTTTTTGTTATTCAGAAAATTAAACAAACAGAAATACTAGAATCGAAGTACAGTAATAATAACTATAATGACTGGGTTTGATGTGATGATCTTGATACTGTACTACTACTTCTAAAATGTACATTTGTATAGCACTATTACATGTTTTTCATCATCTAACCAAGCTGGCTCAATATGCTGATGATATTGCTTATGGATTCAGACATCCTTGAGGAAAAGGACAAGCCTACATTACATAATTATGTACAGAAACATTTTCAGGGTGAACTCGATAGATGAGTAGCTATATGCAATCTAGTGGTTTTGAGTTTTCTGTAGAAAAAACACATTTGATCCTCTTTAATAATGGTTATAAATCCCAGCAAACTACACGTTTTTTTTTTAGGAGGACGTGAAATATTTTTCAAGTCGGAAATCAAATTCTTGGGATCCTATTTACTTCAAAACTAAACTGGAAGAAACACATTGATTCAATGGTGACTAAAGCAGTAAAAGTTTAAATTTCTTAAAAATTGTAAGTCACTCTCCTTGGGGACAAGACTCCAAAATTCTTTTACATTTAGCGACATCTCTCGTAGATCAAGATTGGACGTACGGTCAAGAAATTTTCTTTTCTGCTCCGCCGACGTTCCTAAAGAAGCTGCGAATAATTGACAGTAAAGCGTGAAACTGGCTTTAGGGGTACCTGTGCATACTAAGACCTCGAAGCCTATAAGCTTGCGGGTATTCTACCACTAGATGAAATCAGAAAATTAAGTTCTGCTAAATATATTGTGAGATGTACAGCAGTGGATGATTTTGAGGAATTAAATATTAGGTCTGATATGATTTTCCAAAAAATGCTCAAAAATAATTCAAATCTACAAACCATTCGCACATATGTGTCAGATATTTTATATTCTTCAGACATTGATTTGCATGATAGTGGCACCTCGTGTTCTGGTGCCACCTGTCCCTCCCTGGGAGTTAACAAAAGCAAACGTCAACATATGTGGCTTCTGACACAACAAAAGGAGAATCTCCACATATAATAGCAGCATCAGTAAGAATTTGTATTAGAAGAAAATTTGGATTTATCAATTTAAAAGTTTACACAGATGGCTCGGTCCTGGTTGATAGAAGTGCAGGATCTGCTTTTGTCATTCCTGACCTAAAAACAGAAAAATCATATTATTTAGGTAAGGACATTCAATTTTTACAGCTGAATTGGTGGCCATCCTTATGGCTTTAAATCATCTTGTTGAATACCAATCTAATAAGTAATATCCTATTTTGTGTTGATTCTCAATCTGTCTTAAAAGGTTTGCTCCTTTTTGAGAATAATCAAAGAGAAGATTATTTTTTGAAATTAGGTATTTATTTGCACTCCCTATTTGTGAAGGGTACAAATGTTGATTTTTGTTGGATACCATCCCACATGGATTCCGTTATAACGACCAAGCAGATAGGGCAGCAAAAAGGGGAGCAAAAAATCATATAGATAGTATAAAAGTATATTGCCCATTGTCATACCAAGGAAATAACAATATACTAGAAAGAGACTTTTATAGGTGCTTGAATTCAAGTCTAAAACCTCGTCAGTTGACTCTCTCAGACTTTGGTCGATTCGCAGACCAATTCTGAGCTTAGCTCTCAGACTATTATCAAATTCATTACGGACCAGTATTGTTCTAATGTCAAGTGTATATGCTTTAATAACCTGACAATTGAGCATATAATTTTCACTGTAGCTTGATGAAGCCTTTTGTACACGAAAGTGTGTCTTCACAAGTGACTGAGAAACGTTGATGTTTTTGACTTTTTGCATTCATTATCATTGTTTCGCTTGTCAGTTTAACGACTTCTCTTTACGAAGTCCTTTAAGTAATTTCCTGTAACTGTATTTAGAGGGTTTTTTTGTTTTTTTTTTGTTTTTTTTTTTTCTTTCAAATTTCCCCACTTTTTTACCTCATTTGCCCTTTTTTCCCCCAACCCCCCATTCATACACCCCCACCCTTCAAACCCGATAATAACGGTGAAATTCAAAAATATTTTTCAAAATGTCTTAATCACCGATATGGTAGGGACATTAAAAAAAAATTTCCCTTCCCTACAGCCCCAAGGCATTATAACACCCCTTCAAAAATGAAACGCAGAAATATAATAAAAATTTTAATGCAAATCGTAAACCCCCAGAAAAAATATTTTTTGCCAAATATTTAAGAATGTTAAATGCCCGGACCCTTTGAAATTTGCCCCCACGAGTTTCCCCTGTATCCGATAAATTTGGGTTCATACCTTCAGTGATCCAGAAAACAGGGGAACCCCAGCAAAAACCCGGTAATAAAAACAAAAATTAAAGTCAACCGCTGTTGTAGGGGGTTTTAATTTTGTATGCCCGTCAATCTTTGTTTATTGTTAAAGTTTTCCCAGGTCTTTACCTAAAACCTTTCCTTCTGTGATCAATCGTTTTTTTTAATTCTTTAGACACTAGAATAGAAAAAAATATGTCTTTTCCCCCAAGGGGAGGGGGTCAAAAGGGAAATATTGTCCAATAATTAACGTAAACAAAAAAACAAATCAAAAAAAAACAAAAAAAAAAACCCCCACAAAGCATGAATTCATGTTCCCCCCTTAAAAAAGTTTGTATCACCCCTTCGGACATTTTTGTGAAAAGACAGAAAGGGGGGGAAAAAAAGGGACTATTACTGTTTTTTATATCTGCCATGTCACAAAAACCACAGTGCATTGGGAAAATAAAGATGAAGGCAACAAAATTTCATTTTTAGCGTCCAGTTGGTAAAAATAAAGGGTATTTCAGAACCCCCACACCTGACGGTTCAAAAAATCAAGGACGGTTTGTTTCCCGTTTGTCATCCTGTTCGGGGTTGAAAATTTATGCTAGATTTTACGATTGTGTCTGAAATAATAAATAGTAAACAATTAAATCCCAAGCCTGCAACATATAAAATATTTTTATTATATATAATATATTTTAAATTTTAATAAAAATATATTTATTAATATATTTTATTTTATAATATATGTGTGTGTGTGTGTGTGCGCGCGCGCCCGTTTGTGTGTGTGTGGTGTGTGTTGTTCGTTGACCTTTTGGAGAGAGTAAAAACCGTATTTATTCATACCCTTTTACTTTAAAACCCCAAATTGACCGGAACACAAAGGAAAAAATGATATGTCTTGTGATTTCCCCTTCCCAATCACTTGATTTTATTACAAAATATATATAAAGAGCACGTAAGGCCTGATTGCTTTGGGATTATGTGTTTTAAAATTGATCCGAAATTTTTTTCTACCATCCCTTTTTTGTAAAAACCCCCGGAAAAAATTCAGTTTTGCAGCGGGTAAAGGTTGAATTGCAGAACACTTTTTAATATTTGTTCGTAAAAAACAGCTGAAGGAATAACGAAAGTTTGTATTTGGATCGTCATCGAAAAGAACACTGAGAGTTCTGTTCTTTGGGGAAACCCCACAAGCCGGGAGAACAGAAAAAGGGGGGGACACAAACCACTGGGGTTACCCCCATGTTCCCCAAAGCTATAAAAGGCCCAGTCATTCTTTAAGCCTACATTAAAAACATTGAAAATGAGATGCTATCCGACGACGCGATTGAGGGGAATGATATTGATTGAATTTAAAAAAATCTACAACACAAAATGGCAATAAAACTACCCCCTACTACAAACTACACACAAACTCCCCACTGATGATAACAATGATAAAAATTAATACGAAGCCCTTTTCCATTAAAATGTCTATTTGCGCTGTACAATGGAAATAAAAACCCTTACGTCACCGAAAAAACCCAAGCACAAATTTATCAACAAACACACACACACCAAACCCAACACACACCAATCCCACAGACTAACCCCTCACCATACATTCACGAAATTCCCCAAATAATGAATTTCACAAATTAAAAACTTTTATCACAATTTTAAAACGCTTTCAAAATCAAATTAAAAACCAAATGCCAAAATCACGTACTAAAATTCACCTCTAACTTAAACACGGTCCCACATCACAATGAATAAAATGGGCACTTTAAGAAAAATTTTTCCTAACCCTCCTTCCCAACAAATATCCCAAAAGGTCTCATTCGTAAAATCGCAGGGAAGGAAAGGTGGATTAAATATTTCTTAAAAGTTGAAAAAAAATTGTTTTTCCTGGGGGGCGGGTTGTTTTGGGCAAGAAAAGAAAAAGGAAAGGAATAAAAAAAAAAAGAAAAAAAATTAAATAGTGATAATAAAATGGGGGGTGAAATAATGATAAATTTTAATAAATGTACGTGGCTTGGGGGTGGGGGGGTTTTTTTGGGGGTTTTTGGGGGTGTTTTTTTGGGGGGGGGGGAAGGGGGGAAAAGGGAAGGAAGGGAGGGGGAGGGGGGGGAAGTTTATTTTTTTTTAAAAGGGGGTGGGGCAAGGGGGGGGGGTTTTTTTTGAAATAAAAAAAGGGGGGTTTTGAGGGGGGGGGGGTTTTTTTTTTGGGGGGGGGGGGGGGGGGGGGGGGGGGGAAAAGGGGGGGGGGGGGGGGGGGGGAGGGGGGCGTTGTTTGAATTTTTTGGTTTTTGGGGGTTGTTTTTTTTTTGGTTTTTTTTTGTTTGTTTTTTTTGGGTTTTTTTTTTTTGTTTTTTTTTTTTTTTTGGGGGGTTTTTTTTTTTCTTTGTTTTTCTTTTTTTGTTTTTGTTTTTGGGGGTTTTTTGGTTTTGGTTTGTTTTTTTGATTAAGAGAATCGGTCCCATGAAAACGTTTTTTTCAATAAATTCTTTACTAAACTCTGTCAAAAAACCACCATTTGGTCAAAAGCCGAAAAAAGTTTCATCTTTTTTTAACCCAATTTTCCAAAATTATATTTTTTCCACCTTAAATTATATAACAAATGGTTCTGCAAATTTTTGCTGGTATCTTTTTGCGGTAAAAAAGGTCCCAAAAAATTTAAAAATAAAAAAAAAAAAAGAAAAAAAAAAAAGTTAAAAAGTGCCCGCCCACATTTTTTCACCCGATTATCAATAAAAAAAAACTTTTTTTTTTTTTTGTTTTGCTGCAAGGGGGAAAATGTATTAAAAATACTTTTTATTCACGTTTATGTCTTAATTTTTTGCTACCTTAAGAAACACACTGTGGTTAAACCCGGAATAAAACAGTGGTTTCAGTGAATCCCGTTATCTGGATACACCTGTAAAAAACAACCCCAAAAACAGTTGGTCCATTTTTTTTTGGGGAGAAGTAGTCCCCCGTCAGACCTCAAATGTAATTACAAGCAATAAAAATAAACCCGATGAGTTGACGTATATGTCGGGTTCGCTGAATCCCCCTTTTACGGGCCTTTCAAAAAATAGAATCCGTCGGGGAACATGAATGCGTCAACTTTGACGGTTAAACGCAAAGTCTTTTTACGATTTGATCGGCATTTCAAATTCCCCAAAAAATTTCATTTTTTTTACTTTTTTCCCTTTAAAAAAGCACCTCAAAATTTATCCGTGTTTTGGGAATCTGAGCCCTTTTTTTTCCATTTTCGCCCCACGTGATGTGAAACCCTGAAACAGATGTGAGAGGGGCGAGAGAACAGAACACTGTCCTTTAGCAGTGCGATGCAGGGTCTTTAGCTTTTGTAACAGTTCTAAAAAAACTTGTCGACAGCCTTCGGGGATTTGACAGTAATGAGACCATCCCAATAAAAGGAAAAGAATACTGAAAAAAAAAAAAAAAAAAATCCCTTGGGAAGATATGAGTGCACCCCTTTTTTAATTGTTTGAGGTACTTTCGAGTTTTAAAAAATAACATAGCGGATTGGGGGCCCTTTTAAGGGGTGACCTCAACACTATCCTTCTGTTAGTATAGGTCGCTTTTAAAAAACGGGGTTATTCCCCTGATTTAAAAAATTTTTATGGAAGACATTTCCTTCGGGGTAAAATAAGCGATATGTTTTTTCAAAAGAATTTAAAACTCTTGGGGTTTAAGGTGGCCCTTTGGATAAACATTTTTGGCGAAATTGAAAGTGGGGAAAAACAGGACTACAGAGAATTCATCCCAACCAAAGACGTGTCATTGCCCAAAAAAACACAGTCACGTCCCCAGGCGGGACTTTTAACAAAGGCCTTAAAGACCCAAACCCAGTTTTTTTAGGGTTTTTTAAAACAAATTCGATAGTAGTCAAAGCCATACCACTTGAAGTTCTGAAACTGGATTTCAGAAATAAAAATTTAATTCATCAGCCCCTTAAACTTCCACCAACATAAAATCAGTGAGGAAATCCCCATTTGTCATACACAGGGTTTGTGTTTTTTTTTATTAAATATTGTCTGAAAAAAGTGATGAACTTTTTGTCAAACCCATTGGTCCCCGCTTATCAGGGGAAAGGGCCCCAATTTTTTCCCTTCCAAAATTTGTGATCAAATCCCCCACTTTTGGGACGAATAGATAAAGTTTGATGTTTTAGAGGGTACAAATATCTTTTGCCAGGTTTCCTTTTCCCCATTTTACAAAATTGAGGGGCCAAAGGTTCATTTCGTAAAGAAATTTCCCAAATGAGCCCTCCCTAAAATCACTTCGTTGTCCTGGAGATTAAGCTGCATCCCGTCTACCGATGAAAGGGATGTCACGTAAGGGTCAAGAAGAAAGTAAAATAACGCCCAGGATTTTTTTGTGCAAGTTTCCCACAATATGTGTGCACGGGATGATTATGTGAGGCTCCCCCAGCCCAATGCATGATGAAACTACCTTGGGTGCCCTTCCTTAAATGCCTTTTCAGATTTACCCCTTTCCCCGTGTCTTAGCTTTTCTGCAGCACCTTTCCTTGGTACGCTTTTGGGACCCCAAAGGTATGCATGTCCTGTGAAGGTCCCAGTCCCTTTGAAACCCGGCCCTTTGCTCTGTTTCTGCCCTTTTTGCCGACGTGCAGTTTTTGAATTGAAGTTTTGGAATCATGGAACCTGCAGCACTTAAACCCCTCAGTTTTTTCCCTTTTTTTGGGCAAATAAAAAACTTTTGGTACTTCAAAAACCCCTCACCATGTTCCAAAACGGCATGCCTCTGCATTCAATAAAATCACGAAACTTTGATCTTAAAACAAAAAAATCATGTGTTTGATGGTAAAGTTTCTCGTCGTTTCCCCAGTAAGAATTGAACAGTCTTATTCCCCAAGCTATCCTTTCCGTGATTTCAGTTCACACCACAATTAATGACTGTATTGGAGGGAAACCCCAGTACAAACTTCCCCATCCGACTTTTTCAAAGATTTTTTACATTTAAAAGTCTATCAACAAAAAACTATAAACTCTGTTGCAAAAATACCCATAAAAATTTGAAAAACCCTTTTGCATGCCCCAAATAAATTTTCTTTCATGTGAAGACTGTTGAATCCGGCATCCCGCGCTTTTTGTGGATGATTGTGTCTTCTCTAACGGAAACGCTTTTTTTTTGTGTGACTTTTTTTTGGGGGAAAAGGCTCTCAAGGGGCTTCGTGTGTTTGTCCCCAACCTTACAGGGCTGTTTTTTTTGGGGTGTCTATATCACTTTTATTGGACGGCTGTGAGCTTTTCCGTGGTAAAACTACTCATAGGCAGGGAAAAAAAAAACCAGTGCGATTGTAAAAACACGGTTTTTTTGTCTCTTTTCCTGAGGGATCAGCTCGATGAAGGGGTAATCACATCGTCGTTTTCTTGTTCTCGTTTCTTTTAGCACCTTAGATTTTAGAGAAAAATCCCAAATGGGATGTTTTTTTCATGGTCATTTGGGGGGTTTTTTGATTGTTGCCTTTTTCTTCCAAAGACTACACTGGGAGTTTTACATCAAGGGGATTTTAATTCCCCTTTCCCAATTTTCAAGATGGAATTTAAAAGGAAAAAATATTCTTTCGGTGTTCTAAATTTTTATGAATTTTATTCTGTTTTTACTTATTTTACGGCCAGAGTTTTTTTCTGGTCAAAAGAAAAATTTCCATGAAAACGACGCCCAAAAGGGGTTCATACTTGACCCCCGCTCGGCGGGAATCACTTTGCAGTACTGATTTCAGTGTGTTTTTTGTTGGAAATTTTGGAAACTTGGGATTGGGTGGTACTCCAATCCCCGGTGAAATGAAGTGAATTTTTGATTTTGGTTGCCTTTAAAATCTGCTTTAATCCTTTTATTAACCCTTAATGCTTTGACAAAAAGCGGGAAAAATCCAAAGAAACCAAAATTTTAAATGGTCCAAATTATAGCGTTTGACGTTTACTTTAAGGGTGGATATCCCCTCACAAAAATGTTTTCAATAATTTTTGCATCCTGCAAACTGTAATCTTTGTACGAAGCTCTGTCTTTATTTGAATTCCCGAAAGAGATTGGTGATAAAGCTCAAAATTTTTTTTTTGTAGTTGAAAGTGTATAAAAAAATTTTGGGCTTTTGCTGAAGACCGTTCCCGCACCCCTGGGATATTGGGAAGATCTGTTTTTCTGGGGCTGCAGTTTTTTTTGATCTTTGCTTTTTAAGAAAGCCAAAAATGTCTAATGTGCACAAGCCACTCCGTTTGTTAGTTGTAAGTCCTTTTTTTTTAAACCCCGTAAAAAACAAGGGAAATGACCCCCGTGGGAGTCCCCTGGGAATGTATAAGGCCCGACATGCAATCCAAAACGAAGGTCGATGGTTTTTCTTCCCGAAGTGTGCTGCACCGTTGGGTTTGTGTCAATTTACTTCATGCATTAGAGCTGCTTGTGGGTTGAGTAAACTGGAATTTAAAGCATGCCCTTCCAAGCCACTTTTCTCGCAGTGTTTTTTTTTTTTCTTTAAAATCCATCATTTTTTTATCAGGAAAAACCGGGGTTTCCCCCCTAACTCACGTTTTGTCCCACCCTTTTGGAAGGAAGAATAGCCTCTTTTCAAAGTCCCTGCAGGTTTCTCCCTTTAAAGCATTCCATAAGCTTTGGGGTTTCCTTTGCATTTTTAGGGTGCAGTGTCATTACGTAACGTTCCCCGGTTTTGTGTGGGTTTAGGGAAACGGTCCCTCTCTGGGACTTTCATTGCGAAAAACGTTTTTATAGAGGGAATATTTTGTCTTGTTAAAAGCTCTTTAAGTCCAATTTTGCTCTTTTTCTCTCTTATAAATATTACTGTATGGGGACATCCATGAAAACAATTTTTTTGGGGGTTTTTTAAAAGGAAAAAAAGTTCCCAGTTTAAAAAACAGTGATTTTCAATGGTGAGGGGAAACTTTTTTTGAGGACTTAGAAATGAGAACAATTTTTTTATTGATCTCATCAGTTTTTTTGATATCATCTGGTCATAGTGTTTCCCACTTTTTGCCTTCGTGGGCTGTGATCCCCTTCATTGTTTCCCCGAGTGGGCACTTTCTGCTGACGTGTTTACCCTGCCATGTAGGCGTCATACTCCCTTTTCGCGAGGGGGGGAAGGGGGAAGGGGGGGGGGAAAATTTTGCCCGTATGTCCTTTTTTCAGAACCACTGAACTTGAATGCTTACGGGATTTTAAAAGGGGTTTTTGATCTTTTCACGCGTATTCACAGAAGGGGTCAGAATTTTCAGGTTTGACATCCGTTCACCCGGGGGGGCGGAAAAAAAAAAATCTCCACCCTTACCCACCATACGCCGTGAAACCCCGATACGAAACCCGGATCCCCATATTTAAAGTAGCCGTGCTTTAACCACTGCTGTTGCGCCCGTTGGGACAAGCATCAACACAATTTGTATTTGGGGTGAACACACTGGCCAAAAAACTTAGGTTGAATTGAAGAGTGGTGACACGGCGATGGCCGGGGCCCCTTTTAGACGTCTGGTGTTTTTTCCCATTCCCAATGTGAAGAAAACCCGTTTTTTGTCTTGACCCTTTTAAAATCAGGACGTGTTGGAGATCGCTGGGAGGAGCAAAGGATAGTTCAGTCCCAGAGTGGGGCCCTTTTCGGTGGTGTTTTTGGGGCTGATTGTCTTTTTTTCTCTCTTTTTTTTGTCTCCCGTCTGTCTGTCCAAAAAAACCCCAAACCCAACACCAC
Organism: Babylonia areolata; assembly: GCF_041734735.1. Lineage (NCBI taxonomy): Eukaryota > Metazoa > Mollusca > Gastropoda > Neogastropoda > Buccinidae > Babylonia > Babylonia areolata. The sequence goes on from NC_134900.1 coordinate 34,040,374, forward strand.
AAAAACACCCAACACCCCCTTTTTGAAAAAATTTTTCTCTCTTCCTCCCCCCTCTCTTTTTTTCTTTTGCTTTTTTGGCCCTTCCCCTTCTTTGCTCTGTGTGTGTGTGGTGTGTGTGTGTGTGTGTGCATGTTGTGTGTGTGATGTGTGGTGTGTGTGGGGTTTTGTGGGGTGTTTTCCCAAAATCAAAGCAGAGGGAAAAACTAAAACCAAATTTAAAAAAAGAAATGAAAAAACTTGATTTTATGTAGAGTGGATTGCAAACAAAATCAACTGCAAAAACAAAACACAAATGAGGAAAAAGAGTCACCAAAGAAGACGGCACGCCACATCGTCTCTCGTCTTCCCCCCCTTTGGGCCCTCCTTTGTGTGTTGTTGTGTGTGTGTGGAGAGAGGAGAAATATATCAATTACGTGTATTTAATTATTAGCAAATCTTGGCAAAAGAATTGAACTAAGTCAAAAGAAAACCGAGAGAAGAAGGGAGGTTCTAGAAAGGGGAGAACGAAGGAGAAAGGAAGGAAGGATTAAAAAGCACGACGTGTGGGGGTGGGGGGGGGGTTTTTTTGTTGCACCCATTGTCGGCTGTAAACGTTCAATACCCAACACATTTCCTGTGCCAATGGGCTCAAAATAAGTCGCTTTTATGAAAAAAAGTGAGCTAGAAATAAAAGTGAACCGTAACAAAGCAAGCGCAGAACCGTAAACCCTTTTAGACAAAAAATGAAATAAATAAATTGATGGTAAATTTACAACAACATACCGACACTCTCTCTCTCCCAACCCCTTTGGGAAAAATGAACAAAATCGAAAACCAAAAACCAAATCAAACCCAAAAGAAGATCAAAGTTTGATCTACCCCCCTAGACCCCTTACGTGGCCCCCCACCAAAACCCTGGGAGCCACGAGCCCAAGCAAAGGGACTCCCCAAACCAGTCATTAAGTTTGACACTCGTATCCTCCCCTCTCGGGCGCCAATTTAACACAGGAAACCCCGCCACACCGGGAAGTCTTACTTCGCGGGGCCCGGGAAAGGGGAAATTCCCCCCTGGTGCAGGGGAAGGGAAAAAATGCGTGTGTCTCGCGCGCCGCCCATTTTTTTGGGGGCTTGGGTCGCGGCCAACCCGTGGTGCCAAGTCGACCCTCGGAAGTTCAAATGGGGGAGTGCAATTTTCACGTGAGGCGGAACTTTTTAACCCGTGTGGCCCCGGCACGGGGGGGAAAACGGTGGGGTTCTTTTGGTGTCGGGCACGTTTGTTGATGGGTGTCAGGGGTTTGGGGCCTTTCTTGTAGTCTTCCCCGGTGAGTACAACGTTAAATTCCATTTCTCTTGGACCAAAAAGGGGGGAAAGAAGAGGAGGAAGAGAGAGAGGGGGGGAACACGAACATGAACTGTTTAAGAATAGCCCTTGGCCCCCTGTCAAAGGGGGGGGAAAAGAGAGAGAGAGGAGAGATGTGCCCCATGAAAATAGGGCAGAGGATGGGTGGATTTGGGACGCTAAGTCTGTGATGGGCAAAGTCGGAGGGATTTGAATTAGAAAGGAAAATGTTTTGGAGAGAAGGGGTAAAAACTTAAAAGTAAACAGTGAGGTTCTCCCCATCGAAACTTATATGTGAGGGTTAAAATTTAACAGAATTACATAACTGAATTCCCTTCTTTTTCTCTTTTTTGTGCCTTTTAAACTAATTGAAAGCTCTGTTAGCAGTCTATTTTTTTTGTTTAAAAACACTGCAGCAATTTGAAATAAAAAGTACCATAAAAAAAATTTGGAAAAAAATTTTTCTTGAAAATTGCTAAGCAAATGCCCCTTAAAGCAGATGCATGGAAGGGGGAAAAAGTGGTACTTTTTCAAAGTTTTTAAAGTTAAGGTTAAAAAAGGGGGAGATAAAATATAAAAAAACTTGGAAGAAAGGGAACTGTTTTTAATAGACCCAAAAAATGCACAAACAAGAGAAAAAAATCCCGTGAAAGACCCGAAAAAAGCCAATCAGAAAGAAAAATTAAAAAAATCATGAAACGACCCCGAAAAAAACACAATAACCCTGTGCCCGCCAGGAAGGGAAAAAGAAAGGAGAGAAAAGAGTAATAGTAAAAAATTTATAAGATGTTACCCCTCCCAGAGAGGGGAGTGATGAAAGGAGAGAGACAGGGAGGACAGAGAGAGACAGAAGAGAGGAAAAAATAAGACAACAGAAGTGGAAGGGAGAAAAAAAAATTAAAATTTTAAGTTTTTAAAGGAAAAAATAAAAAAGGCAAAAAAAGCTAATGCCTAGTAAAAGAAAAAAACGCATTTCGTAGCTAAATATGGGGGTTTTTTGATGGGAAAAAAGTGGTGTATGACTGTTTGTTTTACCACACACACACACACACACCCCCCACACACCTGTAATAATTGGCCGTAGGGGAGTTCCACTTGTGGGCTGGGGCCCTTTCAGCGTGTTCCCTCACAGCCCGAATTTTAGCAGTTCCCCAACTTGTGGGGAATTCTTTTGGTTTAAAATGACGACGTCCAAACAGTGGGGAAAACTGCGCCAAAAAGTTTTGGGGTTACTGACTGATTGCAATTTTTGCTTGGTCTTTTCCCCTTTTCTCTTTTCGGTTTTGTCTGTCTGTCTGCTCTCCCAATTTAACCCCTTTAAACAAACTTTTTGGGGTCTTTCTCTCCTCTTTTTTGTTTTCTTTTTCTTTCCTTTCCCACTCTCCCTCTTCTCTTTTCTGTCTGTCTCCCTTTCTATCTCCCGTCTACTCGCCCTCTCTGTTCCTGTTTTACAAGGGTTTGGGTGGGGAGGGGAGGATCATTTATCTTTTAAAAAAAGAGAGCAGAGAAAGTTTTCGTGAGGGTTCTGTTTGGCCAGCATTTGGGTGTGAGAGAAAAGGGGTTGATGTAGGAGAAGGGGTCGAGTACTTTAGAAGGTTAGAGACCACTCGAGGTTTCCCCCCTAACAACACAAAAAACCCAAACACACAACAACAAACAAAACCCAAAATTGAAAAAGGAGAAACAAAGAAAAGACAGACAAACGGAAGACAAAGAAAACAGACCAAATAGTGAAAGAGAGAGAGCTTTTTTTTTTTGACGCTTTGACATTTTTATTGTCATTACCTGTAAGGGTCTATTGACAAGGGGGTGACGGGGATTAATTCTTAAATCCCCTTAAATGCAAAGCAACATTCTGCTTAACAGCATTTCATCACAAACAAACAAAATCTCTAAATATAACTCTCTCACGATACATTAAGCAAGCGGAACACACACACACACACACACACACTCAAAGAAACTAATCATTCAAACTCGACCACCCATTCTAGGAGTGAAATAGTTCAATATATCAATTATCTACCTTACCAAATTAACATAAGAAAATAAAATTTACTTATGGATATCCTCCTCATTTACTCTGGTGTGTTCTGATCATTATGATTATGCCTTAGTTTTTTGTGCTTCTGAGATAAATTTAGCTACTGACTGTATGATATATTCACTCATCAGACGATATAAACAGAAAAAAAACATCATGTCTTTTAGCTAGATGAGATTCAAAAAATGTACATTTTTCTCTTACTTTATCGTAAAATTTACAATGAAACAAAAAATGAGAGAGAGACAGAGCAGAGAGAGAGAGAGAGAGACTGACTGACTGACTGACTGACTGACTGACTGACAATTCTTTATTTTCGAGGAGAACAGATACACAATAATGTTTGCATGGTAGTTGTGGGTTTTTTGGGGTCTTTGTTTTTTTTTTAGAATTCATTTATCTTTTTTTTTTAAATCCAGTCACTGCCCTAGACAGCGTCCATAGCATATATTAATACAACACAAGCATGCAAATGGAAAACATCCTCCACCTCCCCCCCCCCCACTTCCTACCAGCCCCACCCTCTAACCGAACACACACGACGTACATATGTGCCATCTAAAGAGTTTTGGACTGGAAACAAAAGTTACAAAAAGACTGTCCCACTTTCTGTTTTGGAAAAGATACGATTGAAAAGAAGGACCTTCAGATGGTCTAAGAAGTACAGGACGACTGAAAATTATAATGCTTATGCACGTGCTCGAAATCAGGTTAAGAGGGCATTACGAAAAGCTACCAAGGAAAAAGAGATGTCTATTGCAAAGAACATTAAAAGTGACCCAAAGAGACTGTTTAATTATATTGCATCACAAACTAAACCAAAGGAGATTATTCCGAACTTAAACACACCTGGTGGAACTTCAACTATAACAATGACAAACAAAAGGCTGAGGTCCTAAATTTGTTTTTCTCTAGTGTTTTCACAGTGGAAGATGTCACCAATGTTCCTTCTTTTGAGTCAGAATGCAAGGCTTCAACAGATTATGTTGAAGTTTCAGAAAAGATTATTAGTGACAAACTTTCACAGTTAAAGGTAAACAAAGCCACTGGTCCTGATGGAATACACCCTTATTTGCTAAAAGAATTACATAATAGTTTAAGCTATTCCCTTAAAGATTCTGTTTGTTAAGACTGTATCACAAGGTAAGATCCCACAGGCATGGAAAGTAGCACAAGTAAAACCAATATTTAAGAAAGGTAACAAACAAGACCCTGGAAACTATCGTCCAGTAAGTTTGACATCGTTGTATGTAAAGTTTTTGAAGGTTTCATACGTGATACTTTGAATAAACATTTGATTGATAACGACTTACTATCTGATTATCAGTTTGGCTTTACCAGTGGTAGATCCTGTGTGACTCAGTTGTTGAATACTGTACATGACTGGATGCAGTCACTTGAAAACAATCAACCAATGGATGCAATTTATCTGGACTTACAGAAGGCGTTCGATAAAGTTCCACATAATAGGTTAATTGCTAAATTGCAAGGGTACGGTATTTGTGGTAAATTGTTGGAATGGATAAAAGACTTCTTATATGAGATAACACAGTACGTATCAGTAGGGACTGAGTCATCGTGTCCTGTTAAGGTGAGTAGTGGTGTTCCCCAAGGCAGTGTCTTGGGGCCCACACTCTTTGTATATTATATAAATGACATGCCTGACATACTACGCTGTTTTGTGAAAATCTTTGCAGATGATACAAAGATCTATGAGGAAGTAGATTCTGATGTTGGTAGATTGAAATTACAAGTTAGTATTGATAATTTAGTTCACTGGACTGATAGATGGCAAATTAAATTTACTAGCAATAAATGTAAAGTTTTACACGTAGGCAGAAATAATCCACATGATAAGTATTATATGAATGTACGACTTGCAGGAGACTTCATCGGAGAGAGATCTTGGACTCATTGTTGACTCTGGTCTCTCTTTTGATGTTCATGTTAATGAAAACCATTAAAAAAGCCAATAGATTGACCGGAATGTTAGTTGGAAATATACAGTGTAAAAGTAAAGACATAATGGTGCCATTATTTAAGTCATTAGTCAGGCCAGTCTTAGAATATGGAAATGTTGTTTGGAATACGGGTTTAGTGAAACATATAGACAGTATTGAAAATGTTCAACGAAGATTTACTAAAAGAATCATTGGCTTTGTGATATGGACTATGAAAGTAGGTTGCAAGCACTTAAGTTACCTAGTTTAGAATATAGAAGACTGCGTGGTGATTTGATAGAGATGTATAAAATGACACATGGATTATATGACAGCAGAACTATAAACTCTTTGTTTACATTGAATGAGAACAGTGCCACTAGAGGCCATTCCTACAAACTATTAAAAGTTTCAGTTAAAACTTCCAGATTTGCACATTTCTTTACTAACAGAGTAGCAAATGTTTGGAACAATTTGTCACAAGACGTTGTTTCCACAGGAACAGTGAATACATTAAAAATTATCTTGATATTCATTTTAAAAAGTTTAAATACAAAACTCATTTACATATTTATTGATTTTTCAAGCATTGCGCATTCAATGTTGAAAAATGCATCAGACATATGTTGGGACTCTCTTTTTCTTCCCCACTTCAAGCGGGCAAAAGGCCTTGTCAGGCCTGCACACCTTGATATTGATATGATATGATATGACATTGACTGCCGGGCAACAGAGAGAGAGATTATATATATATATATATATATATATATATATATATATATAATTTGGCATGATCCAGAAATACTCCAATCTGGGACACCATCAAAACCAACCCCGGAATGAAATGCAAGAGAGCGGGGTCACTGTAGTGAGCTTCACCTTCCGCAGTCTCAGCACGGCCAGTCCACGGGAAGCCAACGATGTCACGTCGGCAGGAGGCCACACACCAGAAGAGACCCTGCACTGCTGCCGAATTACTTCATCGGTGTACAGTGGTGCCTTTTCTGATGCAACACACAAAAGACACCACCTATTAACCCCCCACCCCCAACTCACGACAATAATCATTTTGTAATGGAATGAGACTGAGTGAGTGTCCTGTCCAGTGTGGAGACTGCCATCACTTCCCTCCAGTGTTTAACCTTGATGAATCTGTCCGACAATGAAGACCCTGACAGGATCTCACTGCAGGCATGGAAGTAGAGGGGGGTCGGAAATGAGGTCACCATGGAAACAGGGCATGAGAGGCCATTCAGTATGGGACAAGTATTCCTGTATTGATTAAATGACGCCTGAGGATGGAGATGGTGATGATGTAATCAGAGACCTATCTAGGTTGGGGGACAATGTGACAAGGCTGTATTCTGTGGCAGGAAGTTCCCTTGACTCAACCGACAAGTGGACGATTCTCGATTGTTGGTCCCAAACTCCCAATCTTAAACCACAGAGCACCCGGCTCTGGGCAGAAGCTGGTCACAAGCTGGAGTCCCCCCCACCCCTCCGCCCATCACCCCCACACCCTCTCTCTCTGTGCTGGGACTCGAATCCGCATCCTCTCAGACGTCAGTCCGCAACACTAACCACTTCGTCACGGCAGCTGGTGGTTTTCCTGATGACATGGCTGTGTTGTCAGAAACTTGACGGCTGTCAGACAAGACACTTTTTGAGAGCTGCATCCCAGTTATACAAACGTGAGAGACGACCATCTTTCATACTGTGCATGGCCATTTACGCCAATTATTACACAACCATGAAAGGCGGATATCTTCCCTATTGTGCATGACCATTTATGAGCACCATTGCTGTTGTTGCTCTGTGCTTCAAGTCTGCTGCTCCAACTGTTTATACCGAGATAAGATTAGCTTTTTATCTCTTTCATCCCATTTACAGTACAAGTGATTTTAAAGTGAAATGATTCACTACAGTCGCGACATTTGCACAACAGGCTGCCTGCCTGGGTAGAGCCGACTGGCAGCTACCATTGGGCGCCCATCATTTGTTTCCTGTGTCATTCAGTCAGGTTTCAGTCACGCACACATAATACTCATGCAGACATGTAACATTTTACGCACGTTAAAGATCCTGTAATCCACGTCAGCGTTTTGGTGGATTTTGGAACAAGAACATACCCAGCATGCACAACCCTGAATACAGAGTAGGGCTGTGTACATGGCGGGGTAAATAAACCAAACGGTCATACACGGTGATTTGAACTGGCGATTCTCGAATTGTACCTGGTGATTCTGGAACTGCCCGTCACGTTCAGTCTTTCTTCAGGAAACTCCCGAAGTCTCTCTCTTCACACTGGATGTTCCACATAACTTGTCTTGTCTCGTCTTGTCAGGTCCCATCTTTATTTTTTTTTTTTTTTCATATTGTCTTCTTATCGTGTTGTCTTTTCATGTCTTGTCCTGTTCCCCTGTCTCGTCCTTGTCCTCTTGTCCTGTTCCCCTGTCTGGTCCTTGTCCTCTTGTCCTGTTCTCCTGTCTGGTCCTTGTCCTCTTGTCCTGTTCCCCTGTCTGGTCCTTGTCCTCTTGTCCTGTTCCCCTGTCTGGTCCTTGTCCTCTTGTCCTGTTCCCCTGTCTGGTCCTTGTCTTCTTGTCTTGCATCAGCTTGCATCACCCGACCCGCTATGCTGAACGTGTTCCCACGAGGCTTCTTCCTGTCCTGTATGTCTTGTTCCCGCCCCCTTTCTTTCTTTTCTTTCTGTCCTTTCTTTCACTTCTCTCTTTTCCTCTCTCTTATGAAGTCTTATGTCCTTATCTGGCAAGTTGACATTTCAACATTTGTAACATTTTCTTTTCTTGGGCAATGCTCTGGTGTTGATTTTTGAAAGACCACATGTACAGGAGTGGGTTGAGGCCTGAGCCAAGTGGCAGCACGAATACAACCATAGTGTCATAGATCCTGTCTACGATAGCGCTGACAGAATCTGTCATGGCAAACACGCCAAAAACGACCCAGAAAACAGTAATGGCAACAGTCACTTTTCCCATGAGGTGAACAGAATAATGAACTGATCTCTTTGTAGAATCCAATGCAATTCTGTGTTTTGGTATTTGGCAGTGGATGAGAATTTGACCTGGCACAACAGTTACACAGAAAGCAAAATTAATGGCAGTGATCACTGTGAACCATCTAAACTCATGGGGTGAGTTGTACCTGTCAAATAAAGCCAGGCGGCACAGACCAGACTGACCATCAAGTCCCAAATGAGACAGTCCAGGAAAAAAACGGTATCAAGGACAACAACAGTCCAACAGTCCATGTAATCACAAACACGACAACTCTTGGATGTTTACTAGATGTCCATGAACATTCAGGGAAATACAGGATAAGGGTGTGATACAAAGTGATGAACCAAATGATCAAAACAGACATTTCACTGGACAGAAATGACAAAAATCCACTCATCCTACAAATCACACTGCCAGTCCATTTCTTTTCTATTTGGGTGTACTCTCGATGTATTAGTCTGTCTGCCACCACAGTAATGCCAACATGTGTTCCCATACAGATGTTAGTAAACTGTAAATGGACAATCGCCATTGTGAAAAAGGCACTCAACATTTCTTTCACTGAGAACGATACAACATAGGACAGCAAAGTGCCAAAAATGGCGGAGATACTGACAAGCCAAAAGAAGACTCGATACAGATCAGTTGGTAACAGTGTTTTGCAGGAAGGTAATAGAGTGTCGGGCACAAAGCAGTTGATCTTACTGGATGTTCTGGGGAACAAATTTTCACAGCACATCCTGAAGTTTGACGAAAATATGTTTTTTAAACTGTTTAAAGTTGACAATAAATCTAAAGGAATATTGGTCACTTGGTTCCCTCTTACGTCTAGCTCAGTCAGCTGTGGTGTATTTTTGAAACCTCTGCGTCCAATCGTTTCAATGGCAGAAAATGATATATTTAAACTCTTCATTCGGGGCAGGTATATGGACAACTCATTGTCAAGTACAACTACACGTGTCCTTGACATGTCCATCCGTCTTAGGAAATAATGAATGTGCTTCAAGAATGTGTTTGTCATTTGGTCCAGAGGGTTGTTTGATACTTGTAGATTTCTTAAATTCGGTAGATCTACAAAAACTGCTGTATTGAGAGTTTTCATTTGGTTATGTGAAAGATCGATGTATCGCAAGTTGGTGAGCTTTGTGCTCGATACATTATTAAACGAACAATTAGACAAACTCAAGTGAATGAGATACACGTTCAAAGTAAAATCAGCCAGCAGCATTCCGGAGTTTCTGGCATTTACGGCTCGAAGTTGTGGAAACAGATGAACGGGAAAATGTCTATCACACAGGAAAGAATGACTTCGACACAGACAACCTTCTGGACAAGTCATGTCGCACATCAGTTCATCATCTCCCTGTGGGCACTGACCCCAGCCATCACACAGATGATCTCTATGCACACAAACCCTGGAAGCTCTACATGTGTAGAAACCAGAACACGTCCTTGCTGCACAGTCCAGTTCGTCTTCTCCATAAACACAGTCATTCAATCCATTGCATCGAGTGTAAACAGGAAGACAGTATAACCACTCAGATGTACAACGGTAATGACTGTCAGGACAAGGTTCGTCCCCATTCTTCACCTGCAGTGTAAAATAACCGGTACCATCCAGGTTGATGGAAAGTCCATGCTTCTTGTCATCGTCTCTGGCTTCAAAGTGGTGTGTGTGGTCTTCTGGACAACTCGTCTCATCAGAATCGTCCAGGCAGTCAGAGAATTCATTACAGCGTTGACTGGTCAAAACACACTGACCGTTGGAGCATAGAAAACCGTCACATGAGGGATGCTCACAAAAGGACTCGTCACTGTTATCTGGACAATCATTTCTGAAATCACACACCAGAGTGTGGTGCATTGCTGTGACATCATCATCACATGTGAACATTATATATGTGTGTTTTATCCTCCCAAGAAGTTCCACTTCAGTATTCTGTGTGTCGCTACTGTTGGGGAACAGGCGGAAAGATGAATATGTTGTTTTCCCACAAAGGCTCTGGGTATCCTGGGACAAAACCTCGTGCGTGATACGACTGTCTGGACAAACAGTTAAACGTTGTCTGGTCTTTGTGAAAGTTGAAGGAGAGATGTGTAAAACAGATGATGGGATGTGTGAAGGAAACACACTCGGGGAGTGTAAGGTTATTTCACACAGTGCCGACCTCGCGTACGTGGACTCAAATTTCCATTCCCGGCCGAGAGCCATACTTTCTAATTTCCTGATCTTCACAATCCTGGATGGTGAGTATGGAGAAAGAACAAGGAAATGATTCAGTTTGTAAATCAAAGTTTTGTCAGACCACTTACGGAATTTGCTGTACATAAAAGGTACTAACTCCCAGCCTGAAATGTAACCAATGGAAGTAGAAAATGATTGATAGTTTCCAAAAATATTAAGAGAATCATTCTGTTCTTTTCTCGTTTTCAGCGAAGCCAATCTTCCATGCATATGTTTTATCATACATTCATACCCTATTAATGAACGCATAACATCTTCTTCAAATGTAAGTACAATAAAACACTTGTTACGTGAAGCCACCAAACCCTGACAACCAGGACCACTGAAAGAGCATTGTTCTGTTTCATCTCGTCCATCGTCACACTCTGTCTTCAAATTACAATCCAGATACAGCTGAAATGTGGGATAGTGGCTCGAGGAACAGTTGTACATGTCACCGGTCAGCTTCTGAAGCTGATGATTATCAGCAAAGGCAGAAAATTGTATTTTGAGTGGGGCTTCGTCAGTGACCTCCCTTTCAAACCGAATCTGAAGGTACGTGGTGGCCAGAATGGAAGCAGGTGTGGACCTGTCGCTGCACACAGATTCAACACGTTGTCGAGTTGTATTTGGCTTTCTGTATATTAGATCTATGTGTGTGCGCTGCTGACAAGCCACTGGAGTATATGAGTGCTGAATAGTTATTATAACTACAAATCTGGAGGGAATTTTCAATGTTTTCTCGTAATACATCCTTTTGACTGAATGTGGTACATCCACATAACCAGAATATTTAGATTCATATCTTGTGATGAAACTGTGGCTTTTAATTGCACTGATGACACATTTAAGCACGGGATAGTTCAAGTGTACCACAATTAGGGCATTGTTTGTGGAGTCATAAAACATGTATTTCAAACTATGATAACTACATTTTACTTCCATGTAATTATACACAAAATGCATAGTGTGTAGTTCTGTTACCCATTGATTCCATCCACACCAGTATGCCAGCCGTTCAACAGCAGCTTGCACATACATTTCCGCTGGCACCCCCACATGCAGTTTACAGAAAGAAGTGGAATCGTCACACACCCCATACACCACCCCTGGCCGTGCTGTGTGGTGGGGTAGGTTGTTCTTACAGTCTGAATGATTGACCTGCATCACTGTATGGTTTGTAATGTTGTGGTTCATGAAGAATTTTATTCCTGGGCAGATGTCACTCAGTTCCAGTGGACCAGCTCTGGCGTTCACACTGGTGTTGGTCAAGCTGACGTCTTGTGTGATGATGTGAGCACAGACAAATCAAAGCAATAAAACACAATGTGAAGAACACAACGCACAGATCGTCAACAGTGTGTGTTCTTCAGAATGTTAAAGATTATACAATACATACTGCTATTTTTCTGTCAGGACTTTAGCCAAAACTTGTATAGTTTGCCTTTGTTTTCTTTTTTCCTAATGTAACAGCGAAACGTCAGCGTCGCTATGCAAGAATGGGAAGTAACTCCTGTCCATTCCCATTAGACTAACATGTGGTTCGTCCGTCGGGATCGACGAGGACCATCTAGTCATCCTGGGGGTGGGTAGGTTGGGCTCTGTTGGTGCGCAGATGACTGGTCAGGCCAATCCGCGCCCGGAAGGTTCTGACGCAGTGTGGACAGGGGATGGTGGCGGTTGTCGAGGACTTGCTGGCACTGCTTTTCCTGGCCTGTCTGCATTGCTCTGCTGCAGCGATTCTGTTGGCCTCACAGGATTTGGCGCCTTTGTGGACAGCTGAACGCCACTTTGGTCTGTCCATTGCATTCAGCTCCCATGTGTCGTGGCTGATGTTGAAGGCCTTCAGAGAAGCTTTCAGAGTGTCTTTGAAGCGCTTCTTTTGGCCTCCATGGGAGCGCTTGCCATGTTGGAGTTCGCCGTACAGCAGTTTCTTGGGGAGCCAGTGGTCTGGCATGCGAACTACATGGCCTGCCCTGCGCAGCTGGGCCTGCATCAAGATGGTGTAGATGCTGGGCAAGTTTGCACGAGTGAGCACCTCTGTGTCAGGGATGTTCTCTTGCCACTTTATGCCGAGAAGTTTTCTGAGGCTGGTGGTGTGGAAGTGGTTCAGCTTTTTGCCGTGGCGTTTGTAGACCGTCCACGATTCACATCCATAGAGCAGTGTGGTGAGAACTATGGCCTTGTATACTTTGAGCTTCGTCTCCAGGGTGATGCCTCTCCTGTTCCAAACGTTCTTATGGAGTCTGCCAAAGGCAGCGCTGGCTTTGGCGAGTCTCGCATTCACCTCGGCGTCGATGACAACTGTGCGAGAGAGTGTACTGCCCAGGTATGTGAACTTGTCCACCGCGTTCAGTCGTTGCCCATTGATGAAGATGTTTGGTTCAACGTAAGGCTTTCCTGGAGCTGGCTGGTGCATCACCTCAGTCTTCTTTGTGCTGATTTTGAGGCCAAAGTTGTCACAGGCAGCAGAGAACTTGTTGACACTGTGTTGCATGTCAGCTTTGGAGGTAGCATTGAGAGCACAGTCATCAGCAAACAGGAAGTCGTTGACGGTGTCTGTCCTCACCTTGGTTTTTGCTTGAAGCCTCCTGAGGTTGAAGAGTGAGCCATCTGTGCGGTACCTGATGCCAATGCCTACGTCAGCGTCTCTGAAGACACCTGTCAGCATGGCTGAAAACATGAGACTGAACAGGGTGGGGGCAAGAACACACCCTTGCTTGACTCCGTTGGAGACAGGGAATGGTTCTGAAGTCTCTCCGTTGTCTTGGACTCGGACCAGCATCCCATCGTGTAGTTGCCGTATGATGGTGATGAACTTTCTGGGACATCCGTACTTCGCCATGATTCTCCAAAGGCCATCTCTGCTAACAGTATCAGTCAGGCCTTGGTCAGATCGACATAGGTGGAGTAAAGGTCGGCGTTCTGTTCCTGACATTTCTCCTGGAGCTGCCTGGCAGCAAACACCATGTCGATAGTTCCGCGTTCTTTCCGGAAGCCACACTGGCTCTCTGGTAGGAGACCTTGCTCAAGGTGTGCTATGAGATGGTTGAGTAGCACTCTGGCCAGAGTCTTGCCTGCGACGGACAGCAGGGATATTCCACAATGGTTGTCACAGGCCTGACGATTTCCTTTGCGCTTGTACAGGTGTATGATGGAAGCGTCTTTGAAGTCCTGTGGAACTGCCTCATGCTGCCAGATGAGCTGGAACAGCTGATGAAGTTTCTCAGTCAGCACCATACCACCTTCTTCGTAGACCTCAGCTGGAATGGAGTCTGAGCCAGGGGCTTTGCTATTGGATAGCAGACGGATAGCTTTCTGGGTCTCCTCCAAAGTTGGAATGGCATCCAACGACTCACTGACTGGCACATGGGGGAGTCGGTCGATGGCTTCATCATTGATGGTGGAAGGGCAGTTCAGTATGCTGTCAAAGTGTTAAGCCCATCTCTCAAGGATCCCGTCCTTGTCAGTGATCAGGGTAGAACCATCAGCACTGAGGAGTGGAGCAGATCCGGAGGTGGTGGGACCGTAGACTTCTTTCAGGCCGTTATAGAAGTTCTTCATGTCGTTCCTGTCTGCAAAGCCCTGGATCTCATCAGCTTTGTTGCTCAACCAGGAATCCTGCATCTGCCGCAGCTTCAGCTGGATGGTGCTGCATGCACTCTTCAGTATGTCTTTCTTTGACTGTGACTTGGGATCTTCAATGTGGGCTCTGTAGGCTTGGCATTTGTCTTCTAGCAGCTGCTTGATCTCAGTGCAGTTCTCATCAAACCAGTCTTTGTGCTTCCTGACAGAAGGCCCCAGGCACTCCATGGCAGTGTTGTACACCGTCTCATGCAGTGCGCCCCATGCTGCCATTCTGGTTGTCCAGCACGGTGGACTCAAGGCGTTCCTCCAGGGTGTCAGCAAAGCTCTGCTTGATGTTGCCTAGCTCCAGCTTGTTGACATTCAGGCGTTTGGGTGCTTTCATGCCCTGAGGCCGTCTCTTGGGCTGGATGCGGAGGTTGAGCTTGGAGACGATAAGGCGGTGGTCTATCCAGCACTCGGCGCCGCACATGGCCCTCGTGACTCGTACATCCTGCCTGTCCCTCTTCCTGACGATGACAAAGTCGATGAGATGCCAATGCCCAGAGGATGATATCCATGACGTCCTGTTACGGGTAGGGAGGCAGAAGATGGTGTTTGTGATAAGAAGGTCATGCTCGGCACATGTCTGGAGAAGTAGTTGGCCATTGCTGTTACAGTTACGAACCCCATGCTTCCCAATCACGTCTTCCCAGGATGTGCTGTCACAACCAACTCTCGCGTTAAAGTCACCAAGAATGATGAGCTTGTCTGCATTGGGAACAGTGGTGATGACAGCGTTCAGGTCCTTGTAGAACTTGTCCTTGATCTCATCCGGGTTGGTCATGGTGGACGCGTAGGCACTGACAATGGTGGTAAACTTCTTCCCGTTGCATATAGGGAGTTTCATCGTCATCAGGCGATCGTTCACTCCTTTCAGGGGGCCAGCCAGCTTGCCAAAGAGGGTTGTCTTCACTGCAAAGCCAACTCCAGCCTCACGTCTCTCCTCAGGTCTGCGACCACTCCAAAAGAAGGCGTAGCCTGCGCCTTGCTCACAGAGTTCGCCTTCTTCTGCCAGTCTGGTCTCACTTAATATGGCAGCGATGTCAATGTTGTACCTGACTAATTCTCTCGCAATGAGCTGTGCGTTTCTGTGGTCTGGCTGAGTCGCCTCTGTCCAGAAGCGTACGCACGTTCCATGTGGCAATGGTCAATGGGGTGCTCCTTGTTTTCTTCTTTCTTTCCTTTGTGTGTCGACCGCTTGAGTAGGGTCCCTTTCAGCCGCGGTATGCTGACTAGGGTCGTGTGGAGTAGGCAATGTTTAGGGCACCTTTTCTAGCCCCTTCCTCATGCCATGGAGGCGAGCAGTGCTGTCCTGAAGAGGGCTGCTCAGTCGCTCAGGGGGCTGCCGATCTCCACCGCTGCTCCAGTCAGTGAAAAACGACCCTATGGCCTGAGCCGCTTGTGTGCAGGTCCGCGGCTACGACTGCCAGTGTATCCACACCTGTCACTTCGTTGCTCGCCTGTCGCCACAGGGCTTGGGGGAAATGATGGTATGGGATGAAGGATGACTGATGACTTGCGCGATGACTTTGTTTATAGTGAGGAGGAGTTGCGCACCGTCGACCTCACTCTCTTGTCCGAGACCGTCTGTATCCAGTTGCAAGACGAGGTCAAGACGACTGGAGATGGAAACGGATGCAGTGGATGACCAGGATGTCTTATGTGCCTCATCCTGCCCTCAGCACTCCACAGTGCTCTGCTGCAACCGCC
This sequence comes from Babylonia areolata, assembly GCF_041734735.1. Taxonomy (NCBI): domain Eukaryota; kingdom Metazoa; phylum Mollusca; class Gastropoda; order Neogastropoda; family Buccinidae; genus Babylonia; species Babylonia areolata. The sequence continues at coordinate 34,056,254 of NC_134900.1, forward strand.
TTCCTCTCTGTTGAACCATGAAGGTTTTTTCCGCCAGATCCAGTCTTCACATGCTTGGGTAGACAAGCCCTAACTCACCAAGGGTTTGAGACCCGTCGGCTACCCTCACCTAGTTTAGCCAGCCTGTCAAAGCCGTTGCCCGGGGGTTGGGCGCTGCCGCATGCTAGCAGCTTCTAGGACCCATAGGTGAGAGCTGGGTGCCGGTGGGGACCAACAGAGGACGAACCACTCCCGGAAGAGCATGACAAGCCCCCATTCTAGAGGTACTACCCCTCCCGTGCACCCCCTAACCCCCAGGGTTATCCCAAATCCACAAATTTCGTATGATTTCCTTAAAATATCTGTTTTACTAAAGAAACCTTGGACACCATTCAAACTTTGTAAGTTCTTTCGTTTTCTCATTAAGACATGAAGTAAATAGTAAGTCTGGTTTATTAGAAAATCAATATTTCGAGAGCGCTGGGGACTGGATCTTTCCTAAATTTACCCAGTCATTCGATCTAAATCCCCTTCGCTGTTCCAAATCTTAAGGTCTAGTGTAAAATAAAATATACTCTCAATCTACATTAACTAAGCTTTCTTGACGTATAAGTTTCCGTCTTGTCATGGTAGTATTAGCCGAACGATAGTCGAATATCTTAAACTACTGACGAATATAGGCTACCGAAATGGCTTCCTTCGTTCCGCTATTTATCGTCTGTAAATAACTATCAATGAAGGAACTTTGCAATTTCGATTTTACTTATCATTAGGTTTTACAACTTCTTATATTAATAATCGCATGCCTTTGACCATTTCGATCGAAACTGCGTAACTAAATTCTACGTCGTTGTACTTAAATTAAGGATTAGACGAAGTTTAGATTTGACTAGATTCTGACAATTTACCCGGGAAAGTTGTGTTTCTACAAAACGTTTAGTGGCCGATTTCTCTCGGATAAAATGTACCAGTTGTATGTTTAATATATCAATGGAAAGGTCGCGACGCAGAGTTTCTAGTGATATTAATTTAAGTTTTATTAGATAGTCTGGAAGTTGTGGAAAATAAAATACTACGAAAAGCACGTGAGCGACTCACCAAATGCTGTCCATTTCGGCTAATAGATTTTTAATAGAATGTGAAGGTTAGAAGATTATAGTACTAGGAGATAGCCAGAATCAGACAGAAATTACTGATATTATTTGTATGTATAATGATGGTTGAATTTTTAAGACTGGTCTTTTATAGTTTTTGTACACACTAGAAATTACCGCCATCTTGGCTTACCAAGAGGGGTTTCTAATGTCAACCCATGACGTTGTCTGTGTGGTCCGCGTCGACAGTATATACTTAGCAACGTCATATTATAAAATTGGTTTCTCTTCAATAATCGAGAAAAAAATATGAAATAGGTCATTCTCTGGGCTGAAATTAAAGAGGAAGCACCACCGGCTGTTCGTCTTCACTGCCTTTGCCTTTCCTGGCTGGGAAGCTGTCGCCTTGCTGTTCCGGTCCCTGTCTACACCTCGCCTTGCTGCTCCTGTCCTATTCTGCTGTTCCTACGATCCTGTCTTTCCTCTACAACACCTTGTCTCCTTCTTCTGACCTTATCTCACCACCCCATCACACTAAGTAAAACATTTGCAGTTAAATGCGATGGCAATCTCAATGATAGTAAGGAATAATATTTCTCACACATATACATAGGGAGGGGGATGGAGGGCGAAAACTTCACTGTTGCACCAAAAAAATGGTCGACGAATGTGAGAAGTCCACTTACACGAGGTCGAGTTAAGCGAGGAACATTTACAGACATCACAAAGGCTGCTGGCTGGCGCCAAAGAAATGTGTCGACAATTTGGCCAAGTGGGGTCAACATAGCAGACACAACTGTATCTCGTTCAATGGAGTAAGTAGAGAGAGAGAGAGAGAGAGAGAGAGAGAGAGAGAGAACAAAGAACAAGAAGAACAAATGTTTTAATTGCGTATAGGCCTGTAACCCGTTGCAAACATAATATACATAAAGAAACCTACACAAGGCACACAAATAAGTAGATAAATAACAGACAGGTAAACAGATAAACAAATAAATGAATAAATAAATCTTTCGTCCCCACTGTATCAGCTAGAGACCATCCTTGTGAGAAGACACTTAAAAAAGGCAATGGCAAAACATAATTTCGTACCTTAACTAGTTGTTGGTAATGATTCATGATTCATTAAGTCTCTGCGTTTAAAAGCCAGAAAAAGAAACTTTGAAAGATTTAGTTTACCGTCGAGTCCACCATTCAAAATACTTGCACATTGCTGATCCCGTGTCAAGTATGAGTTGGAACTATTTATACAATATTTCAACCTGAGGTCACTGTAGTTTGGGCATTCAAACAGTACATGGAATTCATCTTCACAGTGAGCAGAACAAAGAGGGCAACCCATTTGACCAACAGGGGAAAAGCGGTGGATGTGGCTATTTGTAGCTGAAACACCCATTCTGAAACGTGTAAATATTGTTTTGAAATATCTATTATTAATGTGATCAAGGTATTTTTCACATTCAATGGCGCTTTTAAACGAATGATAAAATTCAAAGCGCCTGCTTTCTGACACATGCGCATACCAACGCTGACAAAAGCAGTTCTGTAAGCGCTCTTTAAATATGCGTATGAAGAGTTTCACATCCCCAACTGCTCCAAACATCCAAACATAACCGAAACCATTTGTACAGAGAAGGTTCTTTACGTAAGTAACCCAGTTTTGTGCATTGTTACTTCTGTTTTGTATGTCGTAAAGCATATCATAGGCTTTCCTAGAATATCTAGACAATGGCTGTTTATGTAGCCGAAACCAATATAGTATACATCTCGCGGCAGAGTTTATAAACAATGGGTATCTTCCAAGTTCGCCGTATACCATATCATTAGGAGTGAAAGGTGGGACGTTTAGCAGTAATTTGCAAGCTTGCAAATGGATCCTTTCTATGGATTCTCGTGGTTTGAAACCCCATAGCTCCGAGCCATACAAAAGCGAGGGAACGACCTCAGCATCAAAGAGCTTGAAAAACAGTTTAGGAGAATAGTATCCAAGTTTCCTTAAAGTTTTCAAAATTACGAAGGTAGCTTTCTTAGCACGAATAACATGTTCAAATCCAGTAGCAACTTCAAAACTAAGTTTAGTTGAAAATAGGACACCTAAATATTTGTAAGAGTTAACTATTTCTAAGCAATCTTGACCACAAAACCAATGTTCTTTCTTTCCTAAGTATCCACCTTTACGAAAAACTATAACTTTACTTTTATCTAGGTTCACTTTCAAGCGTAATCTTTGTGCACACTCATGTAGAACATTCAGCTGATTTTGTAAACCTGAAATGGTGGAAGACATAAGAGCAATATCATCAGCAAATAGTAAAATAAAGATTTCAATATCATTTGGTTGGAACTGTATTCCATGCTTACCCCGCGTAAACATTTCATGTGCAAGCTCATTAATAAAGAACGAGAATAGAGTTGGGCTTAATGAGCATCCTTGTTTCAGACCTTGCAAACATTTAAAATATTTGGTGCATGAATTACCACATCTAACACAAGATTGTATCGTACTATACATACTCCTCAAAATATTGATCAATTCAATTCAATTCAATTCATGTTGTTTAGAGCCCAGCCGACCGTTTAGGCCATCTCAGGGCTGTTACCACGTTTCAACAAAAAAATCTTCTCAAAACTGTAAATAAAATATCTTATTTAAAATTTTTATGTTTACAGCCCAGCCAGCCACTTAGGCCATCTCAGGGCTGTGACCACAACAAATCTTTACAGTATGCCTTTTTTAAAAAACATGCAATTAAAAATATCTAAATCTTGTTAAAAATATTTGTTTCTCTTAAAAAGTCCGTTACTGCCCAGGGAGGCACATCCCTGAACAGTGTTCTCAAGGACTCAGCTGTGTAGTGTTTATGTCGGACCTCGTTCAAATCCCAGCAGTCAATTAATAAGTGTTTCACAGTAAGAGGTTCATGACAAGGGATACACCAAGGAGCTTCTTCATTTTTTAGCAGATAGGAGTGTGTGAGGAGTGTGTGGCCAGTATGTAATCGGCACATCACCGTTTCCTCTCTGCGGTTACCAGAAAAAGATGGAAGGTATTCTTTCAAATTTGGTCTAATTTGGAACAGTTTGTTGTTGGTATTGTTGTTCCATTCTTCTTGCCAGAGATTGTTTGTGTAACTTTGAACTTTTGGTTTCAGGTCAGAAAACGGAATTGTGGAATTGGATTTGGTCTGCTTTGTTGCACTTTTGGCTAGTTGGTCAGCCATCTCATTTCCAAAAATGCCCGAATGACCCGGTATCCAAACAAAGACAATATTATAGTCATCATTTTTAAGGGAGGTGTGCAGCTCGTGGAATTTTAGAAGCATGGGATGATTTGTATTGCGGCCAGAGATGGCCTCCAGAGCAGACAGAGAATCAGAGAGGATAAGAAAGTTTTTGTTTTGTGACTGATGAATCATTTTTAGAGCTAAAACCAAAGCAGTGAGTTCTGCAGTGTAAACTGAGCTGTCGTTTGGAAGATGTTTAGATAAAGACGAGTTGTTGAGAGAAGGGGATACAGCAGCACAGCCAACACCTTCCTCAGACTTTGAACCATCAGTAAAAATGCGCAGGAAGTCTGGATACAACTGGCATAGTTCAGCATACAATGATTTATAGATCAGGGAGTTGGTGGACTCTTTTTTGTAAGAAGACAGGTCAAACCTCACCTCAGGAGTTTTTATCATCCAGGGAGGACTGTCCGGAAACTTGGAATCATCAGAAATGACATCAGTGTTTATATCCGCATCCTCCAGGTGTGGAAGAATGCGGATGCCCAGAGGTGGAATGCAGGACTGGTTATCTTGAAATTTTTCTTGAGAGGGAGGATTCATAACAATGTCATAGGCAGGGTTTAGTGGATCAGATGAAAGTTTCAGATAGTAATTTAAAGATAGCTTGAGGCGTCTGAGGGTTAATGAGGGTTCTCCGGCTTCAGCGTATAGACTATGAACTGGGGTCGTTCTAAATGCCCCCAGACACAGTCTTAATCCTTGATGATGAATGGGATCGAGCTTCTTGAGGTAAGAGTCTCTCGCAGAGCTGTATACAATGCTGCCATAGTCAAGCTTGGAGCGCACAAGGGCCCGGTACAGGCGTAGGAGGGTCCGACGGTCTGCACCCCAGTCCGTGTGAGCTACCACTTTGAGTGCATTGAGAGCTTGTTGACAGGATTTCTTGAGATATTTGATATGGCTGAGGAAATTCAGTTTTTGGTCAAAAATGATACCAAGAAATTTGGCTTCTTTGACAGATTTGATTTTTCCATTTTTTAGTTTTATTTCTGGGTCAGGAAAAAAGGTTCTAAAATTATGGAAATGGATACACTCTGTTTTGGAAGAAGAAAACTGGAATCTGTTGTTCTCAGCCCACTGTTGAATTTTGTCTACACATAACTGCAGTTGACGTTGTATGCATGGAAACGATTTCCCTGTTGCGTACAGAGCAAAGTCGTCGACAAACAGTGAAGAATCGGATCCATGGCGAACAGAATTTATAATGCTATTTATTTTAATATTGAAAAGTGCAGGAGAGAGAATGCTGCCCTGTGGAACACCCTGCTCCTGCGTGTAGAAGTCAGACAAAGAAGAACCCAAGCGGACCTGAAACTGTCTATTAGATAAAAACTTTTGGATGAATTTTGGAAGGCGACCACGGAAACCAAGGTCATGAAGGTCAGATAAAATTCCATATTTCCAGGTTGTGTCAAACGCCTTTTCCAGATCAAAAAATATAGCTACAACATGTTGTTTGTTTACAAAAGCATTGCGGATGGTAGACTCAAGACGGATCAGATGATCAACTGTAGAGTGGTGTTTCCTGAAACCACACTGCTCAGCTGCTAAGAGCCCCTCAGTTTCTAGGTACCACATCAAGCGGGAGTTGACCATTTTCTCCATGAGTTTGCAAATGCAGCTGGTTAGAGCAATAGGTCGATAGTTTGAAGGGTTGCTCGGGTCTTTGCCAGGTTTGGGAAGTGGAATAATATGGGCTTTTCTCCAGGATGGAGGGAAGTAATCAGTGGTCCAGATATGATTAAAAACTTTTAGGACTGTTTGAAGACAACTTTCAGGTAAATGTTTTAATAGGCTGTAATGAATTTCATCGGGCCCAGCTGCAGAGTCATTGCATGACTGGAGACTCGACTTCAATTCATCCAGCGTAAAAGGCAGATTGTAAAGTTTGATACCATCAAAGTCAAAGTCACAAGGAGATTTTTCTTTTTGAGTTCTTAATTTTGAAAAGGCAGCAGATCTGTTGACAGCAGAGTTTTCCTGTAAAGTAGACGCTAATAAGTTGGCAACTGCTTCTTTTCCTGTAATTAGGCGGTCGTTTAGTTTCAGGTGATGGAAAGAGGGGCAGGTGTTTTTACCCTTGATCTTTTTTATAACTTTCCATACTTTCTTGGTAGATGTTTTAAAATTTAGTGTGGAAACAATTTTTTTTCCAGGAATTGCGTCTGCTCATTTTGTAGATATGTCTTGATTTCGCTCGGAGACGTTGGTGGGCTCTAACGTTGTCTGTGGTTGGTCTTTTAAAGACCTTACGTTGAGCCTTTTTCCTCTCCGAGCAAATATCTCGACAATCTTGATTAAACCAAGGTGTTTTGGGAAGTTGAGGTGATCAACTGGAGGTAGGAATAGCCGTTTTTGCACTATTTAATATTACATCTGTGAGAGATTTGACAGGATCATCAGAGTTTATTATGTTGTTTTCATCCATTTTTGAATGAACTATGGCAGAAAAAAGGTCCCAGTTGGCTTTATTCAGAAGAAAGTGTTTTGGAACAGAGATAGGCTCACGAACAGTGGGAGAAATAAGAATAGGGAAGTGGTCACTCCCATGCAGGTCATCATGTACTTTCCAATCATAGTCAAGGACTAATGATGGGTCACATACAGACAGATCCAAGCATGAGAATGTACCATTTCTAGAGTCAAAGAAAGTGTGAGATCCATCATTTAAGACACAGAGATCAAGATCAGAGAAGATAGTTTCCAGTAAGCGACCTCTGGAAGATGTGCGGTCACTTCCCCAGAGTGGAGAATGACCGTTAAAGTCACCCAGGAGAAGAAATGGTCTAGGTAATTGTTGAATAAGATTTTCAATGGCTTGTTTTTGAACTGGGATAGAAGGGCTGAGATAAAGGTTGCAGATAGTGATAGTTTTATGTAAACTAACTCTAGTTGCTACGGCTTGTAAATTTGTTATGAGGGGAACAGGACTGTGTAAAAGAGATTTGTGGATAAGTAAGGATACGCCTCCAGTAAGACCGTCTTTTTCAGTGACATCTGCTGGTGTGTTTTCAATGTGGTAGCCATTTATAGAAAAATCTTTACCATCCGGCAGAAATGTTTCCTGGATGGCCAGTACAGCTGGTTTTTTATCACAGCAGAAAGTAAGAAGTTCCTCATATCTAGCTTGTATACCTCTGACATTCCACTGAGAAATTGTGTTCATGTTGATGATGTTTATAGCCCAGCCGGCCACTTAGGCCATCTCAGGGCTGTCCTGGTAGTCCATATCATCACAGTCATCTTGGTCCGAAAGAGGGTTGTATTGATTTTGTAGCTTCAATTCAGCTTTTTTCTGTCTCCCAGAGAGAACAGACCACCTCCGATCTCCTCCAGGAGCTTTGTGTTCCGGTGGCTTGTGAAGAGCCGCTCTCCCATGGGAGACAGTTCCCCGCCCCCGCTGGTTTTTAAGTACTCCCCCCGGCTTGGGAGGAGGAGCAGGTTTGTGACTCCCCTCCCCAGCCGAGGATCCGTTCTGGGGATAAGGAGCTGCGGTAGAGGCAGATGGTACGCCCCTACCAGAAGGAGTTTTCTCCCTCGCTGCAGAAGTACCGGAGGACCCCTGCAGAGAAGGAGAAGAAGAAGAAGGAGGAGAAGAAGAAGAAGAAGAAGAATGGGTGGATACAATGCCTCCACCCGAGGCGACTGACCCTTTCTTGTGTGTAAACTCTGTACATTCTGTCTGGCAAGCGATGCTTACCATCTTTACTTTGGTTTTGAGAACGCTGGCGTACGATTGACCTTTTGGTTCACTGTTTTTCACCAACTTCCTGGCCTCAGAAAAGCTGCACTTTTTTTCTGCTTTTATCCGTTGAATTGTAGATTCTCTAACCCAGGTGGGGCAGGTCTTTGCAGAAGAAGGATGGTCACCTCCACAGTTCACACAAAGGGCAGGACTGACACATGCCCCTGTGTGGGGAGACTTGGCACAAGTGCCACACACCTCCTCCTCCCTGCAACGATCCCGCACGTGGCCAAACTTCTGGCACTTGAAGCACCTGAGCGGAGTTGGCACGTACAGAGAAACGTTGACCCGCAAATATCCCACCCTGAGAGTCTCTGGTAGTACCGTGGATCCGAAGGTCAAAAAGAAGGTATTGGTTGGAACTCGGTCAGCGCCTTTCCTCACATGGACCCGATGCACATCCGTGACCCCCTGCGACGCCAGCTCCGTCTTGATTTCAGCCTCCGACACACCTTCCAAATCACGACATCTCATTACCCCCTTACAAGAATTGAGGCTCTTATGAGGGGATATTTTAACAGGGCGGTTCACAAAAGTTGAGGATTTCAGTAACTGGTCAGATTGCTTTTTTGTGGCACATTCAATGAGCAGCGTCCCATTCCTCAGCTTTTTCGCATCCTTTGCCTTGCCTCCCACAATAGCAGAGATTCCCTTTTCAACTGCGAAGGGACTCAGAGTCCGCAGAGGGTGATCACTGTCAAGGGGTTCAACCACCAACCAAGAAGGCCAATTACCAAACTCCCTCCTAGCATCATCATCCGAATCAGAATCAATTTCATTTCCATTTCCGTGCGTTCGTTTCCGTTTTATAGAGTTTTGATTTTGTTTGTGCATGAGGCGTAGGCTCAGCGATGGCAGTAAATATTCGGTCACCCCAGGAGAGCTGCCGTGCTGGGGAAGGGACAATGGATGGTCAATTCGACGTCCGTCTGCCTGAAACCGTCCCGCATGAATTCAGACAGTACACTCTCACGACTAACTAACGTATAGCCATTCATCCCCTAGCCGAGTGTAAGAAACGTGGGATTACGGGCCAGATACGCTGACCACGTTTGGGTCTTTGGTTCGGGAGAATTCATGCATCCAATCTGCTTCCCATACCCCGTCAACAAACAATATTTCAACATAACAAAAATCCCTCCACCTAGCAACCAATCCAAACCACATCACTATACCATCAATTGGAAGCAACAATCAGATGCATGAATCCTCCCGCTAACACCCCCGGCGACGTGAAGCCAGACTCCTGAGGGCAAAATATTGATCATTCTACCTTTAACACCATTTCTAAGCAGTACACCGAACAATAGGCTGTGTTGTACTCTGTCGAAGGCTTTACTGAAATCTATGAATGCTACATAAAATTTCTTATTTCTTGACAGATGCTTCGAGAGAGAGAGAGAGAGAGAGAGAGAGAGAGAGAGAGAGAGAGAGAGAGAGGATGAAAGAATTTTCTTTAATGAGGGAAGTGGAATAAGGAAGGAAAAGGTTGTTGTTTTTTTATCCGGCTCTGAGGGGAAAGAAATTCATCAAACAAACAAACGAAGCAATAACAACAACAAACAATAAACAATAAACAAAACAGCACAAGTACAACAACAAAAAAGCAAACAATGGAGCTATTTCTACCACTACAACTATTATTACTACCACTACTGCCATTACCACTACTACTACTAAGTAAATAAATTTAAAAAAAGAAAGAGAGAAAGAAAAAATAATGTCATATCAAGAAATACAAATACAAATAATAAAACTGACACTTCACACACAAAAACAAATACACTTGCATATGCATCAATATATAACCATCCCTAAAGGAAACAACAACAACGACAACAAATATAATAATGATAATGACAATAATAGTGCATGGCATTTTATTTTAACATTTCCTGTATGAGTAGAATGTAGAATGGCATTGTCATTAAGGTTGACTTACATTATTCATGTATTTTGCCGACGATACTACTCTAGAAGGGCTGATTACGAACAGTGATGAGTCAAAATATAGGGAAGTAGTACTGGAACTTGTCAGCTGGTGTGATCAAAACAACTTAGAACTCAACGTACCAAAAACAAAAGAATTAGTTTTAGATTTCAGGAAGACCAGATCTGACCCTTTACCACTTGTCATTAAAGACAAGCAAGTAGAGATCATCAGCGACTTAAAATTTCTCGGACTGATCATTTCCAACGAATTAAAATAGGAGAAAAATACGGGGGAAAAAATTGCTAAGAAAGCTCAACAGCGCCTGTACTTTCTTCGGCGCCTCAAAAAGTTCGGAACTAAAAAAATAATCATGGTTGATTTCTACCGAACAGTCACAGAAAGTGTGCTAACCTTCGCTATTACTGTTTGGTACGAAAACTTTTCCAAGGCAGAAGTTTCAGCCCTTAACAGAATCGTAAAAACTGCCACCAAGATTACCGGGTTGATCTACATTCTCTAGAAGACATATATCATAAGTGGCTACTCAAAAAAGCAAAATCATTCAGCAAGGACGAATCACATACAGCTTTTGGAATTTTCGAGATGCTTCTCTCTAGTCGACGGTACAGAAGTATAAGGACGAAAACCATTCGCTTCGCCAGTAGCTTTTCCCCAAAAGCAGTCAATGCACTGTCTCTCGAACAAATCCAGTACGATAAATAGAATTGTGCAATCAACAGCCATCTACCTGAAGATCTAGTCATCAGCCCCATCCACATGTAATATGCAGCTTCTGTTCAAACGTGTGTGTGTGTGTGTGTGTGTGTGTGTGTGTGTGTGTGTGTGTGTGTGTGTGTTTGTGTGTGAGTATGCACAAGTTTTTATATTCATATGCACTTCTAGGTATCCTAATTTCTACTGTATCTGTGTTTGTGAATGGTTTTCGATTTATATTCTTATCTTCTTATATACTATCCCCCCTCCCCCGCCCCCCCCCTTCCCCTATAATTTATTCCTTGTGACCCTGGTGCACTTGGTAATAAAGACATATCCTATTCTATTCTATACTTTCTATTTTGTCAAACAAACAGTTTTTTAAAGCGCTTCTGAAGTTAACACTACTAGTTATCCGTTTTAAAAAAGAAGGCAGATTCTTCCAGTACAAACCACCACTGAATGTAAGGCTTGAATTAGAACCAGTGATACTAACTGGCTGTTTTCTGCTTGATAGAAATGATGAAATGAGCTGAATTGTTTCCATATACAACTAATTTCTTTAATAGGAGTGAATGATTAATGACATCAAGGCGTTTGAAAAATCCACAAAACTACTGTTAGTTCATTATTATTGATATTCAAAAGCCATTTATCGACCATCTGTGTCAGTGCTGCGTGGCAGGAATGATTTTCTCTGAAACCAGATTGCTTGGGGTGAATCGGATTACATTTATGAAATGGGAAAGTATATGTTTTTCTAATGTTTTTGATAGGATTGAAAAAAGTGTGTGTGTGTGTGTGTGTGTGTGTGTGTGTGTGTGTGTGTGTGTGTGTGTGTGTGTGTGTGTGCGAGCGCGCGTGCGAGTGTGTACATATTATGAATAAGAGAATGACTGGAAAGGAAACTTCAGTCAACTGACTTAATAAACATAATCTGAATCAGCGAACCTCGATGCTCTGATTCCGCCAGGCCCTCAACCAACATCGCCCTGTGGTGCAGTACATCTTGCCATCTTGCACATCTTGAAACTGCTGACGGACTTCACAGACAGTGTTCCGACCGGACCAGCAGGACAGCACAGTGGATGGAAACCAGTGATGTTACTGCTGTCCCACGTTAACTCTGCACTGCTCAAGTTGCTGTGAGAAACACTGTGAACTACACTGCTCAAGTTGTTTTGAGAAACACTGTGAACTGCACTGCTCAAGTAGCTGTGAGAAACACTGTGAACTGCACTGCTCAAGTTGCTGTGAGAAACACTGAACTACACTGCTCAAGTTGTTGTGAGAAACACTGTGAACTGCACTGCTCAAGTTGCTGTGAGAAACACTGTGAACTACACTGCTCAAGTTGCTGTGAGAAACACTGTGAACTACACTGCTCAAGTTGCTGTGAGAAACACTGAGAACAGTACTGGCCAGCTGGTAGACCTTCGCCAAACAACAAATTCGCATACGTATTCCCGGATGGAGAATCAATTCATGCATTCATATTTCTCTTATGCCCCATTACTATTACAAAATCTGCCTGTTACTGGCTTTTTTTTTTATTTACATAGACCAAAGACCTAAGTTTTTAATCTCATCAGTCATTTCGTTTCATGTGTAAACTTCAAAGTGCACGTTTATCGTTTTTATATTAGAAAATAACAAACAGACATAGAATAATATAAGTCATTATAATGATAATAACGATATTGATATAAAAAATAATAATGTATATTAATATAGCGCTTACCCTGTGGCCCCGTGCACATTTGATAATACGCTCGTTACAGATGGGACTCAGGAATATAATAATAAAAAAGTGTTTAGATGCAAATTCGCTTAAAGAAACACCCAGTAAATGATCATCTTTTGCACAAATATTGTTAAGAAATCTTCAATGACCAGGACCTCTTGCGAGGTTGCTCCAACGAGATTCCCTGCCATCCGACTGAATTTGGTTCACTACACTTCAGTGATCACAGAAAACAGTGGAACCCAGCAAGCCCTCAGTAATAAAAGCAATAATCCAAGCCAAACGGCGTGTTGTAAAGGGTGTTAATTGTATGCCAGGTGCAATCTTTTTTCATTTGCGTGAAGGGTCATCCACGTGTCTGTTACCTCAAAACCTTTCCTTGTCTGATCAGATCGTTTTTTACACTCTTTCTGGTCACTGAGTCATCACTGTCCAATACAGTTAACTGTGAGTTTGGAAGCAAAAAGACAAAAGCAAAGTACTATTTTCATGTTAACCTTACGCACAGTCTTGTATCAACCACCTTCAGTACATTATTGTGAAAAGACTGGGAACAACTCGGGAAAGAAAGGACTATCTACAGTCATTTATATTTACACCACACACTGACGCGTTCAATAAATCAAGGAGAATTCTGCTTTCCGTTCTGCCTACCTGTTCTGCGGTTGTAAATCATGCTGGATGTTTACGATTGTGTATGAAATGATAAGTTATATAAGCCCATGCCATGCTTGTAAAAGTGTGTGCGTGCGTGTGTGCATGTGTTTATATATGTATGAATGCATTTTTGTGTGGTCAGGCTTTATATATATATATATATATATATATATATATATATATATACACACACATATATGTGTGTGCGTGTATATATATATATATATATATATATATATATATATATATATAAATCTCTAGAGAGAGAGGTGTGTGTGTGTGTGTGAGAGAGAGAGAGAGAGAGAGAGAGAGAGTTTTTGTGTGTTTTTTATGTGTGCGCGTGTGTGTGTGTATGCGTATGTGTGTGTTTCTGAGTGTGTGTGCGCGCGCGCCCGCGTGTGTGTGTGTGTGTGTGTGTTGACCTATTCGAGAGAAGTGACGAACGTCATTTATTGATGTGCTGGGACTTTATTAACCGAACTGACAAGGAAAATAATGAAAGTGAAAAAAGTGTTCATGTTTTGTGAGGTTCTAGTAGGATATTTGCGTGAATGGATTTGGCACACAACTGCTGTCTATGGAGGAAGCTGACAGAATGGTTAAGACACTTATTTACCAACACAATGTCCGTGCGGTTCTGGGTTTGATTCCCGCTCTCACCCTTTGTCCAGAGTTTGACTGGACAATCAAACTGAACATCTAGTCATTCGAATGAGATGATCAGCCGAGGTCTTGTTTGCAGCACGCACTCAGCATACACTCTGATATGTACACACAAATGTAGGCATGCACGCACGGCCTGACTGGCGCGTTGGAATATGCTACTGTCAGGCGTCTGGCAAATGTGGTGTAGCGTATATGTATTTGTCCGAACGAAATGACACCTTGAGAAACAAACTGTCTATGTGCGATGCTTTAAGATGTTCCATCTGCAATGGGACTGAGACGCTTAATGTTGGTGATGGTCAAACATACAGGCCTGTTTCTAAACGTTGTTCCAGCACATTGAATCACAAATATCAAATGGGTTCTGCCGTGAGAAATTGCTTTGGAATTAGAACCTCGGTGATCCACATGTAGAATCTTTTTTTCTTTCTTTTTTTTCTTTCTTTTTTTTTTTTTGTGGCCTCAGTTTTTTTGTTTGTTTGTTGTTGTTTTTTAAAGTCTGTGGAGCACATGTTTTCTCTTTTTCTTTTTTTCTTTTTTTCACTTCTTTAAATCAGTGCTCAACACAATGTTTTTTTGTTCTTGGCAAGGCCAGAAAAACCAAAAGAAAAACAAATAACAACAACAAAAAACAAAAACAAAACAAAAAACTGACACCTGGTCACCCTTGTCCCCTTCCCCGCACAAACACGCACACATGCGTACCGACGCTGGCTATTGTGTATCTGTATGTTGCCACTACGATTGACAATTTATGCGTTCTCTGATGTTTGAAATGTCTGGAGGATTTTCCTGTCCTGGTGTATGTTGCATAATGCAGCGTGTGTATCTTTCTCTCATTCCCCATGATGATCATTTTTGTGAACCTAGTTGTGTTATTATTGTGTGCTTGCCTGAGCGAGCTTGCGAGTGTGTGCCTAGGCATGTCCGATAATACAGCAGCACTAAATCTTATTTCGTACCATGTGAACGTAATCACATGTATAACGTGCTGAGTTGATCAAGCCCTCTGCCACCGCAACTTCTAACTTTCATTTCCCTCTGAAAAATCAGTTGTAAAGGTGAAGCAAATTTCGTTGCTTAAAAAACCCCCAACTTATACACATTTTACGAATTAAGATAATGAAATTGATCTGTTATACAAGACCTTCACATATGGAGAATTTTGGACACCAAACAGTATATTTATGGCTGATAATTTCAATCTGATATCTATTTTTCAATAGATAATATTTTTAATGTATCCACAAACATCATGTACTACAGGACAGTCATATAAGAATACTAAATACAGCCAACTGTGTCGCGACAATAAGAGCATTTGTCATTTTCTTTTATTTTCATAATCTTTCAGATTATGTTTACTGGGTGACCATTGTGCAATAACTAATAAGCACGTGGAGTTTTCGGTTCCTTACCAGCTGATATTTTTTTTGTGTTTTGTTGTTGTTGTTGTGTGTGTGTGTGTGTGTGTGTGTGTGTGTGTGTGTTGGTTTTGGTGCTGAACCTTTTTATATCGCTAGTCTGTCTACACGAGTGTTTCTCTCGTCGGTGTACCAACTGTTCTCAAACCAAAGCCTCTCATTTGATTCAAAATCAACTTCGAACATGGTAGGGGTTTTTGTTGTTGTTGTTTGGGTTTTTTTTCTGATTGAAGAGAATCGGTTCACTTGAAAATGTTTTTGTTTAATATATATGTTTATATAAATTCGTGTCGAAAGCACCCCCGTTTCGTACATAAGGACCAAATAAAGTTTCACTCTTTGTGATACCACTTTTTGCTGAGAATATATTCATTTTCAGCCTTAATATTTCAGTATGACAAAGTGGTTCTGCTAGAATTTCTACTGGTTTTACGAGAGGTACTTTGCATAAATATTTTTTTTTAAAGAAAAAAAAGTGTCTGTCCAGTATTTATTCATCTGATCATCAACTACAAAGCAAACCATAAAAAAATAAAATAAAAAAATAAGAAAATCATTGTCGACAACAGTGGGCATGTCACATATGATATTTTTTAATTCACGATTTGCTGTCTTTAATTTTGCTATCCTTCACAGAAACACACTGTGGGTCATACACGGAATCGGAACATGTGGTTGTCGTGATGACATCACCGTTATCTGGATACGCTGCTGTAAAAAAGAACACCACAATCAGCAGGTCCATTCGTTTTTTGTGGAGAAGTATATCTGTCCCAGTCAGACATGTAATTATGATAAGTTACAAGCAATCTAAAGGACGACGACTTGATATTGACGTATATCGTCAGGTTCGCCTGTATGACTCTTCACTCGGCCAGTTCAAAGAATGCAGAACTCACGTCTGGAACACTGAGTATGAGACATCAGATTTTGCCCACGTGTATAAAACTGCAAAAATCTTTTTACGAGTCAACTCTATGCATTCCAAATTCACCAGAGATTTTCGATTGTTCTTTACATTAGAATTTCGTTTGTTCTTTACATTTTTACCTTACCATGAAGCACCTCAAAACTTATCCAGTGGTTTGTGGAACTGCTCTGTAGACCATTTTTCCAGTTTTCAGCACCACGTGATGTGTAACCTGAAGACAGAGTGTGAGGATGGGCAAGATGAAACAGAACACTGTCCTTTTAGCAGTGCTGACTGTCAGGGTCTGTTAGCAGTTTGTAACAGTTGCTACAAACTTGTCGATAGTCTTCATGGATTTGACAGTAATGAGACACATGCCAATAAAAGAGGAAATGAATACTGCAATACCTTAGGAAGCATACTGAGTGCACCAGCCTGTATGCTTAATATGTTTGAGGTACTTCGAGATTTAACAAATATATATGAACGGAGATTGTTTTACCTTTTGACTGGCGTGACCTCCAACGACATGTCACTTCCTGTTATGTATAGACATGTCACTGTTGAGAACAGGGCTGTTCATTACCATGATTTAAATTTGAGTGGTGACACTGTCTATCATATTAACAATAAGCAGCAATGTTATTACAGTTGGAATTTAGATCTTTTCAATGTCAGGTGTGACAAGTGGAAAAACAATTATGTCGCAATGTGTCAAGTCAGGGAAAACAGGACTACAGAGAATTCACATCACTCTAAGACAGTGTCGTTGAGCAAGACACAGTCACTGCTGTCCAGAACAGGCCTCTCAGTAACTAAGTGCCTTGAAGACCATGTGACACACACGTTTCTTTTATGCGGTTCTAACAAGTACAGAGTATGTAGTCAAAATCATACCAGTTCTAAGTTCTTCAACCCAATGTCGAATGATAATTTGTATTCATCAGATCCCCGTTCAACTTCCATTCCAACATACACATGCAGTGATGAAATCACCAGTTTGTCATACACACTGGTTTGTGATTTTATTAATGATTGTCATGATAAAAGTGATGAATCATTCTGTCAACATCTCAGTTGTGTCAAGGCATTTTCATGCACGAATGGGCAATGTTTGTCCTTTCACAATCTGTGTGATCTAATGCCCCACTGTCTGGACGAATCAGATGAAAAGTCTTGTAGTGTCTTTAGAGGTGTACTAATATCGTTGCCAGGCTTACCTTCTCCTGCTTTTACAAAATTCGATGGGCTGCGACAGTTCATTTCAGTGAAGATGAATTCCAATGAGTCCTGCCCTGACAGTCACTATCGCTGTCCTGGAGAGTTCAATGACTGCATGCCTGTCTACACACGATGCAACGGGATGTACGACTGTAAAGGTCACGAAGATGAGGAAGGGTGTGAGGAAATAACATGCCCAGGATTTTTCCTGTGCAGAGCTTCCACAATATGTGTGCACGGTGATGATCTATGTGACGGCTGGCCCCAATGTCCAATGCATGATGATGAACTATCCTGTGGTGTCACCTGTCCTGTAAAATGTCTTTGTCAGAGTTACACCTTCCTGTGTCTTCAGCCTTTTTCTGCAGCACACTTCCCTTGGCTACGCTCTCTGGACGCCACAGGTACTGGCATGTCCCTGTCTGACGTGGGTAGCCTCAACTACCTTGTACACCTGGTCCTTGCTCAGTGTTCTCTGACCTTTCTGGCCGACGTGCAGTTGTTGAATTTGAAGTTTCTGGACATCAGTGGCAACATCTTGCAGCACGTTAACATCAGTTCTTTCCTTGGTTTTGACAAAATACAAACATTGGTGCTGTCAAATAATCCTCTCATCATGTTCCACAGCAGGCATGCCATCTGACATTCAATTGAAATCACTGACAACTATTGATCTGTCAAACACAAAAATCACTGTGGTTGATGGCGAAGTCTTCTCGTCGTTTCCCCATATGAAGAAATTGAACATGTCTTTCACTTCCCTTCAAGCTATCCTTTCCGGTGCATTTCAGTTCACACCACAGTTAACTGAACTGTATTTGGATGGAAGCCCAGTACAAACATTCCCATCCGACATATTCAAAGATCTTTCACATCTAAAAGTCATATCAACACAAAACTATAAATTCTGTTGCAATGAAATACTCCCATATCAATTTGACAAATCATCTTGCCATGCCCCAAGTGATGAAATTTCATCATGTGAAGATCTGTTGCAATCCTGGGCATACCGCGCATTTCTGTGGATGATTGCCTGTCTGTCTCTAACAGGAAACGTTTTTTGTTTGTGTGCACGTTTGTTTGGGAAGAATAAGGCCTCTTCAAGTGGGTTCAGTGTGTTCGTCACCAACCTTACCATGGCTGATTTTCTGATGGGTGTCTATATCACTGTTATTGGACAGGCTGATGAGCGATTCCGTGGTAAATATCTACATCATGATGGCGCATGGAAAAACAGTGCGACTTGTAAGGCAGCTGGTTTTCTGTCTCTGTTGTCCAGTGAGGTGTCAGCTCTGATGATCTGGCTAATCACACTCGATCGTTTTCTTGTTCTTTGCTTTCCATTCAGCACCTTACGATTTGAGAGAAAGTCAGCAGCAGTGGCATGTCTTTTCACCTGGTTCATTGGTTGGTTTCTTGCATTGTTGCCTTTACTTCCAATGACATCACACTGGGACTTTTACAGTCAGACGGGTATTTGTATTCCGCTTCCAATTACGAGGATGGAATTTAAAGGAAAGCAATATTCTTTTGGTGTTCTAATTGTTATGAATTTTATTCTGTTTTTACTTATTTCTACTGGCCAGACGTTTGTCTACTGGTCAATACAGAACAATTCCATGAAAACAGACGCCAAGAGAGTGGCACGTGACTTGACCATAGCTCGTCGGCTAATCACTGTTGCAGTGACTGATTTCATGTGCTGGTTTCCTGTTGGACTGTGTGGAATCTTGGCATTGGCTGGTACTCCAATCCCTGGTGAAATGAATGTGATATTTGCGATTTTTGTGTTGCCTTTAAACTCTGCTGTTAATCCTTTCATATATACGTTGAATGCTTTGACAGAAAAGCGGAAGAAATCCAAAGAAACCAAAATTTTGAAATGGCTCGAATCCCATAGTGATTTGACGTTTACATGACAGGCTGTGTGATATCCTCTCACAAACAGTGTTTTCAATATGTTTCAGCATCCTGTCAAACTGTAATCTTAGTAGCGTAAGCTCTGTCTTCTTGATTTGAATTCCGTCGAATGAGATAGTGGTGATAATATGCTCCAATTTTTGTTTGTAGTTGAAAGTGTATAGCAACGATTGGGCTTTTGCTGAAGATCCCGTATCCTGGCACCATTGTGTGATATTGGTGTATTGAGATAATAATAGCAATATCATATGGCTAAAGGTAATTACACTAAGCCACAGAGAGACAGACAGAGAGAGAGACACAGAGAGAGAGACACAGAGAGAGAGAGGTGTCAAGAAAGAGGGAGAACGAAGGAGAAAGGAAGGAAGGATTAAAACATGCACGCACATGTGTGGAGGTGGGGTGGGGTGGGGGTGAGGGTTCGTTGTTGGCAGCCCATTGTCGGCTGTAAACATTCAAGTACCCCAACACATTCCAATGTGCCTATATGGTCTCAAGAGTAAGTGCTGCTTTGATGAAAAATACAGTGAGCCTGAGAAATAAATGTGAAGCCTGATAATCAAAGCAAGCAGCAGAACCGTAAACCTGTTTAGACAAAGAAAATGATATAAGCTAAGATATGATGGTGATATGGACACACACACATACACGCACACTCTCTCTCTCCAACCCTATGGAATAATGAACAAAATCAGAAGACATCAGAAAACAAAATCACCAAATGAAGATCAGAACGTTCGATCTTCCTCTCCCCCAGCCCCGTTCACGTGGCCCCTTCACACATACCACAGGAAGCCAGCAGCAGCAGCCAAGCAGAACGCGACTCCCAACGCCAGTCATTAACGTTTGACACTCGCTCACTCCTCCACATCCTCCGACGCCATTTTGAACACCGGAAACCCCGCCACACCGGAAGTCTTACTTCACGGAGCCGGAAATGCGAAATCCTCCGCTTGGTGCAGCAGAGTGGAAAATATGGGGTGATGTCTCACGCGCCGCCGATATTTCTGGGGGCTTGGCTCGCGTGCCAAACCCGTGGTGCCAAGTCGACCCGTCTGGAAGTTGCAAATGGTAGGAGTGACAGGTTTTCACTGTGCAGGCGGGAACTTTTTAACCTGTGTGGCCGCGTCAGCGGGGAGGAGCGGTGGGCTTCTTTTGGGTGTCGGCTGGCACGTCTTGCTTGATGGATCGTCAGGTTTCGGGCCCTTCTCTTGTACGTCTTCCGCCAGTGCTGAGTGACAACGTTAATTCCATTTCTCCTCCGTGACGCACAGAGTGGGAGAGAGAAAGAGAGAGATGAGAGAGAAGGGGGTGGGGGTGGGGGGTACCAGGAGAGATAGGGATAGAGAGGATGGTTAGAGAGAAGCTGTGTCTGTGTATGGTACTGTCTGTCTGTGATGGGGATTAGAAAGGAAGATGTATATGGAGAAAAATGGACAAAATCAATCACTTTATTTAATCAGTGAGGTTCTTTATGTGATGGGTTAAAATTCGAACTTGATAACATGAACTGAATTCCATTCTTTTTAATCTTTATTGTGTCTTGTTTACCTAACTTGAATCTATCTGTTTAGCAGTCTGTTTATTTAAAATCACTGCCAGCAGATTTGACACATAAGTCGATTGTACAAAAAGCTACTTTTTGAAAATTGCTAAGTAAATGCTCCCAGTTAGAGCAAATGCATGGAAGGTAAGCGTATTTAGAGAAATGTGGCTACTTTTGCACAGGTTGTATGTCAAGGGCATAAAAAGAAGACAGAAATCTAATTAGTATAATAGAACTCGAAAATGCACATATCAAGAGAAAACTAACTGGAGTACCAGATCTCGAAAATGCACAAACTAAGAGAAAATAATCTAGTATAATAGACCTCGAAAATGCACAAACTAAGCACGTGCGCACACACAGGTCAGTGTGTGTGAGAGAGAGAGAGAGAGAGAGAGAGAGAGAGAGAGAGAGAGAGAGAGAGAGAGAAATAATACGTCAATAATTTTCTAAGATGATTACCCCAGTGAGTGAGACAGGCAGGCAGACAAACAGACTGAGACAGAGAGAAGTGAGAAGGCAGAAAATAGAATCTGAAATTAATGGAAAAATATAGAAACAAAAAGTTAATGCCTCACATGATAGAACAAAGTGCTATTTTCGTCAGCGAAAGTATGGGGTTGTTCGGATCGGACAAATGTGGAGGTGTGTAACTGCTTTGTCCACACACACACACACTGTGAATAAGTGTCAGGCCGTGGGTGAGTTCCTACTGTGGGCTGAACCATTTGCAGCGTGTTCCAATCACAGCCAGAGCATTGAGCCAGCTTCCACACACTGTGTGGGTAATTCCTGTTGGTTTAACATGACATGACGTCACACAACGGGGAGAGAACTGCGCTCAAACTGTGTGGTGTTACTGATTGATTGCTGTTCTTTGCTCGCTCTCTCTCTCTCTCTCTCTCTCTCTCTCTCTCTCTCTCTCTCTCTCTCTCTCTCGTTTTTAGGAATACCGCAATTAAAAATAAAAAAATTCAAATCTTTATTACAGTCAGAAAAATACCTGCGAGATATTACAATAGCAAAATTTAGGCGTTAATGACCTAAAAGTAAATAAAAGATATAACAGTATGTCAACACCAAAAAAAAACTGTCTCTTTTGTGATGATCTAGAAACTGAAGTTCATTTTCTTATCAGATGTCCTGTATATGCTAATCGACGAGAAAAGTATATATTTAAACATTATAGAAATAGTAACACTCCACCAAGTCCATTTTTGTTACAAAATGAAGACAGATGTGTAATAAGAGATGTCGCTATGTTGATTTACTATGCTTTTCGTTCCAGAGAGGAACTGATGTGGAGTTTATTTAGAATGTTGAAATCAAATTGCGTGACAGAGCAATTACGTTTATGTTCTGTTGAATCTGGTTTTTCCCTCATTTCTTCAAATCGTTATCGTTGTGTGTACGTGTTCTCATGTGGACAGGCTGGTGGCCTTCGCATTAAACTTCTGCGTTCCTGCGTTCGTTCTCTCTCTCTCTCTCTCTCTCTCTCTCTCTCTCTCTCTCTCTCTCTCTATCAGTTAAGTGTACGCGCGTAACACACTTTAGTGTCAAGTCATCAAAAACTGTTTTTTTGCTCTGCAGAGTGAAAGACATCCTTCCGTTCTCTGAAACTCCGTTTTACCCCTTAATAATAATAATAATAATAATAATAATAATAATAATAATAATAATAATAATAATAATGCGCATATATATGTTTATTGTGCATGATTGAAAGTTGAGGACTGAGTGTGATGTGTGTGCGTGTGTGGACAGTAAAGCGCTTTGTGCAATGAGGAAAGCGGTGATAAATGTCCAGTTATTATCATTATCATTACTGTTATCATTATCAATAACAGACTGGATGAGATCGGGGACAGAGGCATGACGTTACGCCCAATGAAACATGCCAGACTCGTGTCAGCACGGGGATTGTCTGGCATCAGATCTCTTCCTCTTGCAGCCAGCCCCACGCCCCGCGAAGCCGAGCGTGACGCACGTGCATGCCGTGTGGGTCACGACAGCGCCGCAGTCGTGACGTGTGCTGTACGCCTGTGTACGTCAGAAAGCTGAGATGATTGGGTCGTTGGATCTGGTTTTCTTTCTTTTTGCGGCCGGACAATTTGGCGGCTGTACCTGTTTGTTTTTTTCTCTGCGTGCTCATTTTGATTAATATTGAATGTCCGAGTTCTTATTTAAAAAAACAACAACAACAAACAAAGAAACAAACAAAAAAGAAAAAAAAAAGTTGTTGTCTATTCGGAAACGAGACAGTTAAAGCCTTCGTGACCTACGTGCGATGCCTGCTTTTTTCCAACAAAGGGATAGTGGAGAGAGAGAGAGAGAGAGAGAGAGAACCACTGCCAAGCATATCATCTAGCAGATAAACACGCACTGATGTCACATTGACCTCTGAATTTAAAACAGTAATATGTCGTGTTTGATGAAAGTTCGTTTGGGGAAAAAACAACAACCAAACAACAACAAAAAACCACCTAAGTTCTATCAATTTTCTACGTTTTTCTTATACACCTTTGTCCAATACAACCAGTGTGACCTTGATTTTTTTTTTTTTTTTTAACCTCAAACATTGTATCTTTACATGGGTTTTGTACTCTATTGCGGTGAGTTTTCTT
>NC_134900.1:34092220-34094720 GCF_041734735.1 Babylonia areolata
TGGTCTTCCCGGAAGATCATGACAAGAAAACTGGCAGACATACACTACTGGATTCAGAATACTGAAAAAGGCCGTTTTCCTCGCTCTTTCTCCCCTCTCCCCCCCCCCCCCCCCCTCTACATCCCCCCTAGCCCCCCCCCCTCACCACACACACTCACCTCTCCCCCTCCAACCCCTACCGCTCATTTTTCTTGTGTCTATTCCTACGGTCGGTCCCACTTTTTGTGTATTCGATCAAAACCGATACAGGAACTAAACTTCAGACGACTGGATTAACGTAAACGTCACCAATATCAGGTCCCTTCCTCTCTCTCTCTCTCTCTCTCTGTCTCTGTCTCTGTCTTCCTCCTCCACCTCCTCCTCCCTCCCTCCCCCGTCTCTCTCTATCTCTCTTTCTCCCTCCTCTCCCTCCCTCCCTCTCTTTCTTCCTCCTCTAACCTCCCCCTCTCTCTCTCTCCATCCCTCCCTCTCTCTCTTTCTCCATCCCCCAACCTCCCCCCTCTCTCCCCCTCTCTCCCTCCTCCCTCCATCTCTTTCTCCATCCCCCAACCTCCCCCCTCTCTCTCTCTTCCCCCTCTCTCTCTCTTTCTCTCATTCCGCTACTTCCCCCCCCCCCCCCCCCCGTCCTCTTCCTATTGTGCACGGCAAAAACAAACAAAAACCAAACAACAACACAAAAACAGGAAGTCTTTTCAATTAAAGAACGCCGACGACGACGATGAAGACGAAGATGAAGACAAAGAAGAAGAAGAAGTAGAAGAAGAAATATGTGAGAGAAAAAGAGGAGGTCGCAGGCCCCACAAAGGAAAAGAGGGAGGGAGAGACAGACAGACAGAGACACAGAGAGAAGAATAAACAACAACAAGAAACGAAAAAAACTCAACAACAACTAACATTTCACCAGTAACACAACTCTGTCTCTGTCTCTCTCTCTCCCTCTCTCTCTCTCTCCCCGCCCGTCCCTCCCTACCTCTTCCATTGCATATTCCTATTCCTGTTTTCAGACGAGATTTATGTTGTGTACGATAAGAATGATATTGGAACTCACTTCAGACGACTGGGCTAGCCAAATATTTCACCAATAACACGAGAGCTAGCTGCGCAGGGGTGTGACTCCCTCTGTCTGTCTGTCTGTCTGTCTGTCTGTCCCTCCCTCCCTTTCTCTCCTCCCCATCTCTCTCTTCTTTCGTATATTCCTTTTGTCGGCCGAGCCCGCTGTGTATGCCATAAACAAATCATTCGGGAACTCACTTCCGACGACAGGATTGGTGGAAATTTCAACCCCGTTCTCTCTGTCTGTCTGTCTGTCTCTCTTTCTTTCTTTCTATGTGTCTCCTCCTTTACCCCTCTCTCTTTCTATCTCTTTTTGTGTCTCTTTCTCTGCCTGCCTTCCTGCCTGCCTGTCTGTCTGTCTCTCTCTGTGTCTCTCTCTGTCGTCCTTTCTTTCTCTGGCCGTCAGTGCGTGCGCCTATCGATCTGTCTCTTTTCCTCCCTCCTTCCCGAGAGAGGTATGAACAGAGAGAGAAAGGGGGGGGGAGACAGAGAGAGAAAGAGGGAGAGAGAGGGGAGAGAGAGGGGAGAGAGAGGGAGAGGAGAGAGAGACAGAGAGAAAGAGACAGAGAGGAAGTGAGGGAAAGAGGAGTGAGAGGAGAGAGAAAGAGAGAGAGAGAGGAGAGAGAGAGGAGAGAGAGAGGAGAGAGAGAGAGACAGAGAGGGAAAGAGGAGAGAGAGGGAGAGAGAGAGGAGAGAGAGAGAGAGAGAGAAAGGAGGGGAAGAGAGAGAATGAACAATGAACAAATGTTTTATTGAGGGTAAACTGGATTAGCTGAAAGCTTTCGCCTCACTTTCACACACACACGCGCGCGCACGCGCCCGAACAAAAGAAAAGAAAAAAAAAATCGGTACGGACACTGTAGACAGTAACAACAACAACAAAAGTTAAACACGAAATATAAAAATTACATGGAATATAACTGAGTCACACACACACACGCACACACGCACACACACGCACCAGCTTACGCACGCATGCATACACGGACTAATACACATACTTCTGAGCTCTTTTCCCTGTTCGCATTGTCAGAGAGCAAACGAAAAATGTCATTGTGTAGAAGCTCTCACTAGAGCTCAAACAAAACATGACATACAAAAATTGTTTATAATTGTTCCATTAGATATTTTTGGTACTCTTTTTTGAATGATATTAAGGT
Source organism: Babylonia areolata (assembly GCF_041734735.1). Lineage (NCBI taxonomy): Eukaryota > Metazoa > Mollusca > Gastropoda > Neogastropoda > Buccinidae > Babylonia > Babylonia areolata. Next base: position 34,094,434 of record NC_134900.1, read on the forward strand.
AGATTTATTTGTTTTAGATAGTCGGGAATTTCATTCCATAGTTTACCACCAGAATACATGAGAGATGACATGAAAATGTTAGTTCTCGGACGAGGGGTAGAAATGGTATTTTTGCCACGAACACTTTTTTCAGGAAATTTCCTCTGAAGGTAGGATGGTGCTCATTTCTCTTTAATTTTGTACATAAAAACACATTTATTAAAGAAAGAGAGAGGGATGGAGAAAGAGGAGAGAGAGGGGGGGGGGGGGGGGGGTGAGAGACACACACGGAGAGACAGACGGACAGA
>NC_134900.1:34097220-34112220 GCF_041734735.1 Babylonia areolata
GTGAGTGAGTGAATGCGTGAGTAATTGTATGTATGTATGTATGCATGTATGCATGTATGTATGTATGTATGTATATACATACACAGACACAGACAGACACAGACACACACACACACGCACACACACACACACACACACACACACTATGTATATATATATATATATATATATATATATATATATGAATGCAAATAGAGATCCACCTCATAGAGAGAGACAGATAGACAGTCAGACAAACAGAGAGAGAGAGACAGACAGACAGACAGAGATAGAGACAGAGAGCATAACTCTGCCCCTCCCCCCTCGCGGACAAAAAACAAAAAATAAAGGTCCAGTATTATCAAGCCCCAACCATTATCCTTTCACCCACCTCACTCCCTCACACACAAATATTCTTTTGTAATGCTGCCCCTCCCCTCCCCCCTCCACCTCCCGCTCCAGCCAACCCCTATCCAACCCTTTGACAAGATATCCTTCTAGAGCCTTACCCCAGTCTTCTTCGGACAATTCATCTTTTTGTGCTCAAAGGACTTGACTTGTGACTTATACCTCATGACTCCTTGTGGAGCATAGAGCTGCTACAGCACTCCTCCAGCGCACTCGGTTTTGTATTTGTATTTGTATTTCTTTTTATCACATCAGATTTCTCTGTGTGAAATTCGGGCTGCTCTCCCCAGGGAGAGCGCGTCGCTACACTACAGTGCCACCCATTTTTTTTTGTATTTTTTCCTGCATACAGTTTTATTTGTTTTTCCTATCGATGTGGATTTTTCTACAGAATTTTGCCAGGATCAACCCTTTTGTTGCCGTGGGTTCTTTTACGTGCGCTAAGTGCATGCTGCACACGGGACCTCGGTTTATCGTCTCATCCGAATGACTAGCGTCCAGACCACCACTCAAGGTCTAGTGGAGGGGGAGAAAATATCGGCGGCTGAACCGTGATTCGAACCAGCGCGCTCAGATTCTCTCGCTTCCTAGGCGGACGCGTTACCTCTCGGCCATCACTCCACTTTGGGCTGGTCCTCTTCAGTCGGGTCCATGTCCATCCGGCTGCCTTCATCTTCTCATCCTCCGTGCTTCTTCTCCAGGTCTGCTTTGGTCTGCCTACTCTCTCCTCTTTCCGGCCTTGGGGGGTTCCATTCAAGTGTGTCTGTCTTGTGGTGTCGTCTGGAGGCTTTCGCAGGGTGTGGCCTATCCAGCCCCATTTCCTCCTCCTGATCTCCTCACTGATGGGCACCTGGTTTGTTCTATTCCAGAGACAGGAGTTTGATGTGGTCTCTTGGGTGCTCAAAGGAAAAAAATATGTTTCATTATTGAAAAAAAAAAAAATCCTTTCGTACCTCTCTATCTCCTGGAAACAAATCTTTTCCCATAGAAACAAAATATACTGTCCTACTCTCACCCCCCCCCCCCCCCCCCCCAAAAAAAAAAAAAAAAAAAAATTAAATAAATTAAAAAAAAAAAAAAAAAATCCTTGAAATGAATATCCTTTGGCACAACCACCCTCCCGCCAACAAAAGAAAATCCCAAATCCCTTCGTACCCTCATCCTGCTGAAAAATCGTTTTCCTTGAGAAAAAAAATATATTTCCTACCCCCATCCACCCGCAAACAAAAATTTCCTTTCATAAAAACCGCCTCTCCCCTCCCCATATCAAGTATCCTTTGTAACCCGTCCCTTCCCCTCCCCCCCCCCCCAGCCCCCAACTCCCTTTCCCCCTAATCCCACCCCCACCGTCCCCACTTCTCTGATGAAGTGACCTTTCATAGCCCCCCCCCCCCCCCCCCCCCCCCCACAAAGATATCCAATCACTTCCTCCTACGGCTGTCTGTCGCATTCTAAATGTTTGAAAAGCTCGAGTAAATGAATTCCTAAGGTTTGTTCTGTTATTCAAAACACAAACGCGGTCGTGTCTGAAGTCAAGTTCAGTTAAACACACACACACACACACACACACACACACACACACACACACACACACACACACACAGACACACACACACACACACACACACACACACACACACACACACACGAACGAAAACTGCTTATCTGGCGATGAAACAACCACCATTCATATTCTTCTCTTTTCTGATACATTCAGATTGTCTCTTGCCGCCAGACGCGTGACTGAACGTTTCGTTAAACTATTTGCAGTCTGTTCATCCAAGATGATGATATTAGACTGGACGTGAAATTGAACTGATCAGGGAGATCTTAATGCACTACACATCATTATTCCATCAGAGTAAATCTATACTAATTGATTTTAAAACGCGCGCGCGCGCACGTGTTTTGTGTGTGTGTGTGTGTGCGTGTGCGTGTGTGTGTGCGCGTGTGTGTGTGTAATTATGTTTTTCGCTGTTCCAATTTCGTCCCTCCTCTCACCCAAAGAGTAAGAAACAAATTTGTACCGTGTTTTATGCTCTCTCTCTCTCTCTCTCTCTCTCTCTCTCTCTCTCTCTCTCGCGTTTTATGTGCTCTCTCTCTCTCTCTCAGCTGCCAAGATGTATTATTTCTATAACTGTGCAATTATTCTTTGTCGAATTAATGACTTCTGTGTCATAAGAAGTGGGTCGTGTAATTAGTTTGATTCCTTCAAATGAGGGAGTTACCTTATGTTAGATAAACAACTCTTTCCCTCACTCTCTTTTACACACACGCGCGCGCGCGCGCACGCACACACACACACACACGCACATACAAACACACGCGCACGCACGCACGCACACACACAAGCGCGCGCGCGCGCGCGCGCACGGACGCACGCACACACACACGGGTAGATAGGCACATGAATATATGTTGGCCATTCATTATATAATTACTCCATTACTTGTGAATTACAAATACCACCATGTCAGACAGACAGAAAAACAACAACAGAATATGAAAAAGAAGACACTGACACATTCTAATCATTCGGATGAGACGATAAACCGAGGTCCCGTGTGCAGCATGCACTTAGCGCACGTAAAAGAACCCACGGCAACAAAAGGGTTGTTCCTGGCAAAATTCTGTAGAAAAATCCTCATCGATAGGAAAAAACAAATAAAACCGCACGCAAGGGAAAAAAAAGGTGGTGTTGTAGTGTAGTGACGCGCTCTCCCTGGGGAGAGCAGCCCGGATTTCACACAGAGAAATCTGTTGTGGTAAAAAGAAATATAAATACAAATACATTTTTTATTGACAATAGCCGAAGGGGTACAAATCAATATCATACACAAATGGCGACATCAACTGAATTCACGTTCCATTTCTAATAAATCACTAATAGAAAAAAAAAAAAAATAAATAAATGTTTACGGGACCATACAGTACATTGACAAGGATCACAATGTACAGCATATAATGATTATCAGTGGGATTTAACTCAACTGATGCGATGACTGGTTTCTGGCGTAAATTATAAGCTTGCGTTAGGTAATGTTAGCTAGGGAAATAATTAGTCGTTCATCGTCTGAGGAAAGAGTTTGGATGAGATTATGGGTGTGTGTGTGGGGGGGGGGGGGGGGGGGGGTGGGGGGGGGGGGGGGGGGGGGGGAGGGGGGGGAGGTAATAAATTGCTTTTTACATGTGTAGTCGGTGACAATTTTTAATATGGTATCTTTTTGTGCATGTTAATTTTGGTGTTGTCACCTTTGGTGAATTCGGGAGTGCTAACTGGCTTGCCCCCTGGTGAATTCGGGAGTGCTAACTGGCTTGCCTTTGGCGAATTCGGGAGTGCTAACTGGCTTGCCCCCTGGTGAATTTGGGAGTGCTAACTGGCTTGACCCTTGGTGAATTCGGGAGTGCTAACTGGCTTGCCCCTTGCTAAATTCGGGAGTGCTAACTGGCTTGCCCCTTGCTAAATTCGGGAGTGCTAACTGGCTTGCCTTTGGTGAATTCGGGAGTGCTAACTGGCTTGCCCTTGGTGAGTGCTAACTGGCTTGCCCTTGGTGAATTCGGGAGTGCTAACTGGCTTGCCCTTGGTGAATTCGGGAGTGCTAACTGGCTTGCCCTTGGTGAATTCGGGAGTGCTAACTGGCTTGCCCTTGGTGAATTCGGGAGTGCTAACTGGCTTGCCCCTGGTGAATTCGGGAGTGCTAACTGGCTTGCCTTTGGTGAATTCGGGAGTGCTAACTGGCTTGCCCCCTGGTGAATTCGGGAGTGCTAACTGGCTTGCCCTTGGTGAATTCGGGAGTGCTAACTGGCTTGCCCCCTGGTGACTTTGGGAGTGCTAACTGGCTTGCCCTTGGTGAATTCCGGAGTGCTAACTGGCTTGTCCTTGGTGAGTGCTAACTGGCTTGCCTTTGGCGAATTCGGGAGTGCTAACTGGCTTGCCCCCTGGTGAATTCGGGAGTGCGAACTGGCTTGCCCTTGTTGAATTCGGGGAGTGCTAACTGGCTTGTCCTTGGTGAGTGCTAACTGGCTTGCCCTTGGTGAATTCGGGAGTGCTAACTGGCTTGCCCTTGGTGAGTGCTAACTGGCTTGCCCTTGGTGAATTCGGGAGTGCTAACTGGCTTGCCCTTGGTGAATTCGGGAGTGCTAACTGGCTTGCCCTTGGTGAATTCGGGAGTGCTAACTGGCTTGCCCTTGGTGAATTCGGGAGTGCGAACTGGCTTGCCTTTGGTGAATTCGGGAGTGCTAACTGGCTTGCCCTTGGTGAATTCTGGAGTGCCAGAAACATTCCTGTCACAACACATGACAATCGCGTGTAAAGTTATGTCTTGTGCATGCCCTTCCCCACTCTCTCCCTAGCTTGCTGCGCCTGTCTTTTTGTATGTGTGGCTCCCGGTTGTACGTTTTTCACGTGCAGTCGTGGAGTCATGTTTTGCGTTCTTGTCACTAATGAGCAGGGGTTCAAGTTTTTTTCTGTTCTGTCAGTGACACTTCCCTGGGCTTTGCGCCCGCGGCCTTCTTTGAGGAAGGTCGTGCCTGTTTGGGTTTGGGGCTTTTTGCCCAGTTTGGCACCCTCATTGAGGATGGTTTTCCTCCGGGTGGCCAAGTTTCTGTGCTCGGTGTGCTCCAGCTCAGGGGGTAGGAGTACCCTGTTGGACATGTGTCGTCTGTATTCATTCCCAGCGTCAGGGTAGTAGTACCCGGTTGGTAGGTGAGTGACACTAATGAAACAGTTAAACTGATCTGTTGTAGTCTGTCCTTGTCAGTTAGCTGTTACAAATGCTGTCTCTTTGTTCGTTTTTCATGTTCTGTAAAGATGCAAGATGGTGGCATTTGATTTTTGTTCACTGGGATGTGAAGGCAAATGCTTGCTTTGCTTTCTCTTGTGATAGTATTTTAAACATAACTTTTTTTTTTAAAGTATGGAGACACTGTGATTCGTTTGATATGTTTATAGAATTTCAGCCACTTAGAAATGAGTTAACGTTTTCCTTGTGAACCTCTTTACTGTCATTGCGACAATGTTGTGTTTTTGTTACCTTCACAAGGTTGAATTATTGATAATTCAATTACAGTTTTTTCCCACTTCTTCCTTACCATGTTTTTGTACATGGCATTCACTAGTGAATAAAGTGCGGGGAGGTGTCAAACGGAATTTTATAGCAATTTTTTAAAATGCTGTTTCAGTGTGGTTAAAGCTTTTGTTTATCACTTTGTCTTGTGTGTTCATTGAGGGGGGCAGGGTTAATCCTACCAGAAGGGTAATGAAATTTATGCAGTTTGCAGCGTCCCACTTCCTGTGCCATTTGTCCTTCCGCTTGTGTTGGCCGGGTAGCCTTGGTGCTCCGGTCGTCTGTTACACGCTGTCTTCCTGCTGCCCTCTTGTCGTCACTGTCGTCGTTCGTGCACTAGCTTCGTCTTCCTCCCTTGTTGTTTTTCTCTTCAGTCTTCACCGTCTACGTCATCGTTCTTTTCTTGTGTTGTGCATCAGTGTTTTCTTTTCTTTATCAAATATCCAAACTGCTCACGTAACGTTATCTGAACCGGTTTTTTCGCTGGACGGTTGCGTCTTCAAGTTTTCTGTTTCGTTTATTTATCCACTGTCATTTGAGTGTTTCAGTTTCTGTGGCTGGGGTGATAGTTATTCTTTATTAGTCAAAGTTTGTGTGTGATTGAATAAATGTATGCGAACTCTGAATTATTTTAGTCTGTGTTTGTGTTGTCTGGGTGTTAATGCTGGGTTGGGTGGAGGTTTCTAGTCCGCTCTCTCATTGGGCGTGACAATTCCCGTTGAGAACAGCATTGTCTGATTGTGGCAGACTGAGATAAGGGAGACACTGGTCCACTGCCGTCCCTGGGGAGAGACTACCAGCTGAGGGAGAGCGGCCATGCAAAAGACCACCTGGAAGGGTGGACCACCCATCGGTGTGGTGCCCTGCGTACCATGGTGTCCATCAGTGTGATGCCCTGCGTACCATGGTGTCCGTCGGTGGTGTGTCGGCGCCCAAGATGTGGGCAGCCGTCGTCGTAGTGTGTGAAGTTTCTTTTTGTTTATTTTGAGCGGGTTAGGAAACTAACGAACATTTATTTTCTCACGATCTTTACTATGATTTTATATCTATCAATATTATTAGGTATAAATAGCCAAGTTAAGAAGTAAAAGAAAATGGGAGTTTTCGTTCTTCAAAAAAATCTAGATTCGCGTTTGTATTGCTTTGAGGTTCGAATGGGGTGCCAGGTGAAAACAGCGCAGGTCCACGTATTTACGTTCAAACAAGTCTGTTACATTTTTTGGCAAGCCTTGCCTTTTCAGTATTAACCATAAAGTTTGATTAATATTTTTCTGTTTGTTAAGCGAAACAAATTCCAGTTTGAACTTTTCTTCTGATTTTGTTAAAAATTTACACTTTAAATATTTTGTCGAGATAACTTTTTATGAGGAGTGATTTTAATGGATGACCTCCCTGAAAGAGAGACTTACTTGTAATGGAAACATTTTAAAAAACACTTCATTCATACTTGTCTTGTAATATGGGTCAGTCAGTAAAAGTTTTGAACAAAAAAAAAGAAAAAAAAAGAGAAAAAGAAAACAGAAAATCGGACGCTTGTCACTTGTGAACAATTCTCTGTATACTTTTGTGTTTGATGTTGATTGGCGTGGCCAGTCATAGCACTTGTCAACATTTATTTGTAAATATTGTGGCTTTGTAAACTGTTTGGTTGTTACAGTTGTCCAAAGTCAACAGTATACTTAGTTGCCTTATTCCAATGTTGAGCCAGTTATTTCTGGCTCTATGTCAAGGGGTGGTGCTTAATTTTACGCTGGATCTTGGTGATCAGAGGTGTTTGCTACATGGGAGTACTGTGAGACATTCCTTCATCCAGTTTGTCATTGTCGTTTGTTAAATTAGGCTGTTGTGAGATATTCCTGAGCTTGGTAAATTATTATAATCTCAAGGACAACGAAGTGGATCTAACAGACATGGCTAAATCCGAGGATTAGACTGATATGGTAGGTACTTCACAGAGTTTGCCTGTTTCTCCTAGAGAGAGGGCTTTGCAACCGACGGTTGCAGATTTTAGACTTGAGGGTGAGGCGACTGGATTACAAGGAAAAGCGTTGACAACTTATATTCAAGAATCTTTGAGAAATTACAAAGCAAAGCAGACTGAATTAGAGAAGCATGCAAAAGAGCTTGTTCAACAGGAGAGGCTGAAGCAAGAGGAACATAGGCTAAAGCAAGAGGAACTTGCTCAGATGAAAGAGACTGAGTTTCCAAAACTTGCCATTGAGAGAGCCAGACAAGAAAAGCAAGAGGCTTGGCAAAAAGAAAAGGCGAAAAGCAAAGAAAAAGAAAGCATGGCAGGCAATAAACCTAAAATGCCATACTGGGATGAAAAGTCTGATGACATGGAATCCTATCTTCGCAGAGTGGGATGATTCTGAGAGATCTTGCTATTTATCTGCTTTACTCAAAGGAAAAGCCTTAACTTACTTTCAGAAGTTGTCATATAAAACTGTCAAAAAGCATCTCTTGACAAGGTTTCAGTGTACTGAAGGAGGTTTCCGGACTCAGTTTCGGTCAGCTAGGCCCCAACCTGAAGAAACCATGGGTGTTTTTCTTTCCAGGGTTAGGAGGTTCTTTTCCAAAATAATGGTTGGAACTCGCTACGAATTTTGAAAAACTTGTAGATTTGCTTTTGCGTGAACAGATTTTGTCGATTTTGTCCACTCAGCTGCTAGCCTTTCTCATGGAAAGAAAGGATTATAATGTTGAGGATATGGTTAAGGCAGCGGATAGGTACACAGAAGGCCATCCTGGTAGATCAATGTCTGTGAAACCTGGCTCTAGTGTTTTGTTTGCCAATGCTAACATAGTCAGTAGTAATCAGTACTATCACAGAGGAAATCCAGGAGGATCTGGTGCTGGTCCTCAAAGACCTTTATGTTTTGGTTCTAGTCACCAAGGGGGTTCAAGTTATAAATCTCATAATGAAGAAGGAAGTGAAAAAGGTTCTAAGACGTGAAAAAGGTTCCAAAGACTTTGAAATATCATGGCGAAAAGAAAGTTTGCTGCGGTTCTCGGTCAAAAAGTCATGCTTGGCAGTACTGCAGAAAATTACAGTTCAAACCCGATTTTACTGTTCAGGGGCTGAAGTTTACCTGTGTGGGTGTCATGTGGGTGTGATACTTTGGTTGATTACGGCAAAATGCTGCGTCCCCAGGGGTTCCTAAAGGAACTGATTCAATGGAAAATGTTTTGGTTGGTATGTCTACAGTCGATATCTACCCCCAATCATTCAAACTTGTAAAGGCACATTGAATGGTGAGCAGGTAACAGTCATGCTGGAATCTGGGTGCTCAACTGTTGGTGTGCGTAAAAGCTTGGTCCATGAAAGTCAGCTTACTAATAGGGTACAGCTGTGTCGCTTTTTCAATGGTAAGGTTGTCCGACTTCCACTAGCTCGTGTTAGTCTGGATACACCATATTTTGCTGGTACAGTGGAAGCCTGTGTCATTGAGAATCCTGTTTGTGAAGTTATTTTGGGTCGAACTGAGGGCTCCACATTTCATTGCAGTGAGGTTGTTGCTGCGGTTGTGACCAGAGCACAGGCAGCCAGGTGTGACAGACCGTTTCGTCCACGTTTGACGTCAAAGGCCCCGCAGCTAGATGTTTCTCCTGAAAAGCTGAAAGAGTTACAGCAAAGTGATTCAACGCTGAAGAAGTTGGTTGAAAAAGTAGGCCAGAGTAAGGAGGAGTCGTCAGGTGTAACCGTTTCTTTTGTCATGAGGGACACTTTGTTGTACAGGAGAGTTGCGTCAGAAAAATCTGATTCAGTTTCAAGGCAGTTGGTAGTTCCTGAAAATCTTCGGGAGTCTGTTCTTATTGCCGCACACGATTCTGTCTTTGGTGGACATATGGCAAACAACAGTACGTTCAAACGTATTCAACCATTTTTCTTTTGGCCTGGTTACAGGGGTTCAGTCAAGGACTACTGTAGATCCTGTCACACATGTCAGAAAACTTTCCCAAATGGCAGAGTACCAACTGCACCTCTTCAGCCAGTACCAGTGGTCGAAGTTCAATTCTCGAGAGTTGCAATTGATTTGGTTGGCCCAATCAAGCTGACTTCTTCACGAGGTCACCAGTATATGCTCACTCTTGTTGATGTGGCAACTTGGTATCTGGAAGCACTGGCATTGAAGTCTGTTACCACTGAGGCAGTCGCAGAAGCATTACTAGAGATGTTTTCTAGAACAGGGATACCAGATGAGGTACTTTCAGATCTTGGCACTCGGTTTACATCAGACATCATGAGGGAAGTTATGCGCCTTTTGTCTCCACACTACCCCATATCACCCACAGTTGAAAGATTTCATGGCTGTTTGAAGTCTATGCTCAAGAAGCGGATGGCAGATAAACCCAAAGACTGGGACAGATACTTGCAAGCTGCATTGTTTGCATACAGGGAAATCCCACAAGAGTCCACGGGGCTCGCACCTTTCGAGCTCTTGAGTGGCAGAGTTCCCAAAGCCCTTCTCAGCTACTCTATGAGTCTTGGACACACAATGTTAAGGAGAACTCGGAACTCGAAAACATGTCTCAGTATGTTTCTGAGTTGAAGGATACATTGAAAGAAATGGTTTGTCGGGCTCAGGATGTTGTGCAACACGCAGAATTTTGTATGTGCTGAAGGGACTGAATGGATGAAGCAGGCAAACCAGACAATAGAGTGTTACAGTAGTAAAGGCGCGAGAAGTCTGGATCTTGCGTCAATGGACAGATATTTCCGGATGGAACTGATGCGCCGCAATTGACAGAAGTAGGATTGACATGTCTGACTGATAGATTTTTGCATGGACAGTGTGTTGTCAAGGACAGTGCCGAGGTCCCTGACTGAACTGGAAAGAGGGATGGATGTACTGCCAAATTTGAATGTGTCAATTGTGATGGAAGAGAGTTTTTGTTTAGTTCCTATGATCATTGCTTCAGTTTTGTCCACGTTCAATTGCAACTTATTTAGAGTCATCCAGTTTTGAATGTCCAGGAACCAGTTGGATGTTTCTTGCAAGAGCGATGACAGTTTTTCGGGGGTATCACTCTTTTGGAATTGAGTGTCATCAGCATAAGATGACTGACATTATGGCGGTTGATAATCTCAGTGAGAGGAGCAGTGTACAGTGCGAAGAGCACTGGGCCTAAAACAGATCTCTGCGGGACTCCATGTTCGATTTTAACGGGTTTAGACTGGAAATTATCAACAATGACAGACTGGAATCGATCAGTGATATAAGATTTCAACCAGTTTAGAACAGTGCCGTTGATACCAAATGTAAAATGAAGACGGGGAAAGAAAGATTGAATGGTCTGTCGTGTCAAAGGCAGCTGACAAGTCGAGAAGAGTGAGAAGGGAGATCTGTCCTGAGTCGGAAGTTAGCAGTAGGTTATTCAGGATGTGGAGGAGAGTAGTTTCAGTATTGTGGTCAGCACAATAGGCAGACTGACATGGGTGGATGAGATAGTTGAAACAAAAGTGGTTGTTGAGCTGCTTCAGGACAGCTTTTTCAAGGAGTTTGGACAGGAATGGAAGATTAGAAACTGGTCGATAATTTTTCAAAATATTTGCGTCAAGGTTGGCTTTCTTCAGATGAGTCTGGACGATTGGAGTTTTGAAAGTGGATGGAAACGTTCCAGTGAGAAGGGATGAGTTGACTATATTGGTGATTGTGGGGAGAAGCTATGAGACACACTGGGAAAAGACAGAGGCTGGTATAGGATCGAGCTCACAGGATTTTATTGTCATTTCTTTCAGGATTTCATGGACTTCTGTTTCAGTCAATGGATTAAAGGAATGGAGAGGAGTGCCGTTGAAATGAGGATCAGGATGAGCAGGTTGGAAAGGCGTTTGGTCTAAGATGGTACGAATGTTTTAGACTTTGCTGAAAGAAGAGAAGACATTAGGGAGTTCAGATGAAGTGTAGGCAGAATGAAGAAAAGTCTTGTTTGCAGTACCGAGAAGATATGACATGATAGAGTAAAGATATTTGGTGGATGTGGCATCGAGAACTTGAGAAGAAAAGAAGTTTGTCTTCGCTGATGAGATCATGTTTGACTTTATTTGTTTTTTGGAGATTTGATTGTGGACTTGCAGTTTTGTTGATCGCCATCGCCGTTCCAATTGGCGATGTTTGCGTTTTGCAAGTCGAATGTCTTGTCTGTGCTATGGGGCGGAAGGTCTACCTGGGAGCATGCGGGTAGTGGGGGGTGCATGTTCATCCAGCAGTTGAGAGAGGACAGTGTTGTAATGTGCAGAGAGGTCGGTGCGTGAATAAATTTTGGAAAGGTGTTCGGCAGTTTGAGAAGAAAAAGTGTTAATGTTGATGGATTTCAGGTTGCGACGAGTAACAGATTTTTTGGTTCTGTTAGGTTTTGAAATATTAAGCAGGAATATGACAGCAGAATGGTCGGAAGAGAGTTCGTCAGTTACAGTCACTGACGCAATCATGGCATCAGAGTCACGTGTGATGAGCCAGTCCAACGTGTGTTGGTTCTGTAACGAGCTGAGAGAGAGAATGATTAGACAGAGACAGACATAGGCGTTTGGTATCAGTGAAAGTTTGGTTGCCGAAATGAAACTTGAAGTCTCCAAGGATGATGCGTTTGCCAGAACGAAGGTTGTAGTAATCAAGTAATGTTCGGAACTCATCGTGAAACAGAGAAGACGTTAGGTTGTTTTTACTAATAGGAGGACGACGATAAAGACAACAGAAGATGATTGAGTGACCGGGAACATTGAGAGTGACTACGAGCATTTCAAAAGTATCATGTGGAAAGGCATGGTTATGGGAAGGAAAGGGAAAACTCCAAGATGTCTCTGTAGACGATGGCGATGCCACCTCCACGAGACAGTTGAGGAAGTGACTTGGTTTTGTATCCAGGGGGTGTCAGTTGTTTAAGTTTGGGTTCGTGACCTTGTAATTTTAACCAGGTTTCGGTAAGAAATACGATAGCAAAGTTATTTTCAAAAATGTAATCAGAAATACAGTCAGTCTTTTGATCATGGCAGACAGACTGAGCATTGAACAGGCAGGCATGAAAGAGATCAGAGGCAGGCTGAGAGAAATTTAATGAAGCAGGTGAGTCAGACAGACAGGCAGCGGAAGGAGGCGATAGTGACTGAGCAGTGGAGGACAGTGGGATGGCAGAGAAAGGTCCAGGAGTTGAGACAGGTGTGGAAGGGGTAGAAAGCAGACGAGAGCCAATTACGAGAGATACACAACATTTTGGAAAAGTGTCAGAGAGGGCAGTGTCACGGGAAGTAAAGGAGTCAGCTTGAACATGGAATATTGAGGTTGTCAGTGACAGTCACAGCAACAGCAGGGCTGACATCGGAGACCGGACGATCAGTGCAGGGGACAGAGCCCTACAAACGGCGAAGTCTGCCCGCTCTGGTTCCTCTTTTTGTCTTTGCTCTGCCGATGCCCAGGCTGATGATGCGCTGCGTCGTGTCATTGTGTAGTCGGCATTGTTTATGCCCCGATATATTTGACAGCAACGCTCTGATGTAACTGCGAGAGCAGAGGTTGGATGGTAAGAGAGGGCTGGGCACGTGAAACACGTAACACTTGCCCAAAGGCGGAGAGTATCGTTGGCAGGGCGAAGATGGTCGCTGATGTGTAACGAAGGTATGGTGAGTAGCATTCCATTTTTGTCAGTTTGTAGTTAAAACACTGGTATGACGAATATTATTTATAAAATTGTTCAAAAAAGCAAATTATTATGATAAAACTCTTCCGACATTAGGTGTCCTGGAAAAAATGACGCGCACACACACACATATATAGAAAATGTCCAGATTAAAACAGGTGACCCACAGAATCACACACAAAAAGGCAGAGGCCAACACAGTGCAGCCAGTGGGCGCAAGGGCAGGTTACCATAATAGCACAATTTTTAACACAATTTTGCTTCCCCTTACGACTTTTTAGCATGCGTACAGCCAAATTAATACAGGAAAAAGCAAATTCAAGCATCTATTTCTTCATTATGATATAATTATATATATTTCTTCATTTTACTCATACGAATGTCATTTTAACGCTCCCACTCCCCCCTCACTCCCCTCCACCTCCTCACTCCACCCCCCTTTCTTCCTCCTCCTCCTCCGCCACAACGCCTGTTGCCAAGAAAAATGATAAAGAAGAGGCCGCACAAAGTGTGGCGTGTGGTGTGTGGTTGGCCTCGCGGCTTCAGAAGCGGAGATAACTGGAAGTGGCCCCGACACTTTTGAGACAGAAGATGATCCTGCTCGTTGACGAGCCGCTAATACCACGGCCCCTCCATCCGCACGCCCCCCCCCCCCCACACCCCATCTCCCCCACCCCCTCCTCCGCCCTCCCCTCTCCCTCTCAACGTCCAGGTGGAATATCATGGGACTTAATTGCCCGGGAGAACACGACAAGCTTTGATTAAAGGTGGCACGTGCGGAGATGGGCTCCGCGACAAGTGAAGAACCGCATGCGCCCCCCGATTTAATGAAAGTGCCAGCACCTTTCTGAGGATTCACGTCTCCCGCTGTCTGATCGCAGTCCCTCCTCCCCTCCCCTCCCCCCCCTCTCTCTCTCTCTCTCTGTCTGTGTGTGTGTGTCTCTCTCTGTCTCTTGTCTCTGTCTCTCTTTTCTCCCCCCCCTCCTCCCCTCCAACGCCCCCTCCCCCCCCCTCTCTCTCTCTCTCTATTTCTCTTCTGCCACCAAACTAGATTGTGGTTAGTGCTGTCACGGTGTCTGTCCAGCGTCTGTCTGTCAGTCTGTCTGTCTATCTGCCTGTGTGACGCCGGCGCGTCTTAACCTTTTTTGACAGAAACGGGAGACCATACTTCAGCCCGGCGAGGTTGTTTCTCTCTCTGAGCAGGAGGAGGAGGAGGAGTTTTGAAAGTTGCCAATTTGACAAAGTTTCCAACTCGGGTAACGACTCATTTCTTTTTCCTCTTTCTCTCGCGCGCACCTCCTCCTCCTCCACCCCCCGCTCCTGGTTGCTGATAAGGGAGTCGGGCGGGAGGGGGGGGGAGGGGAGGTTGAGGGGGGGGGGAGGGGGAGGAGGGGGGAAGAGCAGAAGCACATGTAAGGTGTCCTGTCCTCTGTCTGTTTAATCATGGATAACAGTGTTCTGAAATTGACGCGCAACTGTATAATGTACTCCCTCCCCCTGCCCCCCTGCCACCGCCCACCCCTCAACCTCACCGCCCCCCGCACCCCCCCCCCCCCCTCCGCACCCCCCCCCCCCACACACAAATTTCTTCTAACTCCCACACATTCTCTCTCTGCCTTCCACCCCCACGCCCCTGCGTCTCTCTCCCCCCCCCCCACCCCCAACGCATCACCTCCCCCCCCCCCTCACCCCCACTTCATCCTCTCAGCTGTTCGAAAACATCGTTAAATTTTGTTTCCTGTGCTAGGTTGTGAGAATGAAATTCTTATTCATCCGTCGAATTCGTTTTTCTTTTTTGACTTTTTTTCTTCTTCTTTTTCTGTAACGCATTGTTTCTTTTCTTTCTTTTTTTTTCTTTTTTTTTAATTTTTACAGTGAGTTTCTTAGTTTCTTTTTCTTACAGTTAACA
>NC_134900.1:34114720-34122220 GCF_041734735.1 Babylonia areolata
TGTGTGTGTGTGTGTGTGTGTGTGTGGTGTGTTATTATTACCGTTATTATCAATATTATTATCATTATGATCACTGTTATCAGCATTGCTATGTTCCTCATCCTCATCGTGACCATCATCACTGCGTTACTTGCCTCTGTATTTAAGAGCGTTTGTGTTACACGTATTGCAATCCATATACAACGTGACACGACTTTATACAAAACAATACAACAGAAAACAAACAAAAAAGTTTTTCCAACGTTAGAATTTTTTTTTTTTTTTTCAGTTCCCCCCAAGGAACTTTTTTCCTATTGAAGTTTTCAATTCATTAATCATACACATCATTTCAAAGATTCATTTCTGTCGATGTCTATGTGTCTTCGAGATCATCCCCTTTAGGTGATCAGATGTTTAAGACTTAAGAATCTCTCCAGTGACATTGTTTCCATCATACCATACATTCGAAAGGTGTTTTTGTTTTCTTTCTGTTTCTAAATTTGGCTTTTCTTTTTTTGTTTTTATGCGAAATGACACACTTCCACTCCCCCCCCCCCCCCCCCCCACACACACACATACACACACACACATGCAAGGAACTAATATCTAATAGGATCAAGTTTCCTTTTTACATTTTTTTTTTCGTTGGAGTTTATACGCCACAGATTCTCGTCCATTCTACATCATCCTGAAATTCTCGTCCACGTGGTCAAGTAGACGTGGTCAAGTAGAAAGTATCAGCAGAGAAATGAACAAAATCAAATTTACCCCCCCCCCCCACCCACCCACCCACCCCTCCTTCCCCACTCCACAAAAAAAACCCCAAAAAAACAACAACAAAAAACCATGACAGAATAGAAATCAGTCTATTTTTGCAGGACTTGAAGCAAAATATTCTGTGGGTAGAATGTGTCCGTTTCTTACAACCAATGATTATTATTCACGACCCATCTCTCTCTTTGTTTTTTCTTCCTGTTTTTATTTTCCATTTTAAAAATGTTTTAAATTTTATCATCATCATTATCACTGCTTTCTTTTCCTCTTCCGAAATATGTACATTTATTACTTGCTTTAAAAAAAGAAAAAAACCCAATATATATATATATATATATATATATATATATATATATATTAAGCGCCTACGCATTGGATCGTTTATACGATTTTTTTTCTTTCTTAAAGTGATCGCGTTTGTTTAAATGTCAGTCTACTTTTCACATTTATTTGTTGGAGTTCCATGGATAATCTCTTTCTTAGAATCATCTCAGAACAATCAAACAGCAGCAGCAGCAGCAGCAGCAGCAACAGCAGAAGAAGAAGGAGAAGAAGGAGAAGCAGAAGAAGAAGATGATAATGATGAATTTCAAGACGAAGACGACGACGAAGACAATGAAGACGAAGACAAAGAAGAACAAGAACAAGAAGAACAAGAACAAGAAGAACAAGAACAAGAAGAACAAGAACAAGAAGAACAACAACAACAACAACAACAACAACAACACGAGAAGAAGAAGAAGAAGAAGAAGAAGAAGAACAAGAACAAGAACAAGAAGAAGAAGAAGAAGAAGAACAACAACAACAACAACAACAACAACAACAACAACAACAACAACACGACAAGAAGAAGAAGAAGAACAACAACAACAACAACAACAAAGCAACACTTACCTCCCCTGGCTGCTCACTTCCCCAGGCTCCTCCTATCCTTCGACGACGACGACGATGACAAGGAAGAAGAAGAAGAAGAAGAAGAAGAAGAAGAAAAAGTAGTAACAACAACAACAGCAACAACAACAACAACGACAAAAAGAAGAAGACGGCAACACTCACGTCTTTCTCTCCTTCGTGACGGGATATCTCAACCGGAAGTCTGACGTTTCTTCTCCGCCCTGCGCCTGTCAGCCTGTGTGACCTCACTTCCTGTGCTGGCGTGAAGCGAAGGAGGGTGGGGGAGAAGGACAGGTTTGATGGGTTGAGCCGACATCAATCCTATCTTCATGACTGGAGAGTTAACTGCAGTTCCGTGACGTGAGTTGAAGCATTCACGTCGGCGCCGATAATCTGCGAGAGTCGCCTGGTTTGAGGGCTGTAATCATAGAGGAATTTCCACTTGCTTAGTGATGGAGAAAGGCGATTCACATTTTGTTTCTATTGTTTTTGTTCTGCGATTCCCCTCGTTTTATTGCTTTCCTTTCGATAAATCTGAAAAAAAAATTATCCGTTCATCTTCACTCTCTCTCCTTCTGGTTTACAGTTTGAACAGTAGCTCCTACATATGCTATCGTGGGGATAGAGGAGTTATTGTGTAAGACAACATGATCATCTATATCTAGGGTTCATGAAAGCCTACATTCCTGTTCATATCCGATGATCCATCAATCGATCGCTCAATGAACTAGTCGATCAATGATCCCGTCACAAATGCAAAAAAAACCCCCAAAAAAACCCCAACCCTTTCCCACACGCAAACACCACACAGGAAACCAACGACCTAAAAAGTACATCAATCTATTAGTCAGTCATTAACTCCTCCATCTATCAACCGACTGATCGACCAGCTAAGTCGCAATCAAATCAAGTCTGTTGGTCAGTTATTGAACCGGCAATAAGTCTTAGGCTGGCATGAAGTGAGCAGCTTCATGGGATGAAACACGAATGGCTAAACATGTCTTTATTCGTACCATATGAAGAAGCATGTTTTCTCCAGTAAAGAATCACTTTCTTCTAATGAGGATGGGAAACGGAGTTTTAATGCAATGTCGATATATATATATATATATATATATATATATATAATCACCTGTATTAACACAACGAACCACCAACTCATCTCACAAGAGCCGTTTTCGAGAAAGGCTCCAACAACAATTACAAATACAACCAACCAACCAACCAGCCAACCAACCAACCAGCCAACCAACCAACCAACCAACCAGCCAACCAACCAACCAGCCAGCCAACCAACCAGCCAACCAACCAACCAGCCAACCAACCAACCAACCAACCAGCCAACCAACCAACCAACCAACCAACCAACCAGCCAACCAGCCAACCAACCAACCAACCAACCAATAATAGAAGTACCACGCATCAAGAAAAAAAGTCAATCAAAAGGCTGTTACAAGCTGTCCTCTTGTTTTCAAATGTATTCATCTTCATGCTTGCAACATACATACAAATGCTGCCCCTGCCTGGTTAGTATAATGTACAGACTTTGATTAAGGCAAATTGTTTAGTTTTCTTGCATACTAAAAAAGCAACAACAACAATAACAACAAAAGTAGACTTAGCAGGGCATTCATCTTTCATTGATGACAAAGGTAGTATTGTTCATCTCCATCCTGGGCATTGCCATGAATGGCATGTGAGGGACAGTTTGACTCGGGGGGTTAATTTTGATGATTGAAAAATGTCCGAGGTATAGGTACCTATGGCTGTGATGCAGCATATATACTGTGCTCTTTTAGGGAAATGTAAGCTTGATTCTAAACTGATCATGGCAGAATCAAAATTTTGAACTGATGTACATGTGTCATGATTTACTTGCAGAGAGAGAGAGAGACAGACAGAGAGAGAGACAGACAGACAGACAGACAGAATGACAGACACACAGAGAGAGAGATGGAGACAGAGACACACAGAAAGGGAAATTTGTCAGAAATAGATTTAGTGTGAAAGAAAGAGTGAGAGAGAGAATGTGAGACAGAGTTAATACATAGAAAGACAGATAGATATAGGGTGAATGAGAGAGACAGAGAAAGAGAGAGGAGAGAGAGGGGGGGGGAGAGGGGAGAGAGAGAGAGAGAGGGTGGGGTGGGGGGTTAGATAAAAATTGATTTAGGGGTAGAGTGGGAGATAATGTTTGTTAGAGATAGAGATACTTGTGTTAAGAGAGAGGGAGAGAGAGTCTGGAGGTATTCTGCACGATTTTGATTATCGTCCACATGAATCTACATCACATCGCTACATTAAACATCAGTTTACTCAATCGCCAACACAGAACAATATGGGGGGGGGAGGGTGAGAGGGTGTGGTGTGGTGTGGTAGTTGGGGCGGGGTGGGGGGGGGCGGAAGAGGGGGCTGTGGGGAAAGGTGGGAGGCTATAAAAAAATTTCTTAACTTTCGTTGGTGTGCATTCCATCTCGTTCATAGATCGCGTCAAAAAAAACCCATGCCCTCGTCACAGTTGTAATCACGTGGAAAAGACCATCAGAGAAAAAGAAAACAACAACAACAACGACAACAACAACGACAACAAAAACGTGAAAAACAATAATGTGAGAAGCGGGCGTCAAATTCTGATTTTAATCATGCATGCCACCCCACCCCCCCACCCCACCCCCTTCTCTTCCTTTTGTTATTGTTGTTTTTGTTTGCTGGTGATTATTATTGTTGGTTATTTCTATCCATCTACTTTTAGTCATTAATCTGAAATCTGGCTTTCATGATTATCATGATTATTATTATCATTATCATCATTTACATCATCATCATCATCGTCGTCGTCGTCGTGGTCGCTGTCGTCGTCGTTGTTGTTGTTAGTAGTAGTAGTAGTAGCAGTAGCAGTAGTAGTAGTAGTAGTAGTAGCAGCAGCAGCAGCAGCAGCAGCAACGGTAGTGGCAGTATCATCATCATTATTAATATCATTATTATCAGTTTCGCTTTCTTATAATTATTCACACGCGTTAGGCCCTATATATGTTTTCTTTCTGTGTTGTTATTGTTGTTGTTGTTGTTGTTGTTGTTGAAGAGAGATTGTTTCATTGTCTAGTTATTCCTAAATTTGATAATTATTCACGTCTGATCTCCTGCGTTTTTCTTTTTTTTTCTTCTTTTTTTTTCTTCCTTTTTGAAAATAAAATAAAATTTCATCATCATTCATATCACACTTTCCTCTTCCGCGCGAAATCTGTGCATTTATTACTTGCTTTCTTATGTGCCTGTGTGCTTGATCGTTTATAGGAATTTTTTTTTTCTTTACTTAAAGTGAGTTTGTTTCTTTCAATGACGTGTGTTTGTTTATGTCAATGTCACTCTTTTTTTTTTTTTTTTTTGTTTGTTTGTTAGGATATTCAGAGATACCTTTCTTAGAATTATCGCAGAACAATCAAAGGGGGTTCGGGGGTGGGGGCGGGGGGGGGGGGGGGAGAAAGAAGACGGCAACACTCACCTCCCCTTGCTCCCCCTCCTTTTTCTCCTTCGTGACGGGATATCTCAACCGGAAGTCTGACGTTTCTTCTCCGCCCTGCGCCTGTCAGCCTGTGTGACCTCACTTCCTGTGCTGGCGTGAAGCGAGGGAGGGTGGGGGAGAAGGACAGGTTTGATGGGTTGAGCCGACATCAATCCTATCTTCATGACTGGAGAGTTAACTGCAGTTCCGTGACGTGAGTTGAAGCATTCACGTCGGCGCCGATAATCTGCGAGAGTCGCCTGGTTTGAGGGCTGTAATCATAGAGGAATTTCCACTTGCTTAGCGATGGAGGAAGGCGATTTGCGTGTGTGTGTGTGTGTGTGTTTTTTTTTTTTTTAACTTGTCCAACGATTTCTTTTTTTCTTCTTCTTTTTCTTTTTCGTTTCTTTTTATATTGTTAAGAATAATAGTCATCTGTTCATGCTCACACGCTGTTCGCCTGGTTTTGCAGTTTACACTGCACATGGGCTGGGGATGCTTTGCGTAAGACAAACACGATCGTCATGTCGCTAGACTACAAGGAAAGCAACATATCCATATCCGTTCATGTATCCTTAGATCTGTCAGTGCAGGTGTCTGTGTGTGTGAGAGAGAGAGAGAGAGAGAGAGAGAGAGAAGAGAGAGAGAGGGGGGATGAGGGAGAGAGAGAGAGAGAGAGGGAGAAAGAAAGAGGGAGAGAGAAAGAGAGAGAGAGAGAGAGAGAGAGAGAGGGAGAGAGAGAGAGAGAGAGAGAGAGAGAGAGGGAGAGAGAGAGAGGCAGAGAGAGAGATGATAGGCACATAGGTTCATTTCATCTTCGTGTGACGTTTTTGTGATATGGGTTGGGCTTTGCACCAAAAATACTCTCTCTTCTCCCCCCCCCTCCCCCCCCCCCCCCACCGTCTCTATCTCTTCCCCTCCCCTCCCCCCCCCCTCTCTCTCTCCCCCTCTCTCTCTATATATAATCTTCTCTTTTTTTGTCGTCGACTGTGTTGGTATTGGGTTTGATTTCGTTCACGTCATTCATCCATTGCTCTCCCTTCCACTGATGGAGAGCAGTGTTTGTTAAAGCCTTATACTTGAAGATAAAAACGTCGTTGATTTCCACCAGGGCCTGTATTACTTCCTGAAGTGCGAGAAAACGGTTCAGACTAACCTGTAGGTGGTGACTTGTCCTATGGGATACTCTCTTCATAGGACAAGTCACCACCTACAGGTTAGTTTGAACCGTTTTCTCGCCTGTCTCAAGTCCTGCAGTCAAGATTTCCTCTTCACTATTTCCTGAAGGTTATGCATCATTTGTTCGTGAATGATACCGGCATCTTCTTCTCTTTCCTTTTCGGTCCTCTTCAACAAGGGAAATAATAGATTATCATGATCGTACTGAGCTAGACTGCTTGTTTATTTACTTATAGTCTGTTCATCTAAGATGATTACATTAGACTGAATATAAACGGTATCGTTATTTGGATTATTATCATTTCTATCATAATGAGGATGATGGTCATTATTCATTAGAAATCAACATTTCTGTATATTCGAATGAAAGGGGGTGGGGGTGGGGGGGCGATTGAGGTGGAGGGGAGGGGGGGACGAGGGGGGAGAAAGGAAGAGAGAGAGAGGGGGGGGGGAGAGAACAGAATGTGGAAAAAGATAGAGTACACAATATAAAATGGAGAGGGTGAGTGTCAGTGATTGGAGAAAGAAAAAAAACATAATATTGGAAGGGTGTGTGTGAGAGGGGCGGGGGGAGGGGAGGGGCTGGGAAGCGGGATTAGGACCAAAAAAATAATCAATAATCAAATATTGTATGCACTACTTCTGTAGATTATTGTTTGAAAAGAGGCTCATGTGGGGACCTACAATAAACAACCAACTGGACTATTTAACACATAACTAGCTAACTTTAATGAAGAACAGTTTGAAATATATAACTTTTTTCAAAAAAATATTAACATTTGAAACTGGAAACACCTGTTCAGTAATTTATGGGCTAGATTCTACATCCAAAAAAGTAGGAAACAAATGAATATCCGACTCCTTTTTTAAAACAAAAGTTTTGAATGATAAGTGTGTTCGTAATTCTGTATTTCTGACAGTGCTTTAAAATTGTTGGACCTGTAATTTGCGTCAAACGTACTGTTTCCAAACTAGTTGTTCAAGGCGTCACTGCGGAATATCTGTCAAGTTTTTTTTCGAGTTTTTGAAAAGTTTAGTTCCAAAGCTAATTGCAAGAAGACAACAACAAAAAAAAAAAAAAAAAAAAAAAAAAAAATCCAGGATTTTATGAACATTTACCACGTTTTAATCCTCCATGGAAAGCAGCTGTTTCCATTATTGTCCATTCAACT
>NC_134900.1:34129720-34132220 GCF_041734735.1 Babylonia areolata
TAGTGCATCCACGTATTTCTAGAAACATACTGTTTCACAGATTTTTTTTTCCCCCCAGACAGGAGAGGATTCGTTTGGGGGGAGGGGGGATAGAAGGGAGCTGGTGGGGGTGGGGGGTTGGGGGGATCAACCTCAGCTCGCCCTCCAAAAGGCGTTCCGTCTGCGCTGGTACCACGGATTAACCCTCTTCCCCTCCCCCATGTTTGAAAGGCCCCGGAGGAAATTTGTGTGTGTGTGTGTGTGTGTGTGTGTGTGTGTGTGTGTGTGTGTGTGTGTGTGTGAGTGTGAGTGTGCGTGTGTGTGTGTGTGTGTGTGTGTGTGTGTGTGTGTGACATGGACAATAGACTGGACTCGTTTTGTACCCGCCTGTGGCTACAGAAAGGAAGGGAATCCATGTCACTATACTTGCTCTTCTTTTGCACACACCCACACACACACCCACACACATACACACACAATCACTCGAGCGAGCGCGCGCACACACACACACACACACACACACACACACACACACGCACTCACATGAGCGCGCGCAAGCACACGAGCGCACACAAACATGCAAGAGAGTGAGTGAATGAGAGAGAGACAGAGACAGAGAGAGACAAACAGAGTGACAGAGAGAGAAATAGATAAAGACAGAGAGAGACAGACAGACAGACAGAAGAGCGGAGAGGGTGGTATAAAGAATGTAATATATTGCAAATACGCATGTAGTATACACTAAACTAACTATATGCCAAACCTGTTCTCCTTTTATTCCTTTGTAATGCACACTAGTACATATCAACGGATAAATCCGCCATATGGATTCATCGCCACTGTAAGAAAAATGAGAGGGTATGGATGGTGGTGGCATTTTGTGTGGGAGTGTTTTGGACTGAAAGCAAGACGCCAACCATCATCAAGATATCAATAAGCCTGTCAGGATAAACGAGCTGTGGTGTCCACTTATTGTCTGGAAACATGAAATTTGTTTTGTCTTTTTTATTTATTTGCTGAATGCGCTAGATGTCGATTTATTGCCTGGATATATATATATTATGTGATTGTTTTCATTTTTAAACCTTGCTACATGAGTTTGGTGTCTACTTATTGCATGGAAACATGTGATTTGTTTGGGTTAATTGTTGTTTTTTCCCCTTCTTTTTTTTTTTTTTTTTTAGTCTTGCTAAATGAGCTTGGTCTCCAACTTATTTTCTGGAAACGTGATTTTTTTTTTTTTTTTTTTTCATTTTTTCATTCTTGCATAATGAACTTGGTACGCACTTCTTTTCTGAAAAAAACAACATTTTTTCTTCTTTTTTTTTTCTAGATGAGCTTAATGTCTACCTGCCTCCTGGAAACATGTGATCTGTATAAAAAAAAAAAAATTTTTAAGTCTTGCTCTCCCCACATTCACTCATTCTGTCTCTGTCAGTGGCCTGAATGTGTACAGTCTCATCAGATGTCTAAGCAGAAAATGTGGTACCACGCAATAACAAAACAAACAAAATAAAGGGGGGGGAGGGGCAAGTGGGAGGTGAATTTCAGTGGGCTAAAAAAAAAAGGGGGGGAGTGAATGGGGTGATAGCCGAGGCACTGAAGTCTTAATTTTTAGTTAGAGAAATGTGCCTTACAAATGTCATTCATTCATTCATTCATTCATTTCATCCATTCGCTTATCATCATCATCATCAATCTTCATTTTCTTCTTTTCTTCTTCTTGTTAATTATCATTTTGATTCATTATCAGCATTACTATTATCATTATTGTTCTTGTTGTTGTTGTTGCTGTTGTTGTTGCTGTTGTTGTTGTTATGTTATCATTGTTATTATTACTATCGTTATCATCATCGCTAAGTCACGTAACAGCAATAGACCGAAGAATGCTGCTGGCACTGAGGATGCGCGTCCCATCATAAACTTTAGCATTCAAGACACGATTATTCCGGTTTCTTCTCATGTGCAAATGTGTCGCGTTTTAACAAACAATGTATTGAAATCGGTCAGCTACACAACAACTGAGAGATATGTCGCTCACATGCACATGGAGAGGGGTGGGGGGGGGGGGGGGGGGACGGGGGAGGGGACGGGGGTGGGGGGGGGGGGGGTCGGGAGGGGGGCAGGGGGGAGGGGGCGGGGAAATAACTATTCAAATCGGCTAACTATTGAGACACGTCGCACAAGCGCATGTGGAAGAACAACAACTAAACTGTCTAAACAGGTTTAGCGACACAAGTGGGATAAAAAAGATACGTTGCACACACGCAATGTGGGACACCATGACAACGGACACCTCTTCTTTCTCCTCCCTCTTCTCATTGGTCAGATATAACGACGGGTTTAATTGGAGCAACGATTAGCAAACAAACGAGAAGTAAAAAAAAAAAAAAAAAAAAAAAAAAATCCCCTTGACTGCCATAAACGTATTACGTACGTGCATAGTGACGTCACTGATGACGTCATCCGAAAAAGAGGACTAGCTCTGGAAGGCTGAAAATTCACAACAGTTCGTCTAGAG
>NC_134900.1:34139720-34142220 GCF_041734735.1 Babylonia areolata
TGGCAATCGGATTCTTCTTCTTCTTCCATCAGTCACAAGGAAATCCGCTGACCAAGTCCTTTCCTTCTCTCAAGGTCCAACTCAACTGGAATACCGTTTCATTTTTTAACATCAGACACCCCCACCCCCACCCCACCACACACACACACACACACACACACACACACACACACACATACCTCCATTTGCAAAGTCTCTGTTAGTTCTTTCGTTCTAAAGACCCATCCAATTAAAACAATGGCGATTCTTTTTTTCTTTTTTTTTCTCCTCTGCAAATTCTAAACTGTTCTACATCCACGCTGTAAACGCTTTTTTTTTCTTTTTCTTTTTTTTTTTTTCAAAGTGAGATTGTCTGCTGGGTGGGTGTGTCATGATATCTGTTTGCAGCGAAAGTGGGAGTTCTTGTGTCTGATGCCCTTCTTTAATAATGTTTTCCATAATAGATTTGCTTCGAGATGTAAAGCGCTTTGAACTCCTTTACAGAAAATGACACTATATATATATATATATATATATATAATAATATACTTATATATATAATAATATTATATATACTAATATATATTTATAAGAAATCGACAATGATGGCCTTCGTTGTGAAATCAGCCTGTACGTATATTTCATGTCGTGAAAACCGCCTGCACTGATAGATATCAAATGTCTTTTCTTTTTATGTCATATATATATATATAGAGAGAGAGAGAGAGACAGAAACAGACAGACAGACAGACAGACACACACACACACACACACACACACACACACACACACACACACGGACGCGCACGAACACATGTATTACACATGCACGCTACCACCCAACTTCACCCCCCTCCCCCAACCTCCCCCCTCTCCTCTTCCTCCGCCACACACACCACACACACACACACACACACACACACACACACACACACACAACACACACACACACACACACGAGCGCGCGCACACATGTATAATCTTCAACTTGGTTTCCAGTTGTACCAATCAAACCATTCTGCCAGGATCTCACCATTTGCTCAGCTTCCCATACCAGGGGTGGGAGGTGTGCGTGCGTGCGTGCGTGCGTGCGTGCGTGTGTGTCTGTGTGCGTGCGTGTGCGTGTGTGGAGGCTTCATCTGGAAACTTAACTGCAAATAAGCCACTCCTTTCAACCGCCACGTCTAGGTTTCACTGTCGTGTCTTTTTTTTGTTTTTGTTTTTTTGTCTTTTTTTGTTTTTGGTCTTTTTTGTTTTTACCCTTACAGATCTTTTCTTATCCTTTCTGTTGTTCTTTCTTTCTTTCTTTCTTTCTTCTCTTGAACACTCCCTAAGAAATCCTAAAAGTTTCAGATCGATGCAGGTCCGTCTACAGCTCAGACTCTTGGAGACTGCAAGGTCGAACACACGGGAGACTGTGCGTGTACACTGAACCCGAACGTAGGCAAGACAAATCAGACATTGTTCCCTTTAACTTTCAGGAAAACAGGACTGGGACGTTGTTGTTGTTGTTGTTGTTGTTTTCCTGTATATTTTTGGGCTGACAAATCAGCCGTGTCTGTCGCCTGCAATGTATGCTCTCTTTGTTCCCTCATCTTGCCCTCTCACTCTTTTTGACTCACTTGTCTAAACAAAGTGAGTCTATGTTTTAACCCGGTGTTCGGTTGTCTGTGTGTGTGTGTGGCCTTTTGATGCCGTGGGCTCTTTTACGTGCGTTTGGTGCATGCTGCACACGGCAGTACACTTCCCTTCAGCTATTACTTCATATCTTCTTCAATCACTATGGTTTTTTGACTCACTTGTGTAAACAAAGTGAGTCTATGTTTTAACCCGGTGTTCGGTTGTCTGTGTGTGTGTGTGTGTGTGTGTGTGTGTCCGTGGTAAACTTTAACATTGACATTTTCTCTGCAAATACTTTGTCAGTTGACACCAAATTTGACATAAAAATAGGAAAAATTCAGTTCTTTCCAGTCATCTTGTTTAAAACAATATTGCACCTCTGGGATGTGCACAAAAAAATAATAAAAAAGAAGCCTAATTATATGCAAACTGCATTTACTGTGATATTTATATTTTTTGTATTCTTTAAACTTGGCACTTTGACCTCTTATTCTGACACAACAACAAGAGCAGTCATTATTATCATTTTTTGTTCAAACAGGAACTTCTTTTGCTAAGCATGGAATTTTTATTTATTTTGCAAACGTTTTGGTGCCGATAGCAAAAAAGGGAAATTACTCTGTAATTAATGCTAGGGGACTTAATTTGTCACAAGTGAGTCTTGAAGGCCTTGCCTCTCTTGTTAGGGGGTGGGGTGCGGGAGTGGGGGAGTGGGCGAGGGGGGGAGGTGGGGGGCAGGCACAAAAACTGATCATTCTGCTTACGTCCATCTCCAAACTATCAAGTTACTTCAAACGTAAAACTTTCTTGTGTCCTTATAACATAAGGATGTACTTTCCTTGCAAGCACGTAAAAAACACACACAAAGTAATCTTGCTAGATTCCCAGCTCGAAATCAGAT
>NC_134900.1:34147220-34167220 GCF_041734735.1 Babylonia areolata
TTAGCCCGATAACGACCTGATGATGATGCACTACCTTTAGATACCAACATCCGGCCACACTACATACACACACACACTCCCTCCTCCCCCACCCTCTCTCTCTCTCTCTTCCTGTCTCTCCTCGGCTCGCTCTTTCTTTTCTCAAGTCTCGTTCAGACAACGACGAGACTTAAAAGCAAGAAGTGACAGGCGAGAAACAATGCCAAACCCCCCCGGCACTCATCACGCGAACAACTAACTGATCGTGTCCACTTCACCAGAAGACTTGCGACTCTGACAAACAGCAACACTACGTGTCGCTACAACCCACCCACCAATCCATCCCCCCCCTCACCTCCCCCCCCCCCCCCCCAACACACACACACAAACTCCACTTATCACTGTATTTAAATCCTCCCGCAGACTTTCCCCCCCACTCAAGGCAAAAGCGGCAGGGAACATTCCCGCCTCCAGCCTCGGTCACGTGACGGGAGCGACACCCGCTCATTCGCTGGGCCCGCCGCACGCGCAGCGCCATATAGAGAGATGATTGACAAGACAACGGTTCCCCCCTTTTAAACTGGAGGCTGGGAACCGCACGCAGTCTCCAAGCCAAGGACCCACCTCCTCATCAAAAGCAGCAGCAGCGGCAGCAGGCAGCCAGCAGCAAGGCACCCCCCCATAAAAAGACAGGCCCGGACACCGCAGCGACAAAAACCGAACAAGGAACCAGGGGTTCGCGCCGAAAAGGGAAGTCGTAGAATTTTAGTCCAAGTGCCAGCTTTTTCCCCAGCACTAACTTAAAGTTAAGGTTTTCGGAAACATTCCTCCCTCCCTCCCACTACTCCCCCATACACTGCGGCGCGGCTACCAGTCACAGCGCTGGTTTTCTTCCCCACCCCCACCCCCCAACGCCCCCCTTTTGAGAGCTGTCTTGGACACCCCCAGTCCTTCTCTCCATCCCAGGGGTACCAGTGGCAAGTTCTTCGTCCCCACTCAGACCCTTCGGCTTCCAGACTGAGGGCGTTGTGTTTCTCCTCCTCCTCAGCTTCCATCTCTGACGAAGGTGAGTTTTGGGTTACAAATATTCGGCGTCGATATATTTTTTTTTCTAGTTTCATTGATGTTTTGCTTTTGTCTCCCCCCTTTTGCTGTCTTTTTACTTGTTCAATATTGCTTTTATGTTTATTTATGTATTCGTTTTTATATTAATCAAGACGACTTGCTATAGCGCATATTCTTGGAGCTCCATACGCTTCACAACAGCGCGAAAAGCATCCACTGGATTAACATTGTGTGTGTGCTTTATTTCTTTCTCCTTTTTCTTTCCTTCTTCCAAATAGGCTGTGATTGCTGTGTACGGTACAATATGTTGTTTGGTTTAGTGTCAGATTTCACGGTTTAACTCTTTTTCGTTTCATTCTGGATGTATTTTTAATCACTTCGTTTCATAGGTCATCACTATGATTATTATCATTGTCATTTAGTATTCCTTTGTAGGAAATTTGATTCTAAAATTCCACAATTCAAAATGCGCATTTCAAGAAGTTCGGGCGCCCATTTGATTACTTGCTTTTCCTTTTTAGCCAGAGATGATTTCTTCTGTCAGCTGGACAACTTCATCTCACGCATTTCTGTCCTGTTCTCATCTTTCATATTCTCTCAACAGCGATTTTTTTTCAAGCTGCCCATGGTGTATACGGATTTGTCCAAACGCAGTGACGCCTCCTTGAGTATCTGAAGTGAAGTGAGCTCTCAACATCAATCTCTCTCCGTCTCTGTCTGTTTCTCTGTCTTTGTCTGTCTGTCTGTCTGTCTCTCTCTCTCTATGTTTGTGGTCAGCAACCGAAGTGGCTCAACAAATCTTGCCTGTACTGACAAAATGGGCAAACAAGGACGAACAGGAACACAAAATCATAGTCATCCATATCCTAGAGATGAAATTTTAAAAAAAATAGAAAAGAAGAAAGAAAGAAAGAAAGAATCGAATAGAAGTTACAGATTTGCATGAAAAGCAGTTTGAATCAAGACGGCAGCGAATAATTATGCTCGGAAACTACAAGGTTCATAAAAAAGTTAAGGACCACCTCAGAACTTCCAACAGTTTGCTCCTTGAGGGGGTACATAGTGAAATGATGCTGTTTGTATTTCAGGCAAACGGCGGTGTGCGGTATGCATAATCAGAGAAGCCGTCTTGCTTGCGCGTGCGTTTTCATTCTGCACAACGTAAAACCACTGCTAAACCCAACAACGATAGTTCCCCACGGACCGCTCGACTCTGGGACTGCGACCAGACGAACCCGCATGTGGCCGTGTTTGGTGGACTCGGAATGAGCGGCGTGGGAGTAATACCAATGAGACAATGCAGATGATGTGGCAAGGGGGAAAAAGTTTTTTTGTTTATAAACCACTGAATTATCGTAAATGTTTTGGCTGAAACATCCATTTTTCAAACTGCCCATGGTGGACATGTGTCTGAATGGCCGTTTGTATGCGTTTAGTTTTACTGACAAACTTGTGGTTGAAATTATGCAGCTGGCATCTCTCGATTATTTTGAAAACATTTCTTGAAAACATACCTGTTTTTATGAAGCGGTCTTTAACTCTCTTTTTTTCGTGATGTTTCAACAAATCAAGACGATCAGGAACCATTTTACGAGTTCTTTGTCGCCGATGACAGGAACGACATTTGCATCATAATTCCTCTGTCGACTTAGCCTGCACAGTGCAGAACAATTTACATACATCCTTTGTTTGAAGATTAAAAAAAACTAGAGAGATTTATATCATACTGATTTGGCTTTTATTCAGTCTTCTCTACCCTTAGAAAAAAGGCAGTTTTGGCAACAACAAAAAAATAGTCCCTAACAGGTTCCATCCATTAAATACAATTACGAACCATTGAGTCGTGGTTAGGAAAATACCGGTGTTGAATCGTTTTGACAGCAGCACAGCAGTCTATGCCATGCCGTGACGGATAATGAAACCCCGTCGTCAAAAACAACAATTTTGAAAATGTAACAGTGCTGAGGTAATATTGATGACACGCACGATGGTACAGCGATGATATCGATGACGATCATTACGTTTCTTTGATGAAAAAATGTTAACGTTCAAAATGAAAATGAAACTTTTGTCGTCGAGTTGCCTTTGCTGCTGCTGCTGCTGCAAACTTTATTTTATTTATTTTCCTCTTTTTCTGTGACAGTGAACAGAACGTCAGATGTGAATTCCCGAACGTGTTCCCACGTTGCTGTCTGAACGTAAAAAGCAGACAGTTTGTGCGATGTATGCGCAATATTCAGCCACTTGCATATTTTTTAGCCATCGAGGAAACCATGTATTTGTTCTGTGTTGTCCGTTACGTAGCATCAATCAGGATTAAAAGGCGATATGCCAGTCTTCAATGAAAGCTAGTTTGTGTTTGCACATTTCTTCTGTCGTTTCTGCTGTGTGCAAATGTCAAATGATCGGTATCAGGACAAGCCCGGAGCTTCCTTTCTTTGAGGAAGTGTCTGTGTCTGAGTTTGTTCCTTTCGTCTACCTGTTTCCTGGCTGAATCGGTAGCATTGGAGGCGTTGGCTTCGAGCTTATGTGCCTTGTAAATGGAGAGAGTTACCAGCCTTTATTGTTGTTGAATCCTTTACTCTCCCATCCTCATCGTCCTTTCATGTTCAGTCAACAATTATCTCGTTCTTAGTAGCTAGACTCTTGTTACAAATCCGACAACTCCCAAAGACAGCCAAAACCAACTTTCATACAACAGCGATCGATTTCTATCAGTGAACTATACACAATTATGTCCAAAAGTAAAAGTCCTGTTGTGAAATCGGCCGTGGACACGAACAAAATTCCGTTGCCCCTCTGCCCCTGCATTCGGTTGTCTATTTTCAAGCACGGGGAACTAGTGTACTACACATGCTACATTCCAAGACGTAGCAAAACGCAGTGCTTCATACTGCTTCGTGTGTTGGCAGCACGACTTATGTATATACAGGACATAGGAGCGGGTTTCTGCTGTTTACTACTAGCACGGGAAGCTACTACACATGCTACATCAATTAAAAACGTAGCAAAACGTAGCGTTTCCTACTGCTTCATGTACTGGCAGAACGACTTACGAAGGACAAGGCAGGAACCGGTTTTCCTACATGGCAGATCTGATGGGAAACCGATGTCCTTGACCGCTCTTGCTGGAGGATGCTGTGCGCTAGTGGCATAAAGACAAGGGTACGCTGGCCATTAAGGAGAAGCGTGAGCGAAGGAAGCAGGGCTCAACTTCTGGAGACGTTTTCCCTTGCAACACCTGTGGGAAGTGCTGCGCATCCAGAATCGGCCTCTTCTCCCACATGACGACACACACCGACAGATAAGCCTGCCTACCTACTCATCCGTCGGTCCGACGGGAGATTCCATCACCTCTGATGGCTACAGAATGGAAGTGGAAGACAGAAATAAAACAATATCAAAAACATTTCCCCCCAACCCCCTCCCATAGGACTGGGGGATGGGGCAAGAAAATAAATGACCGAGGAAGGGAGTGATGAGGGACAGGGGATGAATGAGTCATGTCCTGCCCCAAGAGAACAGATCGGAACAGAACAGGATGGCAATGTCATGCCAGGACAAATTATTGTGGAACAGCTTAACTATTTCCGCCCGCCACAATCGTCTCCCCCCTCCCCCCGCCCTTCCCCCATCTCTCTCTCTCTCTCTCTCTCTCTCTCTCTCTCTCAACCCAGCGGCAGGTATGTAAGTCGGCCAATGTGCTAATATCTCCACCGTTGGAAAATAAAGATTCATTCATGCATTCATTCATTCATTCATCCATTCATTCATTCATTCATTCATTCTCTCTCTCTCTCTCTCTCTCTCTCTCTCTCACCTTGTCTCACTCTCCCCCTCCCTCACTTTCCCTATCTCTCGCTACAAACAGATACAAGTTGCGTGGTTAGATAGGTAAGACATTTCCTTCTGAAGACAAGATTGGAATCTGTTGCATTAATGGATGAATGAACGGAATTATTATGCGCTGGATGGCCTGTTGGTTGCCATAATTTTTCTTCCAGGAAAGAATTATTTTATTTTGTTTCAATATTTGCTTTCACCATTTTCGTCCGTTTAATTCTAATGTTTTGTGATGCAATGAAAGTATGTTGACGCATTCACCTATGTCGAAAGGACCTCAAGGCCAATGACATTAACTCACTCAGTATGGCCAGTCCTCTCTTCTCATCTACACAGACCCCTCGGATGTCCAGTGGGTGTCTTAATGACCCAACCTTTAGCTTCCGTCGTAAGAATTGTGGTATTCTTTGTCAACATTCACCTCTTCAGTATAAGAGCCTTCCGCTTGTAATATTTTGATGATGGTAATTGAGGTGAAACGCTGTTAACGTCGTCTCTTTCGCCGTTCGTATGGAGAGAGTTAAAGTGTCAAAGCGTCTCTCTCTCTCTCTTTCTCCTTTTCATATAGCCTTTTAACCATGAGATTGATGGCTATGTCGTTGGCTGGACTACAAACAACACGATCACATATCCCCTGTCTACAAACGAAAGAAAGGAGCAATTAGAAAGAAAACGGCAAGGGGTGGGGGGGTATAGGTTTCAATCCATCAGTCTGTGACACCGCAATGGACTCAAGCCTTACAGTTCTGACCTGCCTGAAAACTTAACCCTTTCACCGCCAGTCAATTTAGAGTACAAAATTCCCTTGTGGCATAAACACAGTAAAGACAGGGGCTAAGAATAGCTAGCTGGATTCCCCCTCCGGTGTATAGAAAATATGGCCTATCCTACCACCGAACATTAAGAGCATTAGGTTCATGGATAACAGACCAATGAATGGTCACCTTTCAGTGGCATGGGTCCTCTACCACGCCTGCGCATAAATGCGAGCTAGGCGGTGAAAGGGTTAAACAACCCAGTGAAACACCGACACTTCAGTCGAGTCTGGTAGACTTGAGGTAAATATTTGGTTCATCCGTTCCATAACAAAACAAACTTGTGTTGATCACGAGAAAGCGATCAATGAGACGGTTTCAGCGGGCCCGCTTGTACTCTCGAGTTCAAATCATTGAATGGTGTTATGAATGATTGAATGAATGAATGATATGGATACTTATATAGCGCCTATCCTCGATCGGAGACCAGGCTTTCAAAGCGCTTTACAAACCCAGGGTCATTTCCACAACAGGCTGCCTACCTGGGCAGAGCCGACTGACGGCTGCCATTGTGGCGCTCATCATTCATTTCCTGTGTCATTCAATCAGTGTTATTTGTCCTTTGATTTGCGGAAGCCTTCTTGTGATACGACATTATACAGTGTCGAGATCTGTGGGAGCGAGCGGGACAGGAACCAGTGGCCAAGCAGATACTGCGGAGGAAGTGGGGCTGGATCGGACACACCCTCAGGAAGCCAGCGTCCAGCATCACACGCCAAGCCCTGACCTGGCACCCGCAGGGAAAGAGGAAGAGAGGCCGGCCTCGCAACAGCTGGAGGCGAGATACCGAGGCAGAGCTGAAGCAGCAAGGGACTAACTGGACTGGAATGGCCAGAACAGCCCAGAAGAGAGTGCGATGGCGAGGGGTCGTCGATGGCCTATGCTCCACCAGGAGCGATGGGCAAAATGAATGAATGAGTGAGATTTTTAGGGGTGGTTGTTGGTGGTGGTGTTTTTTTTTTGTTTGTTTGTTTTTTTAAAGCTCAAGGTTTTAGATGCTGCTGACGATTTCACTGAGGGCATCACCGTCTTTCCTGTACGTCTGTCTGTCTGTCCGTTTTATTATTATTTTTTTTAAACCCTCTCCTACTATCCTATAAGGCGCTGAGGCAGGATCGGCCAGGCGTTGAACTTCTGAAGCAGTGTTCACCAGTGATCAAGGCTCAGGGCCCCGTTCTCGGCATGGTGTTGTGTCTTTTAGAAAGGC
This sequence comes from Babylonia areolata, assembly GCF_041734735.1. Lineage (NCBI taxonomy): Eukaryota > Metazoa > Mollusca > Gastropoda > Neogastropoda > Buccinidae > Babylonia > Babylonia areolata. The sequence continues at coordinate 34,154,130 of NC_134900.1, forward strand.
ACTTTAGTCATTCGAATGAGACGATAAACCGAGGTCCCGTGTGCAGCATGCAATTAGCGCACCTAAAGGAACCCACGGCAACAAAAGGGTTGTGTAGAAAAATCCACTTCGATAGGAAAAGCAATTTTTTTTTTAAACCTGCACGCAGGGGGGGAAAAAAGGTAACGTTAGCGACGCGCTCTCCCTGGGAAGAGCAGCCCGAATTTCACACAGAGAAATCTGTTGTGATAAAAAGAACTATAAATACAAATAAAAAATACCCCAAGTTTCTTCAGTCCACCAAGGTGTGATCGGGTAGTGAACTTGAGTTAGGGAAGGTTGTTAGAAGGGCGACAGGAGAGAATTAGGCCCCGCCTTCCTATGCCGAGCCTCAGACACAATGGATATGAGTTCACAACCCTGATGGGCCCTAAAAGGCTGTATGAACTTTAATCTTTTTTTTTTCAACCTATAACAACATCGTTCTTTCTTTTCTTATTGTCTCCGTCTTCATCTTCCTTTCCCTGTGTGTGTGTGTCTGTGTGTGTGTGGATACGTGAATGCGTAACCGTGTGGGGAGCCGATGAGAGGTGGGTGTGCCATGATCTCCAAGAGGTTTAATGTTCTTTGATTTTTCCTTGATACACATACTCTTTGATTGGCGTTTATAACATGTTTCCATCAGCCTTCCTTCTGGTTCATAGGATCACGTTGTGTAACCTCTCGTTGAACTGTTTTCGTCCCATTTCCCGTCGATGGAGGAGGAAGGTGGCCAAATTGTCAAGACGCTTGTCTGTCAATACAGTGTCCGTGAGGGTCTGAGTTCGAATCCCGCTTTCACCCTTTCTTCTAGGTATGACAGGAAAATCAAACTGAGCATCTGGTCATTCAGATGAGACAAGAAACCGAGGTCCCGTGGGCAGCACGCGCTTGACGCACTGAAAAACGAACCCATGACAACATAAAAAGTGTTGTCCTCTGGTAAAATTATTTTAAGGAATCCACTCTGACAAGCAAACAAACATACGTACATTCACCCAGGGCCTGATTAAGCGTGTTGGGAGTTATGCTGCTGACAGGCATCTGCCGAGAAGATGTGCTGTAATGTACATGGATTTGTCCGAAGACAGTGACTCCTCTTTGAGAAACTGAAACTGTCGATAGAGACTTTTTTTTTCTATGTGAAATCCGGGCTGCACCACCACCTTCCCTCATTCTCCTTCTGTTTGCGGAGATGTTTGCTGCCTGTCACGGTGGATCTGAGAGGAAAGTTCTGGCAGTGATGACTACTTTATTCCCGCAGAGCCTTTAACTCGTGACACATGACAGCTGTTCAAGAACCCTGTGTAAAAACCGCGCCTGTCATTCCAAACCAAAGACCTGTTAGTACGTACATATTGCTGACTACAGTGCATATAGTTCCTACGTGGGAAAAGGGGTGGGGGGCACCATTTTCAAGATGAACCGGAAATGGACGCCAAGAGAATCGAGGACAATAGTATCAAGGGAGGACAAAACTCACATGGATGAAACTCCGCCTTCAAAAATAAGTGGTGAGCGCTAGTTTCGGCAGTGGCTTCTGTAACAACAGCTGTAGCAGCAACAGCATCAACAACACAACAAAATCGAAAGCTGTCTCGTGGACACGTATGTCCTCGAGCCATCGACTGACATGCGCTGATGCGAATATACACATTCATAAACGCGCGCACGCGGAATCGAATAAAAACGGAGGCGACATTTACAGGGACTGGAAGCAGAATCATCATCTTCTCCCGAAAACGGAGTACGACTGCCAATGTGGCGGGGTTAGAAACGGTGATACACGAGAAAGCCCCACCGTGTAAACGGGTAAACGTGGGAATTGCAGCAGCAGCAGCAGCAGCAGAAGAAGAAGAACTCAAGGGAAAGAAGAAAAAGAAAAAGAAGATTATCTCAAGAAACAAAATGTCGATAAAGGTTTCTCGTGGTCAATCCTGGAACGCCATGCATTTGATGACCGCTTATCATGGTTATCTTCAAGACAAAAATGTAATGGAAATTAACCTTGCATATTATATTATACATCTATATTCCTCACCTCTGTCTGTCTGTCTGTCTGTCTGTCTGTGTCTGTCTGTCTGTCTCTCTCTCTCTCTCTCTCTCTCTCTCTCTCTCCAATACTTATCCAAGCATATGCAAAATTTAAGGCTTCCCATATTACCCCACTTACTTCAAAATGTCAACAGCTCTGTGTCAAGAGATGTAGCAATGTTTATTTTTAATGCGTTAAAACAGGGAGCATAAAGCGCCCAGTCTTAGATGAAAAGACATGTTTCTAAATTACCATCAGCTTTTTATTTAGTTTTGATATATTAACAGTTATTCTTTCTAATATTTTGTTATTCATCCAACTCAAGGTTTGGTTTTCATATGTGTGTGTGCATAACACGTGCATTCATATGTATACAGGTCGGTGGCCTTACATTAAAAGTTCCCTGGCGGAGACCCTTAAGAGTTTGATTTTTTTTTCAGATTTCCTTCTGAACCAGTGTCTGGTTTTTTTTATTTGGCTTCAACAGTTCTGAGTTCTCTCTGTCTGTCCTACTTTACTTTTCTACACTCCAATCCGTTGCAGCTTTTGCTTATTTTCTTTCCTTCTTCCGTCTTTCTAGACTTCCGTCTTCTCGTTTCTTATATGTCCTTTGTACCTTTTTCTCGATCTCCTTTTCATTTTCCCTTTCGTATAATTCAATTCTTTTTCTTTCCATTCATTTTGTCCACATATTCCTTTCATGTATTTTTGTTTACATTCTTTTTGTTTCTTCTGTCAAATGTCTTCTTTTTCTTGCCTTTTAATGTGGTTTTTTTTATCTTCAGTTTCTTTTCTTAGACATATTTATTAATGTTTCAACTTTTCTGTTTGTTTGTTTGTTTTCCTTAACTTCTTACTTTCATTTCATTCGACTGTCATCTTCTTTTCCTCCTAACCTCCCTCCCTTACCTCACCGTCCTTGTCTCTCTATATCTCTGTCTGTCTCTGTCTCTCCCTTTCGCTCTCTCTCTCTCTCACGCACACACATGCACGCACGCACGCACGCATGCACTCGCACTCGCACGATGCTCAGAACGATATGAGCGAAAGAAACTTCCCCTGAAGGAGACCCTGAAGAGATCTAGTTTTTACTTTGAGATTTCCTCTTGAACCAGTGTCGGTTTTTATTCGGCGTCAAGAGTTGGTTGGGTTTGGGGTTTGTGTTTTTTTGGTTTTTTTTAGGGGAGTGTGTGTGTGTGTGGGGGGGGGGGGTGGTTTTGTTTGTTTTTTTGTTTTTTTATGTTGGACTGTGATGTCACATTGTCTGGAAAAGGGAGGAAATGGCAAATTTAAAGCAAGCGACCGAATACACGAAGACGTTACCCAAGAAGCGAACGTATCAAGGGAAATGTCCTTCTGTTTCGTGCATGCGTCTCTTCCGTTTCTGCCTCTGGATTAATGTTTCTGCGTTTGTGTCTGTTTCTCCTCTGTGTGTGTGTGTGTGTGTGTGTGTGTGTGTGTGTGTGTGTGTGTGTGTGTGTGTGTGTGACAGAAAGAAAGGGAAACACCCGAAGAAAAAGATTATATATATATATATATATATATATATATAGAGAGAGAGAGAGAGAGAGAGAGAGAGAGAGATTCGGATGATTTCTTCATAAAGGCCATTGCCCCTCGTGGAGGGGTGCAGTATACAACAATGATTGTTTCGCCTTGTGCACTTGCATGTTTAATAATGTTGTATACTGAGAGGAGTGCAGTATACAACATTATTATACAACATTATTAAACATGCAAGTGCACGAGGCGAAACAATCATCAAAGGAATTATGATAACATAATTGTCACGGATTTCACTGCGACACTCACGTGCATTTGCAGTGTTGCTTGTAGCGTTCAAAACCGGTGTCACATTACATTGCGCTCCTACCAGCTCAACGGGGACAGAGTCAAAATCACCATATCTAAAACGGTCTTCATGAAAAGAGCGGCCAGCTTCCAGTCTTAGTTCAATTAACTTCCCCTCCCCGTTTACAGTGTATTTCTTGCTCTCAGTGACAAGATGGTCGAAAACCATTGTTGCTCTTTTGTTTTCACTTTTAGCTTTCTTCAAATGAGGAGTCAAAGTACGTCTAATTTCGCGCACTCTGAACGAAAAGTCCTCCCCAGTGAAGATACCAGTGCCCCTCAATTTCCCCTTAAAGTACCCTCAACTTATCTTGGAAAAGGGTGCAATAGCCAATCACTTGTGAGATGGGGTTACTGTTCAGTCGCTGCAGCCTGTCGAAGGGGACGTCTGACGCCAGCTCCAAGGTGGCGGTCATGAGGTCTTGTACTCTGGCCTCCAGGTCCTCTGCAGTTCCGTTGCTGGGTCTCTGCAGTCCGTGGATGATCACATTGTTGCGTTTTGAACGGCATTCGAGATCATCTGCTTTCTTCTCAATATCTTCCATTCTCTTCTCCAAGTCTGAGTTTTTGTTTCTTTAGTTCTGTGTTTTCGCTACGTAATGACGCACACTCTTCTTTGAGACCCTGAACGTCGTCATGTAGCTTAGCGTGGTCCTCTCGCATACTTCTGATGTCCTCTTTCATCTCGTCGAACGTGGTGTTCAAGGACTGCAGCATGGACACCACGTAACTGAGGGAATCGTCTTTACTCTGGGATGCAGCCGTTGATGCAGTTGTAGACGTGTCAGTGCTGGCACGGGGGGACTCTGAGGACTGGGATTCAAGCTGGGTCTGCCACATTGACGCAGCAGCAAACTGCCCCAGTACAAAAATGACAGGAGCAAACCACAGGTTGCACCGCCCATCATGTTTCTCGTTCGAAGTCCAGGTTTTCTATTTTTAGACCTTGATCGCTTCGACATGAAAACAATGAAAAAGAAACACAAAACGTCCACATCTCTGCCTGGAATCCAGTCTTTCAGAAGGCATGATGTCTTACCTTCCTGTCTGCCAAGGATGAAGGCACAGGGAAGCCTGTAGCAGACGTACTGATGTGATTTAACAGGAGGTCGTTTCACTTGTTGCATGCAGGTTCGCCGTTCGTACCGAGCCCCCGAGAGAGAGAGAGAGAGAGAGAGAGAGAGAGGGTAGAGGTTGAGGGGAAGAGGGGCAGAGAGGGAGAGAGAAGAACGCGCACCCATGTATTAAAAGGGTGCACACGCACGTGTTAAGAAAATCACCCTAAGTGCGTGCGCGCGCGTTTCATGCCTGTCTCCTCGATGTCAAAACATTGAGTTGTCCTTTCAGCCCTTTCTTAACTTTGTTTCCATCAGGATTTCCTTCTCGCTTCTTTCCTCTTTTCTTTTCTTTCTTTTCTTTCATCGTAATGTATAGATTTACTTCTTGTGGTCCATTATGAAGCTTACGAAATGTCAAACACGTCAGGATATCCCTTCTTCTTCCGCAACTCGAAATCAAAAAGTGTATATGCGTTCACATTTTCCTTGGCACGCTTGCTGGCCAAATGGGCATGTTCATTTTGCAGTTTTCGTTCTCTTTTTTAAATAGTTATTTAGGATTCATATTCATCGTTTGATAAATAGATGGATAGATAAATAAATGAATAAAGGTTTGATGCAGCCCTCGTTGTTATTTCAACAACAAGCAAACAGCGGTGATGAAAAGATGGATGCTTTGCGGCATGGCGTGTTTTGGACAGGGAAGCGTTGGAGGCTTATTTTTATACCGAGTTTTGCGTCCATTTTCTTCTCCAGCGGAACTCTGAATGAAAAGTGTCTGCATGCAGCTTTAAAAAAGAAAAAAAAGAAATCATATTTCCTATTTTGAAAAGAAGAATTCTAAAGGGTTGTTCTTGATGATATGATTCTTTCGTTAGCTTCCTTGATGTATCTCGTTTATTTTGTTTAGTATTCGTAAGGGTGCATACACCTCTATAATCTAGTGAGAGAGAGACAGAGAGAGAGAGAGAGAGAGTGCAATGGCTGGCTCTTCAAGCAACAGTACACACACGCAAGGCACACACACACACACACACACACACACACACACACACACACGCACGCACGCACGCACGCACACACGCACGCACACATAGACACAGGTACATGTGCCTATCAGAGTGGATTTCGTCTACAAAATGTTACCAGAGAGCAACACAGTTATTGCTTTGGGTTCTTTTTCAGTGCGCCAAGTCAGTACTGCACACGGGACCTCAGTTACGTCCCATCCGAATAACTAGACGCTCACTTTGATTTTCCAGTCAAACTCAAGGAAAAGGGCGAGACCGGGATTCGAACCCAGACCCTCACGGACACTTTACTGCCAGAGGAGCGTCAGCCATTCTGCCACCTTCTTCCTGGAACTTAACGGGAGGTAAAAGGTCTACAGTATAGAAAAAGAAGAAAAAAGAAAGAAAAAACCGCAGTAAAACTTCCACTCATATAATGAAATTTTCCATGTTTTATGCACAATTTAAGTTGTATATCATATCCAAAACGGGCAAATTTCCGTAGGATCCAACAAGATGGTATGTTCTGATATCCATAAAAGGCATGCTTGAAAGCCAAAACTCCTGATAACGACCACACAAAGTTCTGCACTTTACGAGCTCAGTTTAACTCACTCAGTACGGCCAGTCCTCTCTTCTCCTCTACACAGACCCCTCGGATGTCCAGTGGGTGTCTGAATGACCCAACCTTTAGCTCCCGTCGTCAGAATTGTGGTATTCTTTGTCAACATTCACCTCTTCAGTATAAGAGCCTTCCTCTTGCAATATTTTGATGATGGTAACTGGGGTGAAACGCTGTTAACGTCGTCTCTTTCGCCGTTCGTATGGAAAGAGTTAAAATGCTACTCAACAACGACTGTCAAGTCAGATTTTGAATGACAGCTCGCAGACCACTGGTAGTAATTCGCACTGAAACGCTTAGACCCCCAGTTCCAACATACTGCTTCCAGTATAATGATGATGGAGTCTCCCGTCGGACCGACGGCTGAGTAGGCAGGCAGTCTTATCTGTCGGTGTGAGCCTGGTTGCCTGACCAGCACAGGTGACTTTTTTTTTTTTTAGTGAAGAGGAGTTGTGCAGTCCCTTCCCCACTCTCTCGCCTACCGACGCTCAGAGTCCCGCAGGTGCAGATACTGCCACGTGTAGAACAACCTCGGCAGATGCAGGTTTTTTTCTTCGGAGTGTCGTCTCCTAGGACGACTTCCAGCCAAGGATAAGAGCTCTCCCCCCTGCCCTTTGGTCATCTTCTTCCGCCTTCACAGCCGTTGGGAAAGGTTTCCTCCTCCGCCTGGTCCGTCGTTGAGCGACTTCACATGCGGCAGGTAGTACTGGGTTACATGGTACCAGTAGCAAGGGCTATGCCCCTGACCTGACATTCCAGTATAATACACTCTCTTAAATAACGTCAGCGCAAATGAAGCCCGTGGTCCCAGTTTCGTGGTCCCAGTTTCGCGGAACCGGAAACGCAGACGGTCCCCGCTGAAGCGAACCACAAACGGAAACGTAATTCGCAATTCCCCCCCCCCCCCCCCCCACTCCCCCTCCGGGAAAAAAAAAATTACATCTCAGCCGCACCAGTAAGCTAATTTTATTCATTTGATTATGTTGTTTCGTTTGAGAGTTGCTTGTGCCAACAAGCGTTGTCCTTTGTACTTTTCTGTTTCCGCGGTGTCCCCACGATTGCTTACGCGTCGCTTCACACCTCTCTTAACCCTTTTACCGCCAAGCTGGCATTGATGCACAGGCGTGGTAGAGGACCCATGTCACTGAAAAAGGTGATCATTCATTGGTCTGTTATCCATGAACCTACTGCTCTTAATGTTCGGTGGTAGGATAAGGCCATATCTTTCTATACATCGCAGAGGGGAATCCCCAGCTATTCTTAGTCACTGTATTTTCTGTGTTTATACCACAAGGGAATGCTGTACTCTAAATTGACTGGCGGTGAAAGGGTTAACTCAGCAGGGAGGAAGTGGGAAAGTTAGGTGAATTGGTCATAGCATGCATCCACGGTCAGAGGTATTCCCTAGAATAGAATAGAATAGAATATGTCTTTATCACCAAGTGTACCGGGGTCACAAGGAATATTGGGGGGGGGGGGGGGGGGGGGGGGGAGTAGTACATAACAAGATACGAATATAAATCGAAAATCATACACAAACACAGACACAGTAGAAATAAGATACATACAAGTGCTTAACAAAAAAAAACCAAAACAACTTGTGCATACTCACGCATGCACGCACTGCACACACACACACACACACACACACACACACACACGCACACGCACACACACACGCACGCACGCACACGCACACACACACGCACACACACACGCACGCACGCACACACACACACACACACACACACACACATACGTTTGAACAGAAGCTGCGTCTTACATGTGGATGGATGTCTGGGTGATCAAAGTGCAGAGTACAAATACAGCACTAAACACACGCCCGTCCAGTGTATCAAGGCGAGCATCACCAATGACAACAGGGCTTCCAGAAATGAATCGCCGGTGCTTTTTTTTATTATTTGTGAGGAAAAATGCTGGGGGGATGTTAACGTTGCCGCTGCCTTCGTGCCCAAATATGACATCGTTTTCATGAACAGAGGTGCCCTAACGATGATCTGTACTCTTGATCGATTATATGTTCCCTCATTGCTACGACCATTCCTACTGTCTGCACCCTGCGACTGCAATCTACCTGTATCTATCTATCTATCTGTCTATCTATCTGTCTATCTATCTACCTTCCTACCTATCTATCTACCTACCCATTTATCTATCTATCTACCTACCTATTTATCTATCTATCTACTTATCTATCTATTTATCTGTCTATCTACCTGTCTATCTATCTACCTATCTATCTATCTATATATATATCTACATATCTATCTACCTATTTATCTATCTATCTACCTATACCTATCTATCTCTCTATCTATCTACCTGTCTGTCTACCTATCTTCTTTTTACTTTGAAAACGGTTTGGAGACAAAGATACTATTGACATCTGGCGGGGTTTTACCAAATATACGAATTTGTCTTAAAAAAAAAATAATAATAATAAAAAAATAAATTAAAAAAAACAAATAAATTGTTTCAACAGCGAACGGTGAATTTTTCTTTATGAAAAAAAAAAAGAAGTCAAAACCGCTTCAACTGAAACCAGTCTATCAGCCATGTTTATGTGAAGATCATTATTCACACCAACCATTCTGTTTCACGGTCACTGTCCCTTTAAGCCATACCGTACGCAAATCAGACACAGAAACAAAAAACGGACGAAGGTGGAAAAGCAAACACAAAACGGAGGATGCGATTTTTTTTCTTTTTTCAACAACCCAAGGAATCTGTCCTCTTGGAGAAGTTGTGGGAAATCGGGCCAAGTTGCCGCGGGCCAAGTATGAAAATCGGCCAATCAACTGTAATGGTCAGAGCGAGGCAGAACCTGTGCAAGGAGCCTGCCATGGTGCATTACGGGCAACCAAAGTAGCAGTTTTGAATCCCCCACCGTGAAAGGTTGTCGAAAAAGACCTCACCAATCTGTGTTGAGATAATTTCAACTGTCGCGTTCGCAACGCTGTCATGGCGATCAAACTTAAGCTGGAGTGAAAGCGGAGTGATGGCCTAGAGGTAACGCGTCCGCCTAGGAAGCGAGAGAACCTGAGCGCGCTGGTTCGATTCACGGCTCAGCCGCCGATATTTTCTTCCCCCTACACTAGACCTAGAGTGGTGGTCTGGACGCTAGTCATTCGGATGAGACGATAGACCGAGGTCCCGTGTGCAGCATGCAATTAGCGCACGTAAAAGAACCCACGGCAACAAAAGGGTTGTTCAGGGCAAAATTCTGTAGAAAAATCCACTTCGATAGGGAAAACAAATAAAATTACACGCAGGAAAAAATACCAAAAAAATTGGGTGGCGCTGTGGTGTAGCGAAGCACTCTCCCTGGGGTGAGCAGCCCGAATTTCACACAGAGAAATCTGTTGTGATAAAAAAAAAAGAAATACAAACACATACAAACGTGGGAACTATGTCTTCTCTGGTGCCTCTTCCTTCGTGGGCGAGGCACTGCTTTTTCTCTGCTGTAAAAGGGTTGCAATGAAAAGCGTGGGACAGCGCTGACCGGGCGGTATCCATTTCGGAGTAAGAGATTTAATGTTGTGTGGTTCTCCACGTGTCTTACCAAAGTAGTCAACAATTGGAGATTTTGACTCACTTGTGTAAACAAAGTGAGTCTATGTTTTAACCCGGTGTTCGGTTGTCTGTGTGTGTGTGTGTGTGTGTGTGTGTGTGTGTGTGTGTGTGTGTGTGTGTGTGTGTGTGTGTGTGTGTGTGTGTGTGTGTGTGTGTCCGTGGTAAACTTTAACACTGACATTTTCTCTGCAAATACTTTGTCAGTTGACACCAAATTTGGCATAAAAATAGGAAAAATTCAGTTCTTTCCAGTCATCTTGTTTAAAACAATATTGCACCTCTGGGATCGGCACAAAAATATAAATAAGCCTAATTATATGCAAACTGCATTTACTGTTATATTTATATTTTTTGTATTCTCTAAACTTGGCACTTTGACCTCTTATTCTGACACAACAACAAGAGGAGTCATTATTATCATTTTTTGTTCAAACAAGAACTTCTTTTGCTAAGCATGGAATTTTTATTTATTTTGCAAACGTTTTGGTGCAGATAGTAAAAAAGGGAAATTACTCTGTAATTAATGCTAGGGGACTTAATTTGTCACAAGTGAGTCTTGAAGGCCTTGCCTCTCTTGTTATCTATGTACTTGAGTGCAGTCTCTTGTGAATGAAAATTGTGACCATTGTGAGCTAGTTGTTTTTGTTGTTGTCGTTGTTGTTGGTTTGTTTGTTGTTGTTTTTTCCCACGAATGCCAAGTATATGACGACTAATTATATCCCCCCAACCCCCTTTACTTTCAAGATCATGAGAAAAAAATCGTAGATACTTCAATACCTAGATGTTTCAGCTCACCTTTAATAGTGTTCAGTTCATTCACAGCAGAGGTAAAGTACGGTTTGATTCAAGTGAATTTATAAGATTCTGGGAAAGGTATATTACTTGTTTTGAGTAGAACAAAAATGTTTATTAATACGGAAGTGTTTTCGACTCACTTGTTTTGAACAGAACAACATATGGAAGTGTTTTGAACTTCGGAACTTTTTTTTTAAATGTTGGTTTGTTTTGCACAACAACTGGTTCGTGTGAAAACGAACCACTTTATTTCGTTGGTTCATTTTTTTTTAAATGATCACTTCACTCGGAATATCAGCTGTGCAGGTGGTTTTTATTTCAACAATATCCTCTTCTCCAAAAAAAAAAGAGAGGAAAACATACAGAAGCTATGGAAATTAAAAACGTACATCTCTGCACTCACTACCTCGGCGTAGTTGTCTTCTGTGAGTATTTCCTCCCCACTTAAATTTTGCAAACACCCCTCCCCCCTACACCTTGGGGGGGTGGGGGGGGGGGAGTTAAAAAGAAATATCTGCGTAAGTCGAGAATCGAACCGAACATCTCTCACTTCTTCAGCGGATATCCTTAACCACTTGGCCACCACTCCACTGATTTTGATCAGAAACTGAAAAATGTGTTGCTGGCGCGCGTGCGCGCGCGCGTGTGTGTGTGTGTGTGTGTGTGTGTGTGTGTGTGGCTGTTTTTGTGTGCTTCCTCTCTGTCTACGTCTTCGCCTGCCTGCTAGTAGTTTTTATTTATCTATTTTTTTATCAGAATATTCTTGTTCTCAGTCTGTTTCTTTCTCACTTGTTCTTCCGCATTCTTTGGCTGCAAGCTCCAATGTTCGTTACGAGTGTCTACAAGTGGTATTTGCGCGTTTAGAGCAGGGTGTTTTTGAAAAAATAGCAATCAAAAACGTATATTTTTATTTCAGGTTTTGAGGATTTTTTTTTAATGTTCTATTTTTTTGCTTTTCATGTATGCACTTTGAGCAAAGAATGTCTTTAAATGGTGTTTTTCTTTCATCTGCTTAGTAAATGTGGTATCGCTTATTTCATGCATTTGTCCCAAGGCAGTGACGCCGAGTTGAGAAACTAAAACTGAAACTAAATTTTCTTTTAGGTTTTTGCTACCTTTACAAGACCAACGATCGGCTTATCACTGAATGATTAGCTTACAGCTGGGCCAACAGTAAAGTAAGAGCTGTACGATCAATGGGTTTTTTTTTCCGCTGCGATGGGAAGTCATTTACCTTGGGGGATAGTTGGCCTTTTGGAACCATCCCAATGCCGACTCTCCTAAAACCCTCTTGGCCGAGAGAGTGGGGATGTAACTTGGGCATGCAAGACACTCTCCACTGTAATCAACTGCTAGCCCAGACAGCCGGGACAGAAGCTCCCTCCTCTGCTGTTCTGGCGGTCATTGTCGGACACGACTGACTGTCATTCATATGAGAGGTACAAGCCCGGAATACCATCTTCGCTGATGTGCTCAATGGGAATGTCATCGGTGGACTTGTTTTCTTGGTGCATTTTTATTCGTTTTATTTTCATGCACATAACGTGTTAGTTTTGAATAGTGTTGTTACTAACCTTGCTTAGGCCCTTCGCTCCCTGTGGAGCATAGGCCATCAACGACTTTTCTCCACTGAACTCGACTCTGGGCCGTCCTTTCTGCATCCCTCCAGCTGGATCCCAGCCTCTTTAGCTCTGCCTCAGTGTCCTGCCTCCAGCTGTTCCTGGGCCGTCCTCTCTTCCTTCTCCGCCTGGGGGTTCCAGGTCAGGGCCTGGTGTGTAGTGCTGGATGGCGATTTCTTCAAGGCATGGCCACTCCATCCCTACTTTCGTCTCATGATCAGTTTCTCTACTGGTTCCTGTTCCCCTCTTTGCCATATAGTGTTCTGCACCGATTCAAATCTACCGACTTGGTGGCTTTGAGCAGAATTTAAAAATAAAATTAAAAAAAACAGTCACAAGACTGCCATGCGTTGGCCCTCGCAGTTTACTGGACGTCAGACAACGGATGATGAACGGTGTTTGACCAATAACGTAACAAGCAGTTAAATGCAAACAAAATCAGAACAAGCAGATGGCCATGTAAAAGTGGACCGTCTGAAGACGATTTTC
>NC_134900.1:34172220-34179720 GCF_041734735.1 Babylonia areolata
AACAACAACAACAACAACAACAACAAAAACAACTATAAACGTGTATTGCTCACTCTCGCACACAACGTTTGAAATCGAATTTAACCATTCATTTACATCAAAGTGATATCATTCTGATTCACACATTGACTTCCAGTGTACTGCAGTTAGTTTTCTATGGAAATGACACCCTTTTCGGGAAGATCGTTACAAACCTATCAATCAAGTGATAATACTACAACTCAGTTCTTAAAAAAATACTATTGCAGGAAACGAATATAGAGAAGGGAAAAATCAATCTTTGAAATGTCTCACGCACAGCTGCGGAAAAACAAAGAGAAAGATCATGACTGTTGGATGAGAACAAAGAAGGAGGTTGCACCAAAGAAGACAAAGAGGGCGGTTGTACTGAAGAAGACAAAGAGGACAGCTGTACTGAAGGAGAAAAAGAAGGACGGTTGTACTAAAGAAGACAAGAAAGAGGACAGTTGTACTGAAGAAGAAAAATGAGAAAGGCAGTACTGAAGGAGAAAAAGAGGACGGTTGTACTAAAGAAGACAAGGAGGAGGACAGTTGTACTGAAGAAGGAAAATGAGAACGGCTGTACTGAAGGAGAAAAAGAGGACGATTGTACTAAAGAAGACAAGAAGGAGGACAGTTGTACTGAAGAAGGAAAATAAGAACGGCTGTACTGAAGGAGAAAAGGAGGACGGTTGTACTGAAGAAGACAAGGAGGAGGACAGTTGTACTGAAGAAGAAAAATGAGAACGGCTGTACTGAAGGAGAAAAGGAGGACGGTTGTACTAAAGAAGACAAGAAGGAGGACAGTTGTACTGAAGAAGAAAAATGAGAACGGCTGTACTGAAGGAGAAAGAGGACAGTTGTACTGAAGACAATGAGGACGGTTGTACTGAAGAAGACCGAGGACGTACTGAAAAAAAGGACAAAAAGAATATCGACATTGCGCAAAGAATAGTAGTCTGATAACAGGCGGAGGAAGTGGCGCTGGATCGGACACACCCTCAGGAAGCCAGCGTCCAGCATCACACGCCAAGCCCTGACCTGGAACCCGCAGGGAAGGAGGAAGAGAGGCCGGCCTCGCAACAGCTGGAGGCGAGATACCGAGGCAGAACTGAAGCAGCAAGGGACCAACTGGACTGGAATGGCCAGAACAGTCCAGAACAGAGTGTGATGGCGAGGGGTCGTCGATGGCCTATTCTCCACCAGGAGCAATGGGCAAAATGAAAATGAATGAACAGGAGGAGGGTAAGAGGCAGTTCTTTCTGAGAATACAGGGCAAACAGAAAGGTCTTGTTGAGGAAACAAGAGTAAGACGAAAGAAATAATTATGCTGAGCAGAAAAAAAAACGAAACGAAAAGAAAGAAAGAGAGAGAGAAAGAAAAAGACACGGGCTGTTGAGAGAGAACGAAAACAAACAAATATTAACGAATAGGAAGAACTAAGACGGGCGCAATAGCCGAGTGGTTAAAGCGTTGGACTTTCAATCTGAGGGCCCCGGGTTCGAATCACGGTGACGGCGCCTGGTGGGTAAAGGGTGGAGATTTTTACGATCTCCCAGGTCAACATATGTGCAGACCTGCTAGTGCCTGAACCCCCTTCGTGTGTATATATGCAAGCAGAAGATCAAATACGCACGTTAAAGATCCTGTAATCCATGTCAGCGTTCGGTGGGTTATGGAAACAAGAACATACCCAGCATGCACACCCCCGAAAACGGAGTATGGCTGCCTACATGGCGGGGTAAAAACGGTCATACACGTAAAAGCCCACTCGTGTGCATACGAGTGAACGCAGAAGAAGAAGAAGGAAGAAGAAATAAAGCAGAAGGACAAAAGTTTAGTTGACAAGAGCAAGATCTCATAGAAGGACCAAGAAAAAAAAACCAAAAAAAAACCATGGCACTGAAAAAGAACCCATGCCAACGAGACTGATGTCCTCAGGCAAAATTCTGTTGGAGAAATCCACCCGGATAGGTACACACATATAATAATTATATGCCCACACTCAAGGCCTGAACTAAGCGCGTTGGGTTATTCTGCTGGTCAGACACCTGCCGAGAGCAGATGTGGTGTAGCGCATATGGATTTGTCCGAACGCAGTGACGCCTCCTTGAGAAACTGAAACTGAGGGGGACAAATATGTAGGCCATCACAAAAGTAAAAGACGAAGATTTTTTTTTTTTTTTTTTTTTTTTAGAAGAGCAACATCCCCCTAAAAGAAGGGCAAAATATTAAGGTCACGCATCATTACACCTTCCTTTATACCTCCCGCCCCTCCACCCCCCCGCCCCTTTCTCGCCCCTCCACCCCCTCCTCCCCCACCTGTCTTCCACCAACCCACCCACGAGTACCCTCCAAGAAGAGCGCTGGCTATGTCGTACTGTTGGTTATCCAAAATCGAAGAAGTCACATAGACACAAGTGCAAGTGACAGCTGTTCCACTCTGAGAAGGGGGTTCTTCCTGGTTACTGATTGCACACAAACACACTTGAGTACATGACGCGAGATGTGTGTGTGTGTGTGTGTGTGTGTGTGTGTGTGCGCGCGTGCGCGCGTAGGTGTGTGGGTGCGTGTGGGTGCGTGTGTGTGTGTGTGTGTGTGTGTGTGTGTGTGTGTGTGTGCGTGCGTGCGTGCGTGTGTGTGTGTGTGCGTGCGTGTGTGTGTGTGTGTGTGTGTGAAATCGCCAGCCACGGCAGACATATTTTCTTGAAAATGGCCAGCTGCACCAAAGTCTGTACCAAAGCTGTTTAGAGCCCGGAATAAAACTCTGAATCCGACATGCTTTTTTGACTCACTTGTGTAAACAAGTGAGTCTATGTTTTAACCCGGTGTTCGGTTGTCTGTGTGTGTGTGTGTGTGTGTGTGTGTGTGTGTGTGGCTGTGTGTCTGTGTGTCTGTGTGTCCGTGGTAAACTTTAACATTGACATTTTCTCTGCAACTACTTTGTCAGTTGACACCAAATTTGGCATAAAAATAGGAAAAATTCAGTTCTTTCCAGTCATCTTGTTTAAAACAATATTGAGCCTCTGGGATGGGCACAAAAAAATAAAGAATGAAGCCTAATTATATGCAAACTGCATTTACTGTTATATTTATATTTTTTGTATTCTCTAAACTTGGCACTTTGATCTGATATTCTGACCCAACAGCTAGAGCAGTCATTATTATCATTTTTTGTTCAAACAGGAACTTCTTTTGCTAAGCATGGAAGTTTTATTTATTTTGCGAACGTTTTGGTGCAGGTAGTAAAAAAGGGAAATTACTCTGTAATGCTAGGGGGAGTTAATTTGCTTTAAACTGATCTTTCTCATCTTAAACATTACATTTTGAAACAAGAGAGGCAAGGCCTTCAAGACTCACTTATGATGCACTTTTTAAAAAACATCCAAGCTTTTTATGTATTGAGTATAATTTCAAAATGTAATGTTTAAGATGAGAAAGATCAGTTTAAAGCAAACTAAGTCCCCCAGCAGAGTAATTTCCCTTGTTTTACTGCCTGCAGCAAAACGTTTGCAATAAACAAAACTTTCATGCTTAGCAAAAGAAGTTCCTGTTTGAACAAAAAATGAAAATAATGACAGATCTTTTGTTGAGTCGAATATCAGATCAAAGTGCCAAGTTTAGAGAATATAAAAAATATAAATATAACAGTAAATGCATTATACTCAATACATAAAAAGCTTGGATTTTTTAAAAAAGTGTATCACAAGTGAGTCTTGAAGGCTCTGCCTCTCTTGTTTTATATAATTTTTTCAGCGCTAATGTTTCTCAACGACCTACTTTTCCCACAAAGTATTTCCAACATCACGGTGGAGATCTTGGAAGCTCCAGACAATTATAGTGATGAAGAAATTTTTTCTTTTTCTTTTTTTTTCTTTTTTTTTTTTTTTAATAGCAAATCGGCTTGAATTTTGTCGGACATACTGATTGCACGGAATCACGCGAACACACATAAAAAAAATACACACGCACGACCGCTCGCACACACACACACACACACACACACACACACACACACACACACACACACACACACACACACACACACACAACCATGTTGAGTCAATGTGGGCTGATTATAATTATTTTCGACTCAAAACAGCAGTTCAGGGGCAACACCAATTAACTCCACACGAACACGAGTAGGGTCCGACACAAGATAAAATTCCACGGGGAGTCATTTTGGGGACATATCAATATCAGTCCCGAAATAACTCTTTTGGAGTCTTTTTTGGGACATGTGGAGGAGTCATGCTAAAGCTGCCTCAAAATGAGACACTCGAGATTTGTCTTGATTTTTTTTCTCTCCTGAAACGGGTGCGGTGGTCAAACTGGTAGAGCGCTGAATTCTCGCCCATGGGTACGTTCGATCTCCGTGGCACCTGATCGGATACCCGATCTCCCAGGTCAACAGTGCTTGTAACCCCTCCGTGCGTATACGCAAGCCGAAGATCAAAATACACACGTTAAAGATCCTGTAATCTACGTCAGCATTCGGTGGGTTGGTGGAAACAAGAACATACCATACATACCCCCCCCCCTCCCCCCCTCTTCCCCCAAACCGGAAACGGAATATGACTGCCTACATGGCGGAGGATAAAAAAAACCAAAACGGTCAGACACGTAAACAACCCCCTCGTGTATATGAGGGAGCGTGGGAATCAGAGCCCAAGAACGAAGAAGAAGAAGAAGAAGAAGAAGAAGAAGAAGAAGAATCAGCCTCACAATGAGCCCCCCCCCCCCACCCCGAGATTTGCTATCATTTCTTTTTTCTAAAATGTGTGTTAACACTTGGTTGTTTTTTATTGTGATTTTGTTATCGGGTATGGGGTGATGTCAGCTTTCGCTAAATCAGCTGTGTTTCAGTTAACATAAAATTCTTAGACATGCAAGTGACAGAAATCCAAACCCAATCTTCAAACCAAATTAACAGAAACTTTAGAACGATTAAATTTAGTATCTGAGCGCTACTGTCAGATGAAAAATAAAATCTCAGCTCTATACAGAGACTGGGTTCGCCTGTTTCTTGGGAACATCGCCGCGGTTACGTTACTTGAAGCAGAGCTGAATGTTAAACACTAGGACTTTCTTTTGTGCATCAGGTACTGAGATTTCTTTGGTGCATCAGGTACTGAGATTTCTTTGGTGCATCAGGTACTGAGATTTCTTTGGTGCATCAGGTACTGAGATTTCTTTGGTGCATCAGGTACTGAAATTTCTTTGGTGCATCAGGTACTGAGATTTCTTTGGTGCATCAGGTACTGAGATTTCTTTAGTGCATCAGGTACTGAGATTTCTTTGGTGCATCAGGTACTGAGATTTCTTTAGTGCATCAGATACTGAGATTTCTTTGGTGCATCAGGTACTGAAATTTCTTTGGTGCATCAGGTACTGAGATTTCTTTAGTGCATCAGGTACTGAGATTTCTTTGGTGCATCAGGTACTGAGATTTCTTTTGTGCATCAGGTACCGACATTTCTTTAGTGCATCAGGTACTGAAATTTATTTGGTGCATCGGGTACTGAGATTTCTTAATGCATCAGGTACTGAGATTTCTTAATGCATCAGGTACTGAGATTTCTTTCGTGCATCAGGTACTGAGATTTCTTTGGTGCATCAGGTACTGAGATTTCTTTGGTACATCAGGTACTGAGATTTCTTTAGTGCATCAGGTACTGAGATTTCTTTGGTGCATCAGGTACTGAGATTTCTTTGGTGCATCAGGTACTGAGATTTCTTTAGTGCATCAGGTACTGAGATTTCTTTGGTGCATCAGGTACTGAGATTTCTTTGGTGCATCAGGTACTGAGATTTCTTTGGTGCATCAGGTACTGAGATTTCTTTGGTGCATCAGGTACTGAGATTTCTTTGGTGCATCAGGTACTGAAATTTCTTTGGTGCATCAGGTACTGAGATTTCTTTAGTGCATCAGGTACTGAGATTTCTTTAGTGCATCAGGTACTGAGATTTCTTTAGTGCATCAGGTACTGAGATTTCTTTGGTGCATCAGGTACTGAGATTTCTTTAGTGCATCAGATACTGAGATTTATTTGGTGCATCAGGTACTGAGATTTCTTTAGTGCATCAGGTACTGAGATTTCTTTGGTGCATCAGGTACTGAGATTTCTTTCGTGCATCAGGTACTGAGATTTCTTTGGTGCATCAGGTACTGAGATTTCTTTAGTGCATCAGGTACTGAGATTTCTTTGGTGCATCAGGTACTGAGATTTCTTAATGCATCAGGTACTGAGATTTCTTTGGTGCATCAGGTACTGAGATTTCTTTGGTGCATCAGGTACTGAAATTTCTTTAGTGCATCAGGTACTGAGATTTCTTTGGTGCATCAGGTACTGAAATTTCTTTGGTGCATCGGGTACTGAGATTTCTTAATGCATCAGGTACTGAGATTTCTTTGGTGCATCAGGTACTGAGATTTCTTTTGTGCATCAGGTACTGACATTTCTTTAGTGCATCAGGTACTGACATTTCTTTAGTGCATCAGGTACTGAAATTTCTTTGGTGCATCAGGTACTGAGATTTCTTTTG
Organism: Babylonia areolata; assembly: GCF_041734735.1. Lineage (NCBI taxonomy): Eukaryota > Metazoa > Mollusca > Gastropoda > Neogastropoda > Buccinidae > Babylonia > Babylonia areolata. The sequence goes on from NC_134900.1 coordinate 34,178,767, forward strand.
TGCATCAGGTACTGAGATTTCTTTTGTGCATCAGGTACTGACATTTCTTTAGTGCATCAGGTACTGACATTTCTTTAGTGCATCAGGTACTGAAATTTCTTTGGTGCATCGGGTACTGAGATTTCTTAATGCATCAGGTACTGAGATTTCTTTGGTGCATCAGGTACTGAGATTTCTTTGGTGCATCAGGTACTGAGATTTCTTAATGCATCAGGTACTGAGATTTCTTTGGTGCATCAGGTACTGAGATTTCTTTAGTGCATCAGGTACTGAGATTTCTTTAGTGCATCAGGTACTGAGATTTCTTTAAATGCGTTCTGTTGTTGCTTCATGGAACATCATCCAGTTAGAACTGACGGAATGTATGCATATATATATAGATAGATAGATAGATAGATAGGATATAGATATATAATCTTTGGAATCGAATGGCTGGGGAAAAAAGCACTGTACCTCCCTATCACATGGGCTTTAAGCTAATGACAGCAAAGTATCGATTTGTTAAAGTGTTTATTATCACTCATTAGTTTATTTGACTCCTGTTTCAAAGTTCACACGCCATCTACCCGGTTTTCATCAACTCGCCATTCATCCACCCACCCCCCACCCCCACCCTCTCGCCCCCCACTCCTCCTCTCCTAAACGATAACAATCAAATGTACAAAAAAAAAGTCAATACTATAACAAAACGTCTACGATCACCAGTATGTGTGACGGGGCAGAATTCCTCCTCCTTATTTGACTCCCACTCTGTTTTCTTTTATGTCCAATTGTTCAGTTGTTGTTGTTTTTGTGTGTGTGTTTTTTTTGTTTTATTTGTTTTCAGCATTACTGTTCGAACGTGCGATTCCATGTTACTAATTAGCTGTACAGCTTATGACATTAAACAGTTCAGTTTTCAATGCTCTCTCTCTCTCTCTCTCTCTCTCTCTCGGTCTCTCTCTCTCTCGGTCT
>NC_134900.1:34187220-34189720 GCF_041734735.1 Babylonia areolata
ACAAACAAAAACACTGTTTGATGGAGATGGTCAACCCCAAGAACTTGAAGAACTCAACTGTCTCCACTGGTTCGCCTCTTCTGAGGATGAGAGAAGGGGGTTAACTGGAGTCCTCTATCGATGATCAGTTATTTGGTCTTACCAGCATTCAGTTCCAGGCCATTAATTACGTTGGCACCTCGACACGCATCAACTTGTCGACTTCTTGGTGGTACAAGGATTCGTCAGAATTTTCTACGATGCCTTCGACTGTGGTGTCGTCCGAAAACATGATCGGTTGGATATAATCGTGGTGAGTGATAGAGTCATTAGTGGTGAACAGAGCTTCTTCAGCGTTGAAGCAGGCACAAACATCAAAGCTGGCCGGCCCTTTTCTTGCTGTTCTGCTTCCAGAAAAGCTGTCTGCCCTCTTCCTCCTTCACAACAAAGGCGAGCTGGAGGGAAGGAGGGGGGGGGGCAGGGAGTGGCGGGGGGATGGGGGGTTTGCTGAGGGTAGTAGCGAGGCCTGCTCCAGGAGAGTCGCCGTATAAAACTCGTTCAGCGTGTCTGGGACCTTTTGGAGGGGGAGGGGGGTGAGGGGGGCGATGCGGGGGCGGGGGGGGGGCCTGAGGGCAGTGGCAATGCCTGCTTCAGTAGAGTCACCGTTGTGACTGGCGTGTTGTTCTAGTGGTCCAGTCTTTCAATATGAAACTCGTTCAGCGTGTCTGGGACCTTTTGGAGGGTGGAGGGGGAGGGGTGAGGGGGGCGATGCGGGGGGCGGGGGGGGGGGGGGGGGGGCGGGGGGGGGGCTGAGGGCAGTGGCAATGCCTGCTTCAGTAGAGTCGCCGTTGTGACTGGCGTGTTGTTCTGGCGGTCCAGTCTTTCAGTATAAAACTCGTTCAGCGTGTCTGGGACCTTTTGGGGAGGGGAGGGGGAGGGGGGTCATCTCTCATTGTAGCTGAGGTGCTCTTTTTGTTGAAAGATGTGATGGTCTGTAGTCCTTGCCAGACAGCTCCCTCAATCGTCAAGCCAGAAACTGCTTTCTTCCGGCATCCGTCTGCCTGTAGTCAGTCAGTCCTGGAACTCCCTGATTGCACGCTGCAGCCCGTACTTTGCTTCTTTTTTTGTACACATACACACACACACACACACACACACACACACACACACACACACACACACACACACACTCTGACTGCTCTTCGCCATTTCTGTGGGCTTCCTCTTTGGCCAAAAGCCACTTCGACCAAAAGGTCACTTTGCAATCCATGGTCCGTCCTTTGGCAATATTTGGATTATCTTGGTTGGTATATATACAAGTCTTCATTATAGAATAGTGTGTGGGGAGTCACAACATCAGTGTATTCGTGGATGTCGGCACAGGCGCCTGTAATGGTGTCGCAATCAATGCATTATATATATATATATATATATATATATATATATATATATATATGTATGTATGTATGTATGTATGTACGTATATACATATAACAAACAACAATAATGGATAAACTTGCAGCCGTTGAGCGAATTCATCATCTCATCGTCTAGCAGCCTGAATAAGAGGTTTGAAAGTTTGAAAAGTTTTCAATTTCTGTGGGTAGGACGGCATCAGATGGATCACGGGGTGGTCACAAAAGCCAAGCGGCGCACGGAGGGAAACAGCGATAGGCCTTTCTGCTGGTGCTGTTGATCGTCATCTCGAATCATGCCCTCCAGTGCAACACACACACACACACACACACACACACACGCACTCACATAACCACACACACACACACACACACACACACACACACACACACACACAAGCACACACACGCACACACACACACACACGCGCGCGCGCACTCACACACACACACACGTGCGCGCGCATGCACGCACGCACTCACACACACACACACACACACAAGCGCCGGCGCGCACACACACACACACACAGTGGTTTTCGCCCTCATCAGACACAGGGAGGGGGGGAGAAAGGTTGGTGGGGGGAACAAGGATACATAATATACATACATATATATATATATATATATATATAGAGAGAGAGAGAGAGAGAGAGAGAGATGTGTGTGTAGATATATATATATATATATATATATATATATACATATACATAGAGAGAGACAGACCAGAGAGACAAAACAAAACAAAACAAACCAAAAAACAATGACAGACAGGGAAACAGCATTGGTAAGTAAAAAAAGTCAGATCGGCGGTCAGAGTCAGACACAGAGACATGAACAAAACTACCAGGGCCTTCCCCCTCACACGACACACCTCTGGAACCCATCCAGAAGAAAGAAAGAAAGACAGAAAGACAGAAAGAGAGAGAGAGAGAAAGAGAGAAAGAAAGAAAAACCCGGAAACATAGACAAACAACATTCGTTTTAGGATCAACGTCTGACATGCAGCGCCGACTCGACTCCAGGGACTTTCATCAGTGTCATGGGTGCAACAGAATAAAATAAAAAATAAAATAAAGATAAAATAAAATAAAATAAAATAAAAT
>NC_134900.1:34194720-34207220 GCF_041734735.1 Babylonia areolata
GAGAGAGAAGGGGGAAGGAGAGGAGACACAGAGAGAGACACACAGAGAGACACAGAGAGAGAGAGAGAGAGACAGAGAGAGAGAGAGAGACAGAGAGAGAGAAAGAGAAAAAGAGACGGAGACAGAGACGGAGAGAGAGAGCGAGCGAGAGAGAGGGGGGAGAGAGAGATAGAGACAGAGACGGAGAGAGAGAGAAGGGGAGAAAGAGACAGACGGTGAGAGAGAGAAAGAGGGAGAGACAGAGACACACAGAGAGACAGACAGAGAAACACAGAGACAGAGACAGACAGAGAGACAGAGAGAGAGATGGGGGGCCCGGGGGGGGGGCGGTATCTTGCCACGGTACGACAGCTGTTGCTGGCCCTTCCAACTCACACACTGCAAGATCGTTGGTAAACGTTCCCCAAACACTTGTTGCACTCGAACAACGTCAGCCTCGTGCCCTAACCTCCTTCCTTCGGCCTGGAGGGGGAGACGGGGGTGCGGGTGTGGGTGTGGGTGTGGGTAGGTCCTGAACTTCACTCTTCGATCTCTCTCTCTCTCTCTCTCTGTCTCTCTGTCTCTCTCTCTCTCTGTGTCTGTCTCTCTGTCTCTGTGCGTGTGTGTTTGTGTGTGTGTGCGTGTGTGTGCGTGTTTGTGTGTGTGCGCGTGTGTGTGTGTGTGTGTGTGCGTGTGTGTGTGTGTGTGCAAAAAGGAAAAATAACGAATCCGAAAAACGAGGGAAAAGACACAAAGTAAAGACATAAAGACAGAGAGAACCACAGAAGAAAGCTCCCTCTCTCTCTCTCTCTCTCTCTCTCTCTCTCTATCTCTCTCTATATATATATATATATATATATATATATCACACTCACACACACACACACACACACACACACACACACACACACACAAGCAGAGACAAGGACAGAGAGACAGAGAAAGAGAGACAGAGAAAGACAGAGAGAGAGAGAGAGAGAGAGAGAGAAGGAAAGAAAGAGAGAGAGGAAAAAAGATAAGACATGCAGGCAGACACTGGCAGAGTCTGAGAGGGAGCCAGGAAAAGACAGATGTGCTAAAGTTTCATGAAAAAGACAACGAATGGCGCTAGCCAAAGACAAGATTGCATGGTGAGGATTACACCCCCTATCCTTTGAACAACAACATTTGTATTCGCTAGAAGAAGAAGAAGAAAAAAAAATGGAACGCTTTAAACTTTGAAAAAAGAAAATCATTCATTTACAAAAGATTTTGTGAGTGGTGCGAGACGCTACTTCCTGGAAAAAGAAGCAAACACACACACACACACACACACACACACACACACACACACACACACACACACACACACACAAGACAAACAAACAAAAGAAAAGAAAAACAACAACTGGGAATTCAGAAGGAGACAACACATATAAAATCCTCTGGATTTTGTTGTCGTCGGAACCACCATTGAAAACAACAGTAAATCGTTTGTCTTTTTTTGTTGTTGTTGTTTTGTTGTTTTCTTTTTGTTTCTTTTTTTGTTTTTTTTGGGGGGTCTTTTTTTTTTTCGTGCGTGACTAAAAAAAAATCAATGCCCACATATATGCTCATTTTACTGTCGGGAGGAGAGGGAGGAGGGGGGGGAGGTATCTTTCTGTCGTCTCGTCATATAGTCTTGAAATCAAAGGTTGGCATGGGCCGTTATGGCATATATGGCATCCAATCGATTCGTATTGTGGCCCTCCGCAATTCATTCCTATCTCGCCTGTCATTCAACCGAATCGCATTGTGCCTTTCTTTGCAATGTATTTCCTATGTCGCATCACATTCAGTCGAATGACACTGTCTTTCTTTGCAATGTATTTCCTATCTCGCATCACATTCAACCAATTGGCACTGTGCCTTTCTTTGCAATGTATTTCCTATCTCGCCTGGCATTCAACCGAATCGCATTGTGCCTTTCTTTGCGATGTATTTCCTATCTCGCGTCACATCCAAGATAAGATAAGATAAGAATAACTTTATGATCTCCAACTGGAGAAATTTGGTCAGGTGCATTATCACAACATAGACAAGTAAACAACATGGGGACCATAACTGTAAAAGCCAACAACAGCCCCTACCAACTGAATCGCACTGTGCCTTTCTTTGCAATGTATTTCCTATCTCGCATCACATTCAACCGATTGGCACTGTGCCTTTCTTTGCAATGTATTTCCTATCTCGCATTGCATCCAACTGAATCGCACTGTGCCTTTCTTTGCAATGTATTTCCTACCTCGCTGTGCATTCAGTCGAATCACACTGTGCCTTTCTTTGCAATGTATTTCCTATCTCGCCTGGCATCCAACCGAATCACACTGTGCCTTTCTTTGCAATGTATTTCCTATCTCGCATCACATTCAACCGAATCGCTTTGTGCCTTTCTTAGCAATGTATTTCCTATCTCGCCTGGCATTCAACCGAATCGCACTTGTGCCTTTCTTTGCAATGTATTTCCTACCTCGCTGTGCATTCAGTCGAATCACACTGTGCCTTTCTTTGCAATGTATTTCCTATCTCGCATCACATCCAAGATAAGTTAAGATAAGAATAACTTTATTATCTCCAACTGGAGAAATTTGGTCAGGTGCATAATCACAACATAGACAAGTAAACAACATGGGGACCATAACTGTAAAAGCCAACAACAGCCCCTACCAACTGAATCGCACTGTGCCTTTCTTTGCAATGTATTTCCTATCTCGCCTGGCATTCAACCGAATCGCACTTGTGCCTTTCTTTGCAATGTATTTCCTATCTCGCATGCAATCTTGTCGAATCGTATTATGCCTTTCTTAGCAATTTGTTTCCTATCTCGCATGACATCCAATCTAATCGCATTGTGCCTTTCTTTTGCAATTCATTTATTATCTCATGTACAGCGGATCCACTACTCTGACAGAAGGAAAAATACAACACTGGATTTTCCATTCTGGGTCTGTGTGTGTGTGTGTGTGTGTGTGTGTGTGTGTGTGTGTATGTGTGTGTGTGTGTGTGTGTGTGTGTGTGTGTGTGTGTGTGTGCGTGCGTGTGTGTGTGTGTGTGTGTGTGCGCGTGCGTGCGTGCGTATGTGTGTGTGTGTGTGTGTGCGTGCGTGTGTTTGTGTTAGTGTTTGTGCTTTTGTGTGTGTATGTGTGTGTGTGTGTGTGTGTGTGTGTGTTTTTGAATATGTGCATGTGTGTCTTTTTGCATGTGTCTTTTCTCTCTCTCTCTCTCTGTCTCTGTCTCTGTCTCTCTCTCTCTCTCCGTGTGTGTGTGTGTGTGTGTGTGTGTGTGTAAGTGTGTAAGTGTGTGTGTAAACCATACCTCGACTCCACTTTTTCATCATAAATGATCTGTCTGAACAGAACAGAACGTAAAACAAGAGATAGAAAATGAAAGAAAGGGGGAAAAAAAGAGTGTAGGGAGGGAGGAAAGTATTTTATCTCAGTCCCTTAGGGGGGGAAGAAAACAAAACAAAACAAACTTTCTATTACAAAGCCATATTTTCCTGGACAATCGGATAAATCAACAGAAACACGTGTTTAGCAAATGCACAGTCGCGTGCGTATGTGCATTCACTTGCGAAAGCTTTCCTCTCTCTCTCTCTCTCTCTCTCTCTCTCTCTCTCTCTCTCTCTCTCTCCCTCCCTCCCTCCCTCCCTCCTCTCTCTCTCTCTCTGTCTCTCTCTCTCTCGTACACAAAAAGGAACACAGGCACAGACACACACACACACACACATACACATACACAGACAGACAGACAGACACACACACACGCACACACACACACACACACACTAGCTACACCACATTAGACCACATCACACCACATTACACTACCAGAAACTGGGGCGGAAGAGAAGGGGATTTTTTTTTTTTTTTTTTAGAACATGATCAAGATCACTGTAAAAAAAATAAATAAATAAATAAAATACTACCATATTTCAGCCGCTATTAGGAAAGAGAAGACTCGCACACCACTACATACAACGATACCGAGTGCCCGTGGGCGAAAGTAAATTAACTCTCTCCATACGAACAGCGAAAGAGACGACGTTAACAGCGTTTCACCCCAATTACCATCATCAAAATATTGCAAGCGGAAGGCTCTTATACTGAAGGGGTGAATGTTTGACAAAGAATACCACAGTTCTGACGACGGAAGCTAAAGGTTGGGTCATTCAGACACCCACTGGACATCCGAGGTGTCTGTGTAGAGGAGAAGAGAGGACTGGCCGTACTGAGTGAGTAAATGCAGGCTCATCATTTGCACAACGGAGGGAAACTGAATGACAAACATTTACAAATACAATGTATTTTGCTCTCCTTCACAACCGTGCATTGCCACCTACGTCCAATAGATGAAAGTCAATGAATAATTCGGATATCAGAACACGAATAAAACCAGTACACCAACACAACAAAACAAAAGACAAATTAATTACATAAACTGAATTCGGGTTTTGAATCAGTTTTGAAGAGCTGTGCGTACAATCGTAGTGTACTTCAGGAGACCGTGTAGTTGGTGTGTGTGTGTGTGTGTGTGTGTGTGTGTGTGTGTGTGTGTGTGTGTGTGTGTGTGGATTGTGTGTGTGTGTGTGGATGTGTGTGTGTGTGTGTGTGTGTGTGGATGTGTGTGTGTGCGGTGTGTGTGTCCGGTGTGTGTGTGTGTGCGTGTGTGCGTGGATGTGTGCGTGTGTGCGTGGATGTGTGCGTGTGTGGATGTGTGTGTGTGTGTGTGTGTGTGAGGAAGGGGGAGAGGGAAGGAGGAGAGAGAAGGGGTGGGGGTGGGGGGGCGGAGTGAGTAAGAGGCAGCCACAAAGTGAGCGATTGAGGAATGATCAATTCGCATAATAACGCAAGCTGTATCATACAACACACACACACACACACACACACACACACACACACACACAACACACACACACACAAAACACACACACACACACACACACACACACACACACACACACACACACACATCTACACAGCGAGACAAGACAGACACACACACACAGACACACACACACACACACACACACACACACACACAACTACACAGCGAGACAAGACAGACACACAGACACACACACACACACACAAGCAAACAAAAGACATAGACAATCAAACAGACGGTGTCTCAAAGACCCTCAGGAAGGAAGGCCTTTCACACCCCTTTTCTCGCAAAGAAAACATAACCATCACCCACAAAGCCAGACCCTTGAAGAAATCCACAAGTCTTTTAGATTTTCGCGGTGTTTCCCCAAGCCCACCCACCCCCCTCCTCCTCCTCCTCCTCCCCCTCTCCTTCTCCTCCCCCTCCTCCTCCTCTGTTCATTTTTCCCACACGGTGGCACTTTCGCCACCACCACCACCACCACAAACAACTGCCACGACCTCTGCTGAAATCTATTGACAGTAATGACAAGCTTTGCGACGGCAAACACGGGCTGTTGAGACACGGCAACTGGTTACTGCATGTGCTCATTTCTTTTGTGCTGTTAATGCCAGCCTTGGCTTTGCCAGCCAGGAGGACAAAGAGGATGGAAATTAGCCGTCCTGGTGGGGGTTCGGGGTTGTGGGAGGGTTGGGGGGATGGGGTCTAGGGGGCGGGGGTGGGGGGGGCGGGGGAGGGGGCGAGTGTGATCGTGGGGGGGCGGGGGCTCGGGGGGATGGGGGTGGTGGTGGAGGATCGGATGTTTGTGTTTTGTGTGATTCTCCAATATCACGTTGTGTTGGTGTTTGTGTGTGTGTTGATATATGTGTGTGTGTGTTGTGTGTGTGTTGTGTGTGTGTGTGTGTGTTGTGTGTGTGTTGTGTGTGCTTTTGTGTGTGCATATGTGTGTGTACGTGCGTGCGCGCGTACGTATGTGTAAGTGTACGTGTATATGATATATGATATACGTGTGTTTGTACATGTGTGTGTGTGTGTGTGTGTACGTGCGTGCGCACGCAAGTCTCTGTCTGTGTGTGTGTGTGTTGTGTGTGTGTGTTGTGTGTGTGTGTGTGTGTGTGTGTGTGTGTGTGTGTGTGTGTGTGTGTCTGTGAGAGAGAGAGAGAGAATGTGCGCGCACCCGTGCATTCCTGTATGCAAGTGTGCAGGTGTGCATGCTTAAAAAACAACAACAACAAAGTGAAAGAACCAAAGAAAAGAAAGAAAGAAAGAAAAGAAAAGAAAGAAAAAACAAACGAAGATGCTCACCACTGACTCGGGGCAATACTATGCAACACAACACTACGCAACACAACACTACGCGACACAACACTACGCGACACAACACTACGCAACACGACACAACACTACGCGACACAACACTACGCAACACAACACTACGCAACACGACACAACACTACGCGACACAACGCAACACAACACTACGCGACACAACACTACGCGACACAACACTACGCGACACAACACTACGCAACACAACACTACGCAACACAACGCAACACAACACTACGCGACACAACGCAACGCGACACACCACACACATCTCACCCACCTTGTTGTGTTGTCATGGGTGAAGCCAGACGATGTCTTTTTTTTTTCTTTTTCTTTGTCCACACCAGCTAGTGATGAAACCTTTGTGTTTCTTCTTCCTTCCTTCCTTTCTTTCTTCAGTTGACCATGAACGCCATCTTGTTGAAGACTATGTCCTGTGGGTCATTCAAACAGAACTCTACACTCCAAAGTGAACGTGTGTCTGTCACGCATTCACTCAAACTCACACTGAACGTTGAGTTTAGTCTGTGGTGGGTTTTTTGTTGATTTTTTGTTTGTTTTGTTTTTTTGTTTTTTGGGGGTTTGGGTTTTTTTTTTTGTTCACGTAAATCCCACGGAAGACACGGACAAAGACTGTCACTGTCATTGTCACTGGGCCCAAAACACCTGTTTGGTCTTGAGCGGACGCTGCACTGCTTTTATAACGCATCAACCTACATTGTCCATTTCTGGACGGTCATGGAACAGGGTCAGAGTTTTTCCAGCAAAGCTCCTCTCTGAGGATACACATGCTTATAACTAGCATTCAGAAGTTACTTACTCGAAGTATAATGTAGTACCTTTTTTGTCAAAAAGGAAAAGTTCCAGCGAAGGGGGAAACATTCGCGACAAAGCGTGATTGAATTAAAATGTAAAGACATTAAAAAAAAAAAAAAAAAACCGTTAAAGAGCTCAGTGTGTAATTGCCAACCCCTTGCTCAGGTGCCACTTCCCCCACAATATCCTCACACATGGAAGTCGCACAAACTGGTGTGAAACAGCATACACAAACCGTCGTGCAACTTATTCCGTTCACGAAACAACACATGCTTTGAAGGTGGAGAGATTGGCTGTTTGTCTTAGAGCAATGGACAGAGAGTTCGAGTTCGAAGTTGCTGAACTCAAAGACAGAGAATAACCTTTTTCCACACGAGTTTAGGAGGTATCGGAAAACATATCCTGGTTTCTGTCGTGTCTTTGTTCACAGATGAATGAATCTATCATCTCACTGACGTTCCCCAAACAGTCGGACTTCTCGCCAGGAGCAGAAGAGCTGTTTAAGCGTGCTGATTCATCCGTGTTTGTTGAACTCCTCGGCAATTCTTTTCTTCTGACATCCAAAGTTGGGGGTTTTGTTTCGTCACAACACAGCAATTTCTTTGTGTAGGCTTGCTCAAACATTCATACACACACTCCCTGCTATCTCAACTCACACAGCAAACTGTTTTTGCGAGGACGAAGGCCTGAGATGGTGTTGGTTTGTCTTTCACGAAAACAGTTCAGCCTCCAAAAAATCGCACCGTGCAAGTCGTGATATGTTGTAACACTTTCCAACGCTATTTTCCATGGTTGAAACTGCGAACAGCGTGCGTTCTTGAGAATCACGTGCATTCAGCACACTGTGTGATTCGATTTCTCCAGAAGGTAGAGAGACTCGATTTCTCCACAGGATGGAGGTTTCGATGAAACGTCACATTGAAACTGGCTCTGTGAATGCCCATGTAATGGTGGTAAAGTTGTTGAAACAACATCCACACACAAGTATATATATATATCTTTATATGTATAAAAACAACAACATATCTTTCAGAAGAATAGGGGGAACATGAACAGCGGAGAAAAAAAAAACCCAACACGTTTTAGTTTGTACACGCCATACACAAGTGCATTGAATGTGCTTCACTGACATTCGTTCTGTGAAGGAATACACACAAAAATAGGAGTATCAACTGTAGGCATTATACATGCTCCTGATCAAATCACAACCCATTCACAACACACTCGAAGAAAGCGATGACTTAAGCAACTGCTGGTGTTTTAAGAACAGACACTACAGTCAAATAACGACTTTTTTTTCTCTCCAATAATATCTCTCCTTTTTTGTCTACTAGGTGTATCATCACTTGTGGATCACAGAAAAGGTTATCTTAGATTTCTGTGAATACCCGTTGCTATGGAAACAAATCAAAATGGCTGCCAAACAATGTCTCAAAGAAATCGGGTTTGTGGTCCATGTGGTGCATGCAGACGCTTTTTTTGTAATGTGGACGTGATACACAATGACATTATCTTCATTTTCACATGAGATTGTGTTGATTCTTTAATTATTGTATTTTTTATGAATTTTTGAGATTTTGGGTATTGCGAAATCCTTAAAATGTACAATGAGTAAAACCACTGGAACCGCTATGAAATAAAACCCAGAGAATAATTTCATACATACTCACGACAAAACTTCAATAACATGTTATAAAACAATCACGCAAAGTCTCATGGTTGTAGATTTACTCATCATTGAGCAAGTCCAAGGAATGTTATCAATGCCAGAAACTTGACGACTTGCGTCGAAATGGAACCAAATTTCAAAATGTTACCGACTATACAATAGTGCAACAAGTTATATGTATTTCGATATTCGTCAAAAATGGACGCTTCATTAAAATAACAAGAACAACAACAACTCATATCTAAGTTCTCTAGAGACGTACTTTGAACAAATCCTTTTATACGTGGCCCATGAAAGGATTTCTAAAGGCGGAAAAATTGATGAAGATATTTAAGCGATATCGTTGAAATGTATTCTTGCTTTTGTTGTTTATTCGAATGATACTTCTCTTTTACACAGTCGTTCTTCCACATGCTCAGTTCATCTTTTTTTTGTATTTTCACAGGCGAAGGCTTCCAGTGCATTCTGTAAATTTTTCCTCTCCTTACTATTGTTTTGTTTTATTTATTATGTATTTTTCGTTTTACTGTTTGAAAACTTTGTCACAGTTTCATACTTACCCAGCCAGCCATTGTTTTGTTGTTTCGAAATGTTAATTTTTTGGGGGTTTTATTGTGTTTTTTTTTGTTTCCGTCTGTTTGGAATATTTTCCACTGATATCTGAGTCTGCATTGTACGCAATGCCCATCTGTGTGCCTGTCTGCCTGCCTGTCTGTCTGTCTGTCTGTCTGTTACTCTCTCTCTCTATCTTTATTTCATTCTCTCTCAGATACACAAACTCTCTCTCTCTCTCTCTCTCTCTCTCTCTCTCTCTTTCATTCTCTTTCAGATACACGAATTCTCTGTCTCTCTGTCTCTCTCTCTCTTTCATTCTCTCTCAGATACACAAACTCTCTCTCTCTCTCTCTCTCTCTCTCTCTCTCTCTCTCTCTTTCATTCTCTCTCAGATACACGAACTCTCTGTCTCTCTATCTCTGTCTCTGTCTCTCTCTCTCAGAAAAACAAATGCACGCGCGCCAGTGATCGCGCTCAGATAACAGAAAAGTCTTGGGGAGAAAGAAGAAAGAAAGAAAGAAAAGCATAGAGAGAGAACGAGAGAATCTGTGAGATGACAGCGAGAAAATAGGTCAAAATAAAATAACTGACTTCTTACATCAAAACTGATTTGATTTTATTGGAGTGCAGATTTTCAGCGAAGGCAGAAGACCCGAGGCTCTGTGCCTACGTTGGTGTGTGTGTGTGTGTGTGTGTGTGTGTGTGTGTGTGTGTGTGTGTGTGTGTGTGTGTGTGTGTGTGTGTGTGTGTGTGTGTGTGTGTGTGTGTGTGTGTGTGTGTGTGTGTTTGTGTGCGTGTGTGTGTGTGTGTGCGTGTGTGTGTGCGTGCGTGTGTGTGTGTGTGTGTGCGTGTATGTGTGTGTGTGTGCGTGTGTGTGTGCGTGTGTGTGTGTGTGTGCGCGTGTGTGTGCGCGCGCGCGTGTTTGTGTGTGTGTATGTATGTGTGTGTGTGTGTGTGCGTGCGCGCGCGCACGTGCAAAAAATCAAGAAAACATTTTACCGAACTATACAAGTTTTATGTGTTGATATGTTGACATGTTGACATGTCCCCTCTCTCTCTCTCTCTATCTCTCTCTCTCTCGCTCTCGCTCTCTCACCTCCACAGTATCTTTCATAACTGGCATCTATGAGCTCTTTCTCTCTCTCTCTCTCTCTCTCTCTCTCTCTATATATATATATATATATATATATATATATATATATATATATATATATATATATATATATACGCCTAATATGCTGACGTTGCATGATATAAAATGCAACTCGCGACGGGTTCACCTCGACAAAGGTTTGACAACACCGGGTTTTTTTGGGTTGTTTTTTTTCATTAGAACGCTGTCCGTGCTCGACAAAATAATGGCTCATCTTCTTAACGCTATTCAGCTAGCGCTTCAAGAAGTGGAGTTTTATTGCAAACTGCAATCAAACTTTATCAGATTTTGAAATAAAGATGTGGAGAATATCGAAATGAAGAACTGTGATTGAAGTGGCAGGCTTTCTCCTCCCTCCCCCCCCCCCCAATCCGCACACCCACCTCTCAAAGCAGCCCTTGTTTCTTTCGATAGAATTAAGGCAAATTTTGTATGAAGTGATCTTGTCTTGAGAGAGGGAGAGAGAGACTGGGGTGGGGTGGGGGATGGGGGTGTAAGAATGAGGTGAGAGAAGAGACAGGGGAAGAGAGAGAGGAGAGAGAGAAGAAGAAGAAGAAGAAGAAGAAGAAGAGAGCGAAAGAAAGAGACAAAGAGAGAAAGATAGAGACAGAGACAGAGAGACAGAGAGAGAGTTAACATTTTGGACAAGACCTGCCTTTTGGGAGTTTGATTTTTTTTACACCCCCCCCCCCTTCCTCCCCCCCCCCCCCCCCCCCCCCCCCCCAATTGAATATTCATCGATGTCAAAATCAGGCGCGCTGCATGTGCAGTATTAAACGCATTGACCCTTTCAGTCTGTCGGGTAGAAAGCTTTTTTCTTTCTTTTTTTTTTTTTTTTACTGGACAGACGCCACATTATATCTGATTTTCTTTGTCTTTGCTGTCAGGGAGTTGTCGAGAATTTCGTCGTCGGCTACACTTTGTCTTGTTTTGCAGACTTCTGGACAGAAACAGTATACAGGCTAAAATGTGAGTGAGTTGGTTGTTGTACAGTACGGAAAGAAAGCGGGTCAGCTCGCTTTATGGTATTCTATTCCGTTCTCTTCTGCTCTCATCTCTTCTGTTCTGTTCTCTTCTCTTCTGTTCACTTTTGTTCTGTTCTGTTCTCTTCTGTTTTCTGTTCTGATCTCTTCTGCTCTCTTCTGTTCTCTCCTGTTCACTTCTGTTGCGTTATGTTATCTTCTGTTCTGTTCTATTCTCTTCTGCTCTTATCTGTTCTGTTCTGTTCTGTTCTCTTCTCTTCTCTTTTCTTCTCTTCTGCTCTGTTCTGCTCTGCTCTGTTCTGTTCTGTTCTGCTCTGCTCTGCTCTGTTCTGTTTTGTTTCTGTTCTGTTCTGCTCTCTTCTGTTCAGCTCTGTTCTTTTCTGTTCTGCTCAGCTCTGTTCTTTTCTGTTCTGCTCTCTTCTGTTCTGTTCTGTTCTGCTCTGCTCTGCTCTCATCTGTTTTGTTTCTGTTCTGTTCTGCTCTCTTCTGTTTTCTGTTCTGATCTCTTCTGCTCTCTTCTGTTCTCTCCTGTTCACTTCTGTTGCGTTATGTTATCTTCTGTTCTGTTCTATTCTCTTCTGCTCTTATCTGTTCTGTCCTGTTCTGTTCTCTTCTCTTCTCTTTTCTTCTCTTCTGCTCTGTTCTGCTCTGCTCTGTTCTGTTCTGTTCTGCTCTGCTCTGCTCTGTTCTGTTTTGTTTCTGTTCTGTTCTGCTCTCTTCTGTTCAGCTCTGTTCTTTTCTGTTCTGCTCAGCTCTGTTCTTTTCTGTTCTGCTCTCTTCTGTTCTGTTCTGTTCTGCTCTGCTCTGCTCTCATCTGTTTTGTTTCTGTTCTGTTCTGTTCTCTTCTGTTTTCTGTTCTGATCTCTTCTGCTCTCTTCTGTTCTCTCCTGTTCACTTCTGTTGCGTTATGTTATCTTCTGTTCTGTTCTATTCTCTTCTGCTCTTATCTGTTCTGTTCTGTTCTGCTCTCTTCTGTTCTGTTCTGTTCTGTTCTCTTCTCTTTTCTTCTGCTCTCTTCTGCTCTGTTCTGCTCTGTTCTGTTCTGTTCTCTTCTCTTCTGCTCTGTTCTGTTCTGTTCTGTTCTGCTCTGTTCTGCTCTGCTCTGCTCTCA
>NC_134900.1:34227220-34229720 GCF_041734735.1 Babylonia areolata
AGGGAGGAAGGAAGGGAGGGAGGGAGGCAGGGAGGGAGGGAAAGAGAGCATGAGGAAAGAGCTCAGGAAACCACCGGGGGGTGAAGAATCAATGTGGGGGAGGAGGGTTCCAGTCCTAGGGGGGGTGCCTGCTGCCTTCTGCATGTCTGTCTGTCTGTCCAAATATGTGACGGTCCCACCAGAAATCGGTCAAAAGTCAACTCACTCTCTGTCTGTCTCCACAACCCACTCCCTTCCCCCCACCACACACACACACACACACACTCTCTCTCTCTCTCTCTCTCTCTCTCCTTCTTTCTCTCTTTCTCTCCCTCTCTCCTTCCATCTAATCCCGCCCCTTCTCTGTGTCTGTCTGTCTGTATGTATGTATGTCTGTCTCTCTCCCTCTCTCTCTCTCTGTCTCTCTCTTCCCCCCTCTGTCTGTCTGTCTCTCTCCCTCTCTCTCTCTCTGTCTCTCTCTTCCCCCCTCTGTCTGTCTGTCTCTCTCTCTCTCTCCCTTCCTCTCTGCTCTCTCCCTTTCTCTCTATGTCTCTGTGAGTCAGTCTGTCTGTCCGTATGTCTGTCTCTGTCTCTCTCTCCTTCTCAGTCTCTCTCACTACCTCTCTCTCTTATTCTGTCTTCTTTATCCAAACGAGTCTACTAATGTTAGCCTCAAATAAAATTGTGTGAAATTTTTCGGTATTTTGTTGTTGTTGTTTTGTTTTGTTTTTGTTTGTTTTGTTTTGTTTTTGTTTTTTGTGTTTTTTTGTTGTTGTTGTCTTGGGTTTTTTATTTTGTTTTATTTTTTAGCAAAGCACATATATCTTTTAGAATTGCTGCGTCTTGAAAAAAAAATACACAAAAACAAACCTTTATTGTTTTGCATTTTCTGGTGAAGAAGTCTTCAATGTTTCGTATGATCTTGCTCCTATTTTCTTTGTGATGCTATCTTGTTTCCATCCTCCTTCAACCGAGGCCTTGGCCTATAAGTATCAGTATCAGTATCAGTAGCTCAAGGAGGCGTCACTGCGTTCGGCCAAACCCATATATGCGCTACACCACATCTGCCAAGAAGATGCCTGACCAGCAGCGTAACCCAACACGCTTAGTCAGGCCTCGAGAAAAAAATAAGAAAAACATTAAAAATAATATTTTAAAAAAATAAAAAAATAAAAAAAATAAATAAAATAAAACAATTTTTTTAATAACAAAAATAAAAATGAATAAATAAATGAAATAAAATAAAAATTAAATAAATAAATAAAAATTGATAGATAAATACATCAAAATACTACTAATAATAATAATATTTATAAGGCGCAAAATCTTGGCCTATAAAATATGAATAAATAAAACCGAATCTCTCAACTGACTTTCTGTCTGTCTGTCTGTCGGTCTCCGTCTGTATCTGTCGATCTCTGTCTCTCTCTGTCTCTGTCTTTCATTGCGCGCGCGTCTGTGTGTGTGTGTATGTGTGTGTGAGTAAGTGTGTGTCTGTGTGTGAGTGTGTGTCTGCATGTGTCTATGTCTGTCTGCGTCTGTGCGTGTGTGTGCATGTGTGTGCGTGTGTGGGCGCGCACGCGCGCGCGCGTGTGTGTGTTTGCGCGCGTGCGCGCACCAGAAGTCCTCTGAGTGTTAGTACAGGCTCTTGTTTTTGTTTCTCATTTTCAAAGACCAACGGGAAGATCGTGGATATCGCCTTGTACGGATGACATTTACATATAGAAAAGAAAGCAAAGCAACTACTGGTCTGCAGAAAAAGGACATAGACTGTGAGAACTGTCCCTCATTGATCAGCAAAACCGACGCACGGTGAACTATGTCCTCGGGTGGTGGTATACTTCTATACAGAATGGTCTTTGATATAATACGGTATTTTCTTCCAGAGATTCTGTGTGATGCACATTCAAAAGGAATCCTACGTCTGTGAGTTGGGGTGTTTGTTTGTTGTTGTTTTCTACGTGATAAATACAGAAATGGTGAGATCGCTTTTTGGGGGGGTTTTTTTTTTGGTCTACCAGAAATAAACGATGGCCTTTTGTTTCATCAAAAATTTAGTTTCTGCTTTCTAAAAGAGTCTGTGGTAGTGATTTCTGTTGGGTTTTTGTTGTTGTTTTTTTGTTTGTTTGTTGTTGTTTTTTACTTATTCTCAGTGTTCCTAAATGAAATTGTTTTGTTTGTTTTGTGTTTGTATGTTTTATAGCCATTATGCTGTTGTACCGGTAGCGTGTTTTGTTTAAAAGGGAAACAGCAATTCCTATAACTTTGGACAACTAGAAATAATTTCTGATTGTACATTTTATTTGCTTCTGACTGATACAAAATGTTGTTTTTGTTTTTTTGTTGTTGTTTTTTTTGTTTTGGGGTTTTTTGTTGTTGGGTTGTTGTTTTTGTAGTAAAATAATTTCGTATTCGTTTGTTTGTTTATTTGTTTTTTGTTGTAAATTGATTGTTGTTATAGTGTTTTTTGTTTGTGAATTTCTTGTTTTTTAATTCCATACTACTTCGCTTCGTCAAGTTT
>NC_134900.1:34234720-34237220 GCF_041734735.1 Babylonia areolata
CAGTCCCCGCCCTGAAACAGGGTCTACACTGCACAATACTACATTATATATGTTTATTGCATGCACTACACAGTGCTTCTTAAAGTCATAGCATGCGAACACAATACTACAATAAAGGCATACGCATGGTAATAATAACACACACACACACACACACACACACACACACACACACACACACACACACACACACACACACACACACACACACACACACACACATACATAGCCACAAGCATGGTATTAATAACCGACATAGGAAGAAAAACCCACATAACTCTCTCTCTCTCTCTCTCTCTCTCTCTCTCTCTCTCTCTCCTTTCTTCCTTTCTTTCTTTTTGCTATTTGTATGTCTGTCTGTCTGTCTGTCTGGTTGTCGTCTCTCTCTATATATATACAAATAGAAAGAACGACAGGAAGAGAGAGAGAGAGAGAGAGAGAGAGAGAGAGAGAGAGAGAGAGAGAGAGAGAGAGAGGAGGACAACCAGACAGACAGAAAGACATACAAACAGAAAGAAAGAAAGGAAATGACAATGAGGTGGAGGGCAGCAACAACAACACTAACAACAACAACAGCAAAGAGTGTCAATGACAAAGAAGAAGAACAAGAAGACGCCATGGCCATCGCCAATCAATTCTGTTGTAACGTCAGTCTCCCTGAACGATATACACTTGACACCAGATTCACGGTGAATAGTTCGCTTCCACCTGTTCGCTTCCAGCCAGGATTTTTTTTTTTTTTTTTTTTTTTTTTTCACCACCTTCGTTCCAGCAGATCGACTTACGCATCAGTTGCATGCTATGTCCGAAGAAACGCCTGCAGAACACGGTGGATTACTCGCAGCAAAAGCTGGGCGATGGTGTATGTTTTTATTATTTTTGATTCTCGTCGTGAAAATCTGAATCTGTGTGACAGATTTTCTTGTTGCCCTGTGGAGTTCATTGTTGTTGTTTTTTGTATTGTGACATTTTCTGATCTAATACTGTTTAAACCAGTAAGTTCGACAGTTTTATGCTTCTGTTCGTGTTGAAATTAAGGTCATGATTTCATTATTGTGTTTTTAATGTTTATTTCTATTTGAATTTTTTTTATCGCAACAGATTTCTCTGTGTGAAATTCGGGCTACTCTCCCCAGGGAGAGCGCGTCGCTACACTACAGCGCCACCCATTTTTGTTGAATTTTTTTCCTGCGTGCAGTTTTTTTTATTTGTTTATCCTTTCGAAGTCGATTTCTCTACAAAATTTTGCCAGGAACAACCCTTTTGTTGGCGTGGGTTCTTATACGTGCGCTAAGTGCATGTTGCAGACGGGACCTCGGTTTATCGTCTCATCCGAATAACTAGCGTCCAGACCACCACTCAAGGTCTAGTGGAGGGGGAGAAAATATCGGCGGCTGAGCCGTGATTCGAACCAGCGCGCTCAGATTCTCTCGCTTCCTAAGCGGACGCGTTACCTCTAGGCCATCACTCGACATCTCGCGCGCACAAAAGAAAAAAAAAAGCTTGACGTGTACAGGAAAATACGACATGCAAATGTGCGCAAAGCATTGACAGAAAGCTATAGATTTCTTTTAGTATTTCATGATGCACAAGTACTCTCGGAAAAACCAACCATGACTGGATTGCTAACTCGTGACAGGCACGTTTAGAGCAAGCACATGCAGGAATGTTTGAGTGCTTTTCGCTTTTGACAAACTGCTCGTTCAATGCAACTGTGTCCAAAATATTCCTCGGTAAAACAGTAAAAACTATTGACAGGCAGTTGAACGCATTAATTAATTCACCCTCACTCTCTCTCAGGCAGATAGAGAGTGAGAAGGAGACAGGGGGCGGGTGAGAGAAAAAGAGAGAGAGAATGAGAGAGAGAGGGGGGAGAGAGAGTGAGACAGACAGGCGGACAATACAATCCAGTACAATGCAGTATAGTACGATATATCTTGATTAATCCGATTGGAAATTACATGTGCATTCAAAGGCTCGTCACACCAATCAGTCTCTCAGCCCGAAGTTGATCTGACATATGTATAAACATTGCACAGAGAGATAGAGAGAGAGAGAGAGAGAGAGAAACACACACACACACGCGCGCGCGCGCACGCACGCACGCACACATAAACGCACGCACACACACACACACACACACATACAGAGAGAGAGAGAGAGAGAACAACAGAAAGAATGAAAGCCACAGCGCAATATTTTTTTTTCCCCTGGAAGGCGGGGCTCATTATCAATCAATGCAATGTAAACGTCCTCCCACTCACCTGTATTCAACAACAGAGGAGTCAACACACCTGGATCACCTGACGCTGAAGCCTTTGATCCAGCCAGCCATTCTCTCCTGCGATTGGCTGGACCTGAAACAGAAAAGAAAAACAAAAAAAACAAGCACGGATAAGTTAAAATTTTCTATAATAAATGTCTCCATGTCGGTGGAAAGTTCCATTTGTTTTAGTGTATCAAGTAAATCTCCTTGTAGATTACACCGTGTGTAGATTTC
>NC_134900.1:34242220-34244720 GCF_041734735.1 Babylonia areolata
GGCTGAACCGTGATTCGAACCAGCGCGCTCAGATTCTCTCGCTTCCAAGGCGAACGCGTTACCTCTAGGCCATCACCCCACATGTGTGTCCGTGTGTTTGGCTGAAGCCTGTGAATGCCTGGTGGCATCTGTCAGTCGGGTATACCTAGGAAGGCAGCCTGTTTTGCTAGATGATTGTGCTTGTAAAGCGCTTAATATTTTTGGTCTCAGAGTGATGATAGATTGCTATACATCAATATATATATATATATATATATATATATATATATATATATATATATATGTTGTTGTTTTTTAAATGATAAGTGGTTTTGCGCATGCATCGCTGTGTCGCTGTGACCTCGAACACCATAAGATGTGTCAGCTGAGGGAAGGATAGAGCGACCGGTGGGCTGGTGTATCGTTTTTGTTACGGCCATATTATGGTTAAATTGTCTCTTCTCTGTGTGTGTGTGTGTGTGTGTGTGTGTGTGTGTGTGTGTGTGTGTGTGTGTGTGTGTGTTTGTGTGTGTGTGTGTGTGTGTGTGTGTGCGTGTGTGTGTATGTGTGAGAGAGAGAGAGAGTGAGAAAGACAGACAGACAGGCAGAATTATTTTGGAAGGAGGTTGAACTCCCTATCACTTATGTTTAAAACCATCTATAAGATTAAAATCTTTTGTCGGGCTAAAAAAAAAAAGTTAAGAAATCTTCTTCTTTTTTAAAAGATTACAAGTGTCTTTTTCACTTCTGAGAAATGAGTCGTGGTGTGTGCATTCATACCGTGAACATGACGATGAATTTTTAATCTTTTGGGAGTAATGCGGAACTTCTGATTAGTTTTTTTTTTTCTCCGCACGCGTTTCTGCTCTAGGTCAGATCGCCCATATCCATCGCTAATGCATTTCTAGCTTTTGCCTTCCATCTCCGAGTTCAGATTTCGTGTGTTAATTATTAGCTGCCTTTAATAATGATTTTTTTTCTTTTCACCTGGAAAACAAAAAGGCGATCCATTTCGTAATTAGTGCCTAAATATTGCTATTACTGATGGGTCAATATGATTCACTTCCGCGCGTCTTCCTATATCCGCCTCCTGCCCCCCACCCACCCCCCTACTCCCTACCCCCCGCCCCCCACTAAAACATCCCTCTGTCTCTGTCTGTCTCTCTCTTTTTCTTTCTCTGTCTCTATCATTGTGTCTTTGTCTGTTCCTCTCTGTCTCTTTCTCTGTCTATCTGACTGTCTGTGTGTGTGTCTCTCTATCTGCCTCTCTTTAAAGCGGAGAGTGTCTTGCTCAAGTTACATCCCCCACTCTCTCAGCCAAGAGGGTTTTTAGGACAGTCGGTGTTGGGGATGGTTCCTAAAGGCAAGCTAACCCCCCCCTCCCCCCCCCCCCCCCCCCCCCCCCCCCAGTGCTGCAGCACAAAGAGCCAGTGCAGCTTTGCCTTTTAGTTTGAGAATCATATAGTACCTTAGTCCTTTTCAAACGACTAAGCTGCAACTGAATTCCCGTTGCATTAGAGAAACCATTGATAACACAACTGCAAGACTGCTGGCCCAGCTTTTAGATTATGTGTATCTGTGATACAGGCCGAACATTTAGCCTGTCTGGAAATTGATAGCATGTACTTTTTTTTTAACATTCTCTGGTCAGCTAGTGAACTTCCCTGTCGACCCGAATAGATAACTGTTACTTGACAATCATTCAGAATTTGAGTCTTTTAAGCAATCATAAAATAATGTGGCTAGCGTATGTATGTCCCACGCATTTTGGAAATCAACACTGATACCTGTACATTTTGATTAATAGAAAAACTGGTTGATATTTTACCACTTATGTACACTTTCATATATGGTGCGTTAGTTTTAGTTCAGACTTTACCTGCTCGAAGTCCGTACACTCAAAGTAAATGTATTCTGAAATCTGAGAGATGATACCGAAAGCATTTTGGTTCCCAACGCCCAGATCTTTTGGGATTGTGCCAGAAACACAAGGAACACAAGACGTTGGTGATACCAAAGGTTTTTTGACACTAAACATGGAAGACTTACTGATCGCAACATTCAAGACTGGCATGCAGCTCTCGGTAGTCACGATATCCATAATATTTAGCTCACATTTAAGTTCAGAACAATATCGCTGGGTTCGTATCCATTAGGAGGTACTGGGAAATAGAAACCAAGAACCAACCAACCAACCAACCAACCAATCAAAACGAACAGCAACACATGTACACGCGGGCTCACACGCACATGCGCATGCACACACACCACACACCCACACACACACACACACACAAAGCCGCACAAGTACGAGTTCCACACGTAATCATGCACGAGCACGCACAGTTTGTGGTAACTATATGTACCTGATCTGTTTCCCCTCTATTTGTGCGTCTGGCGGTCAAATTATCCACTTAATTAATACTCGGTGTTGGCTCGCAACCGGAAGAGGAGTAGCGTACACTTCCGGTGACACAGACAGTGTGTGTGTGATGGAGCATTTTCCGTTGTCAATGTCGTT
>NC_134900.1:34247220-34259720 GCF_041734735.1 Babylonia areolata
AAGAGCTCCTAACCCCATGTTTGTTGGCAAAAGAGCTCCTAACCCCATGTTTGTTGGCAAAAGAGCTCCTAACCCCATGTTTGTTGGCAAACGTGCTCCCAACCCCATGTTTGTTGGCAAACGTGCTCCCAACCCCATGTTTGTTGGCAAAAGAGCTCCTAACCCCATGTTTGTTGGTAAAAGAGCTCCTAACCCCATGTTTGTTGGTAAACGTGCTCCTAACCCCATGTTTGTTGGCAAAAGAGCTCCCAACCCCATGTTTGTCGGCAACAGAGCTCCTAACCCCATGTTTGTCGGCAAAAGAGCTCCTAACCCCATGTTTGTTGGCAAAAGAGCTCCCAACCCTATGTTTGTCGGCAAAAGAGCTCCTAACCCCATGTTTGTTGGCAAACGTGCTCCCAACCCTATGTTTGTCGGCAAAAGAGCTCCTAACCCCATGTTTGTTGGCAAAAGAGCTCCTAACCCCATGTTTGTTGGCAAAAGAGCTCCTAACCCCATGTTTGTCGGCAAAAGAGCTCCTAACCCTATGTTTGTTGGTAAACGTGCTCCTAACCCCATGTTTGTTGGCAAACGTGCTCCTAACCCCATGTTTGTCGGCAAAAGAGCTCCTAACCCTATGTTTGTTGGTAAACGTGCTCCTAACCCCATGTTTGTTGGCAAACGTGCTCCCAACCCTATGTTTGTCGGCAAAAGAGTTCCCAACCCTATGTTTGTCGGCAAAAGAGCTCCTAACCCAATGTTTGTTGGCAAACGTGCTCCTAACCCCATGTTTGTTGGCAAAAGAGCTCCTAACCCCATGTTTGTTGGCAAAAGAGCTCCTAACCCCATGTTTGTTGGCAAAAGAGCTCCTAACCCAATGTTTGTTGGTAAACGTGCTCCTAACCCCATGTTTGTCGGCAAAAGAGCTCCTAACCCCATGTTTGTTGGCAAAAGAGTACCCAACCCAATGTTTGTAGGAAGACGAGCCCCTCAACCTATGTTTGTTGGCAAACGTGCTCCTAACCCCATGTTTGTTGGCAAAAGAGCTCCTAACCCCATGTTTGTTGGCAAAAGAGCTCCTAACCCCATGTTTGTTGGCAAAAGAGTACCCAACCCAATGTTTGTAGGAAGACGAGCCCCTCAACCTATGTTTGTTGGCAAACGTGCTCCCAACCCCATGTTTGTTGGCAGAAGAGCTCCTAGACCTATGTTTGTTGGCAAACGAGCTCCTAGGCCTATGTTTGTCGGTAAGCGAGCGCCTACCCCTATGTTCGTTGGGAAGCGGATGTCGTCTTCAGAAGACGAGGAACCACTCTCCATGGAGGAAGCTGACAACTTTGACACCATCTACGATCTGTCAGACCAAGAGGAGGAGCAGAATCACGAAAGCTCCGATTATCCTGAAGACGAGACCTCTTCAGAACCTGATGAAGACGAGACTTCTTCAGAGTCCGCTGACAAGCGACGCAATAATCCCATGTTCGTTGGCAAGCGACGCAATAATCCCATGTTCGTTGGCAAGCGACGCAATAATCCCATGTTCGTTGGCAAAAGGCGCAACCCAATGTTCGTTGGCAAGCGACGCAATAATCCCATGTTCGTTGGCAAGCGACGCAATAATCCCATGTTCGTTGGCAAGCGACGCAATAATCCCATGTTCGTTGGCAAGCGACGCAATCCAAAACGACCCAACCCGATGTTTGTAGGAAAGCGCGAGGACGAGGGACTGAGCGAGCTGATGTCGGCCCTTCAGAGTCTGCAGGCCACAGGAGAGGACGGAAGTCTGAGCCAAGCCGACAAACGCCCACACACCGCCCCTTTTTTCGTCGGGAGGAGGATCCCCGAAAGCCTCGAAGACTTGATGCAGACGCCCCAAGCTGTAACGTCGCAAGATATAAAAGACAATTTCCTGCGGTAACCTCCTGCCTGAGACAAGAAAAAGAAAAAGAATTTTAAAAAAAAAGAAGAATAAAAGACACACACAGTAACAACAGGGTTGCCACCCATAATTTCATCACGTGCTGCTAATTTATTCGCACGCGATCTACGCATGTGCTGATGATATTCATACTGTAAGCATCTCCTAAACAACTGTCCGACACAATTGTTAAGATGTGGATGTTCCAGAACTGTGGTTTTATATCATGACAACATTCCAGGAGCGCCAGATGAAATACACGCATATTATCCTTAAAATTAGCAAACGAGGATCCATATTTACACAGGCAATAAGTACTTTATGCACGTTTAATTAAGCAACTGATTGGGATGGGACACAGAGAGAGTGTGGCGAGGGAGCACAAAGAAACAAAGAGCAACAGGTCCAAACTTGGGCCGTCAGGCAGATGCTTTGCTTTGTGTCAGTGAAAACAAATAGTGTTACTTGCAGCAGCGAGCGAACAGAAAGTCGGGTAGGGGGAGGGGGGAAGAGGAGGGGGGGGGGAAGAGATGGGTTCTGAGCTGGCACAATTACATCCATGCTTGTTTCTTTGAAACGGAATAAAGATATGAAGGTTCCTATACGCTGTGCTGTTTTGTCTGCTAGCAAATGGAGATTTTATTTCGTTTTTAGTTTGCCTCTGTTTTTTTGTTAACGTGACACGTCTTAGTCTTGTGCAGAAAGAGAAAATGCGCTTAGAAAGGCACAGAGAAGAAGAAGACGCTAATGTTTTCTAGAAATTTTCCTCTGTGGTGAAGAGGCTTTCAACAACTCTTTAATCATGCTGAGCAGATGCATTAATTAATCTTTGACAGCAGATCGCTTTGCTTGAGGGACGCCTCAGACTTGTAGGAATTTTTGTTTTGTTTTTGGTTTTGAGTTGTTGATTTTTTGTTGTTGTTGTTGTTGTTGTTGTTTGTTTGTTTGCAATTCTGCTCAAATCAGAGCGAGTACATAAGCATCATCATGCCCATTGCGCTTGTGTACACTTGTTGATAATTCGTCCAGTGCATCTATGAATGACAGTTTTGGAAAAAGCTACCCTACACCACCATTTCCAATTCCCATCCCGTCCCATTTCAACCCTCCGTAATCAACTCCCCCCCCCCCCCCCCGCCACCTCTCACCCCCCCCCCCCCCCCAACCCGCCCCCCCCCCCCAACCCGCCCCCCCCCCTCCCGCACCCCCGCACCCAAAAAATGATAAAATAAGATAAATGAATGAATTTAAAAACGTTCCTGAAAGAATCTCATCCTTGAGACCAACGTTTTACAAGATCCATTCCATTCCTAACCAAACTTTTCCTTCGTGAGGAAGTCAATGACATGCCTACTGGACGTCGGTACTGTCGATGATAACTTGGCAATGATTCATCGTTTTTTTTGCCACGCATACTGTCTTCTGTCGAATCCCCTAAATGTGAAGGAGAAAGAGAGCCTGTCTGTCAGTGACGGGCAATGAAAAAACATTTCAGCCTGTACCTTAAATTATTTTGGGTAGAGTACGTAAGGTCATGGAGTGTGTTTGGGAAGGGCGATATCAAACTTTTTTTTTCAATAGTCTTTAACGTACATCTAATCTCCCTGCTCTTTTGTGTTGAGATTCATTCAGTTTTATGCCAAGAAACCCCTTCATAGATAAATCCTACCTCACGCCATCAGAATTCTGAATGTTACTTCTTCATGGCACACTCACTTGTATGATCTCAGCTTAACTCCTTGAGTGCCGCAGCACGTATCGCCTACGTACATAGTAATGTCACTGATGAAGGGAAATAACTCTGGAAGGCTAAAAAAATTCACACAGTTTATCTAGAGTGGTATATTTCCAGACTATTTTCTCAGTTTTAGGATTATTGTTTCGGAAAGTTATATGACTCGAAACACCACTTTCAACTGTTTTTTCTCCAGCACTGAAGGGGTTAATTACACGAAAATGCTGTCAACAGGACCAGAGCCTACTTGTACTGGTATTGCAGTACTTTAATTCATTCTAGACAATACATAGAACTGAATCTGTCGCCATCAGATCCAAACTTGCAAGGGAATTATCTCATCACAGTTCGTCATTTTATCCGCTCCTCCAAATAAACAAATACAATATAATAACCCTTTAATCGTAAGGAGATGGCGCATTATTCGATAAGAGAATACTTTTTTTTTCTACAAAGTACAGAATATCATTCTCTTATAAATATCCAGATTAAATGTTCGTCGCAGAACTTTTATCATTTTTCTATTCATAAAACCGTATCAAAAGAGATAAGATTCCAAGTAGCGTCTAAAATGACAAGATGAGTTGAAACAGGAGTGTGTGTGTGTGTGTGTGTGTGTGTGTGTGTGTGTGTGTGTGCGCGCGCGCGCGCGCCCACGCTCTATATGCTTGTGTGTAGGAGAGAGGCTGGGTGGGTGGGTGGGGGTGTGGGGGGGCTATCGTCGTCAAGTCAACGTCTTTCCACTTTAAGTAATATTAGACGGAGAAACATTCAGGACTGAGGTAAAGGAGGTCAATGATTAGTGTGTGTGTGTGTGTGTGTGTGTGTGTGTGTGTGTGTGTGTGTGTGTGTGCGCGCGCGCGCGCACGATCTATATGCTTGTGTGTAAGAGGAAGGGTGGGTGGGTGTGTGTGTGCGTGTGTGTGTGGGGGGGGGTATCGTCGCCAAGTCAACGTCTTTCCACTTTAAGTAATATTAGACGGAGAAACATTCAGGACTGAGGTAAAGGAGGTCAATGATTAGTGTGTGTGTGTGTGTGTGTGTGTGTGTGTGTGTGTGTGTGTGTGTGTGTGCGCGCGCACGATCTATATGCTTGTGTGTAAGAGGGAGGGTGGGTGGGTGTGTGTGTGCGTGTGTGTGTGGGGGGGGGTTATCGTCGCCAAGTCAACGTCTTTCCACTTTAAGTAATATTAGACGGAGAAACATTCAGGGCTGAGGTAAAGGAGGTCAATGATTATTTGTGTGTGTGTGTGTGTGTGCGATTGGGGGGGACTGCGAGGAAGAAGGAGGCGGGAGGGGGGGGGGAAGACTGCATATAATAAGGTTGACATCAAACTGCAATCAGTGTGTGTGTGTGTGTGTGTGTTCGTTCTTTAGTTTAGCGTCTTTCCACTATCAGTGATATTAGCCACAGTTTCAAAGCAAGTTTGCATCTGATGGCCACAGATGGCCACAGATTCTGTTCTATGCAATGGCTAGAATGAATTAAAGTACTGCAATACCAGTCAATACACGTAGGCTTTGGTCCTGTGGACAGCGTTTTCGTGTGATGTTAAGTTTAGACCACATGAGTGTGTGTGCCATGTATAAGTAACTTATCAGTGTGTGTGTGTGTGTGTGTGTGTGTGTGTGTCTGTGTCTGTGTCTGTGTCTGTGTGTGTCCGTGTGTGTCTGTGTGTGTCTGTGTCTGTGTCTGCGTGCCCGCGCGCTGATATTTTGCCATTGTTTTCTCTTGGCCACTGCCTCCATAAAAGGTAAAAGAAAGCAATGATTTCATCGTTGCTGTCTTAATTTTGTGCACTTAGAGATGACTTCATCGAGATTTTGCGCCTTTTAGATATTATTATTAGTAGTCGTAGTATTTTTATGGGTTTTTTTTTTCTTCTCAACGCCTGACTAAGCGCGTTGGGGTTACGCTGCTGGTCAGGCATCTGCTTGGCAGATGTGGTGTGGTTTAACGTATATGGATCTGACCGAACGCAACGACGCCTCCTTGAGCTACTGATACTGATACTAAAGATTTCTAGCATGCACGCTGTCGTAAAGTAACTAAAACAAGCGAGTGTAATAAAGGATCTCTTTACTGCATAATAGACAAAAGACAACCCAGAAAGGAAATAGGGGGAGCTTGGCAGACACATGCATGAACAGGCAGGCAGGCAGGCAGGCAGGCAGGCAGAAAATAGAAAGAGAGGCGAAAAGAAAAACAAAAGAAAAAAAGGGGAAGTATTGTTTCCAAGCGAGGCTACATTAATCAAATATCTTTTGACTGCAGTTGATACAGCGACTGCCGCTGCTTTCAAACTGGCTGGTGGTTGGTTTTTGTGCTTATTGTTGTTGTTGTTGTTGTTGTTGAATTTGTTGTTATTGTTTCTACATTGCTCTCAGATGTGATGCCGGCTGTTTCTTTCATTGCTATCGCGATAACTGTAATGACAACCGTCCTAACATTTCAAGGAAGGGTACATGTATGTAATAGAAATAACTCTTCACTTTTGTCTGTCTGTCTCTCTCTCTCCCTGTCTCTTAGGTCTGTCTCTCTGCGTCTGTCTGTCTGTCTATATATCTCTCTGTCTGTCTGTAAGTGTGTCCTTGGGCGTCTGTCTGTCTGTCTATCACTGTCTGCGTTCACGTATTTACAACCACAACGCGCAGCTGCACCAAAAGCAATCCCTGCCGCCAGCCGCTATTCCAACGTTTCGTTTTCGTTTTTTTCTGATGTTACCCAGTATTTTATGACGGAAGATGATATGTACAAAATACTCACATCTCACACCGACCTCCATAAATGCATTTTGGCAAAGCATCTTTTTCGGCTTAAGAAATGAGTGTAGTGCTGAAAATAGTGTTTCACGAGCAATGTGAACGAAGAGAATTGGGGTTAGAGGAGATATTCTAGACGCATACACTGATGGATTTTAAAACAAACAGAAGAGGCAGAACACGATGGATTTGTAGAGAAAATTAACAAACGTATACTGACGGGCTTATAAACATACAGAACAGTAATAACACAGCTGGTTTGAAGAGAAAATAGATAAATATACTGACGAACTGTTAAACATACAGTTGAGGAATAACACAATGAATTTGTAGAGGAAATGAAACAGATAAACCGTCGGACTTGTAAACATACTGAATGTGAATAGCACATTTGTAGAGAAAAAAACCCAACACATTATATGATATCGAGATAGATCTGCAGACTGAACAATTTACTAAGTTTGAAATAATCTCCAGGAAACAAAGGTATTTGCGTTCTCATTCCCGACGTGATGCCCATTTAGGTCGGAAAACGAACATGAAAGAAAATTATCTGAAACACTTTTAGTGCTTACACCTTTCAAATGCATTTCCCTCGTAAAATGTATCATAGGAGCTAACAACAACAAACAAACAAAACAAAAACACAGCTCCCATTTCAATATGGAGACAGAGCGAGGAAGGAAAGAGAAAGAGAAAGAGAGAGAGAAAAACAGAAAGAGAGGTGCGAAGTAATCCTCAACAAGATGAAGATCTTCACCTGAAAAAACAAAAAGAGAGGAAAAAAGGGTGTGTAGACCGGGAAAAGTATCAGTTTGACATTATAAGTAAGATTCAAATTACAAGATTTAAAATTAAACACATGTAGCAATTATTTCCATTTTATTTTACACCTGTAGCAAAACAATAATAAGTGTACAGGAAACTCTGTTGTATAAATATGTTCGGTTTGTGCAACCCCGTACAAAGCCACAGGATAAACTTCAAATGCTATCGTGTCAAGTTCCGAATAGCATTGAAATTTAAACTTATATCGTCAAACTATGAAAAGCTTCATTAAATTAAGCTTTAGAATGCTATATAAAGATAAGCTTGAGTGTAAGTTTTCATTTATCTGCTGAAAACACCAACTGCTTTGCGTTCGAAACGTTGCCAGCGACTTCAAGCGTAAAGCGACATCCGCATGGTGTGAAAAAAAAGAGAAAAAAGTTCTGTGTCCATGTTAACCACTGTCAGAGCTGATGCTGTGTGTAGCCTGTTGTCTTCCTGTTTCACGTGCTCCCTTCAAGCGACAGCGGCGCTCCAGCGGTCTTTGCGGTGCACACGTTGCAAGCGGCGAGCGCTACCTAAACCTGTGTTTCTCACATGTCTCTCTCTTTTTTTTTTCTTCTTCTGTCCTTTCTGCCCGCAGATGATGACCATACTTCTCACTTCAGCAAACGATCTATCAGTGACGGAGCATCTTCTTGGCAAACCCCGACCTCTTCCGACGACGACCTAGCAGCAACGAAACGCTTCAACGAGTTTGTCGGCAAACGGGCCGGCAGTCTCCTTCCGGACGACAACCGCTTCGACTTCCTCTACAAGCGATACCCCACCAAGAGAAGCGCCGAGGTTGCTTCCGCCAAGAGAGGGAAACGAAGCTCCCAGTACGAGTTCCTGGGCAAGAGGCCCCAGTCTCCTCCCCACAAGCGATCCGTGCTGGACCTCCTGGGCAAGCGAGTGCTGATGCCTTACGAGTTCGTCGGCAAGAGGATCTTGGGCGGCGCCTGGGAGAGAGTGTCGGCCAACGCGGTGGAGGGGGATGCCCTGCTGAAAGAGGTGACGGACATCCTCAACAAACGCCAGGCCGACGACTCCAACAAGACGTCGGTGGTTCCCCGGAACAAGCGCTACGCTGAGTGGCTGGGGAAGAGAGGCGGGCCCATCGCTGACCAGCTGCTGAGAGACTTGGTCAACAAGCGGATATCCGCCATGATGCGCAACCGTCTGCAGAACAGCAACAACCCGGAGTTCATCGGACGGCGTGAGGAGGATTACCTGCCCCTGCCTGAGGACATGGACGTCAAGAAGAGGTACACGGAATTCATCGGCAAGTGAAAAGGGGGAAGAGCTGTTGAGCTACCCTCAAAGTGCATAACAACAACACCCAAATTAGTATGTTACATTGTTCGATACAAAAAGACTGCAACTTCGGAAATAAGGAGAAGAAGAAGAAGAAACAAAACAAGATTCCGTTTAATTAGTATTTTTGATTAATGCTGCTGCTGTAAAATAAAGTTAAATCATGAACAGAATGCATCACTTTTGGGGGGTAAGTGTAAGGAAACTTTCTTCTAATTGAATCCTGGATACAGAAAAGAAAAATAAAGCAAAAGAGAGAAACCGGAGCTTTTTGTTGTTATTGCTGAAACATTGTGGACGTGTTGTGTAGCAGCTGATAGTGTGGAGTTAAGTTTCGTTGCTGTTAAAATGTCTGTTTTTCTCTTTCTTCACTCCTTCTCCCAGTGTGTGTGTGTCTGTGTCTGTGTCTGTGTGAGCGCGCGCGCGCGCACGCGTGTGCACGTATGCGTGTGTAAGTGTGTGTGAGCACGCGCAATCAGCTTTTTCATTTCTTTTCACTGACAACAAAGCATATTACCAACAATGCAAAAGGCATCAATTTCATAGGCCCTTTCTGTTCAAACAGTCGAGAAAAAAAAACGAAAAAAAACAAACAAAAAAAAAACGAACACATGAAACTTCAGCAAAAGAATTCAATTTTCATACTGAAAATCATATTCTTGCGCTGTGTCTTCAAGACTCCTATTCGTTGTTCAGTGATAAGACACCTTCCTCCGAAAATTCTGACGCGGAACTAGAATGGTTTTTTTAATCAAAAAAAAAAAAAAAACAAAAAAAAAAAAAACCACCACCTGAATATAACGTGGCAAACTGCTGTTGACAAAAAACGAAACCACTCCGGCAGCTTGCCACACAGTTCAAAATGAAGCGCACGACCAGCCAAGTCCGACATGTGATTGATATGGATACTTATACATCACCTATCCTCGGTCGGATACCAAGCTCTAAGTGCTTTACAAACACGGAGTTATTTGAACAGGCTGCCAACCTGGGTAGAGCCGACTGACGGCTGCCATTGGGGCGCTCATCATTCGTTTTCCTGTGTCGTTCAATCATATTTCAGGCACGCACACATACACACTCAGACAAACATGTAACATTTTACGTGTATGACCGTTTTTTTTGTTTATTTACCCCCACCATGTAGGCAGCCATACTCCGTTTTCGGGGATGCGCATGCTGAGTATGTTCTTGTTTCCATAACCCGCCGAACGCTGACATGGATTACAGGATCTTTAACGTGTGTATTTGATTTTCTACGTGCGTATACACACGAAGGGGGTTCAGGCACTGGCAGGTCTGCACATATGTTGACCTGGGAGATCGGAAAAATCTCCACCTTTTACCCACCAGACTATACCGAGATTCGAACCCCGGACCCTCAGATTGAAAGTCCAACGCTTTAACCATTCGGCTATTGCGTCCGTCACATTGCTTTGAGGTAACAGCCATCGAGAAGATTTGAAAATCATTGCTGCCAACAGTCTTTGCGGCACAGCCAGTACTCACACGCGCATTGCACGCATCGTTTACGCACAAATAAACACAAAAAAAATAAGCGTTACAACATACAAACACTTACTCAATGGCTTGCATACATGGGCACACACAACCATTCGAAAGGAAGAATATCTACACAGGAGGAAAGAGAAACACCCGTAGGTGCTTCTATGGGTCCTCCCCAACACCTACGGGTGTTTCTCTTTCTCCACTTACGCAATGGCTTCATGCACGGACACACACAACCATACGAAAGGGAGAATATCTACAGAGCAATCTAAACGATTAAAACAAAACAAAAAAACCAAAAAAAAAGAAAAAAAAAAAAAAAGGCTCAGACTTTCACAAGATGCTGTTTACTCTCTGCCAGAATTCATCCGAGTGAACAAGTAAGTGTGACTTTTAAAGTACGTTTTATTGCATTTATGTAACTGTTATCGGTTTATATTTTCTCACAGTTCAAAGCAGCAAGTTGATGTCGGTCATGTGTCAAGACAAACACAGTCAGGTGGCTGTCAGGTAATGTGCCCTTCAATAATAGTAAAAACAAAGTGGGTTTTTTTGTTGTTGTTGTTTTGTTTTTTGTTGTTGGTTTTTTTGTGGTTTTTTTTTCCTTTTTTTTTTTTTTTTTTTTTTTGGTAAACTGTTCCTTTCAATAAACTTTCTGCTTAATTCCAGATTTAACTTACTGTCTAACTATAAAAAAAATTAAGTACGCTGCCTCGAATAAATGCACTCATAATACACTCAACTGCTAAACAGTTTTCGATGTAAACATCAACTACCTGTCATGTTTGCAAAATCAGGCTCCTAATGGAGGCATCTGCTGACTATCGACACAGTTGATCTGTCCAGAATTTACCACGAGCAAATTCTTTTGTCATGGGCTCTTTTACGTGCGTTCGCGGGACCTCAGAATTTCGCCTATTCAAAAGGTCCTATTTTTTTTTCCATACAGTCAATATAAAAGTGTTTTTGTGTGACTGGCAGAAACCATGCGAATTCATGTCTTGTCCCTCAACGCCAAATATCACATGTATACATGTCAAGGATTATTGTGTAACATCACCATGTCACTATTTTTTCCCCCCTCAGTTCTGAAATAAAAGGTCAGTAGATCTAGAAAACACATCATCAAATTTCGCTCATATACTGCCCACTCTATCAACTAAACTAATTTAGCTAATTGATTTCGGAAAAATTATTAACAAAACATAAGCTTCCGTGTTGTTGTTGTTGTTTGTTTTTTTTGTTTTTTTTTGTTTGTTTTTTAAGGATTGTAGCGTTTGATAAATACTGTGAAAAGCCCAGCCTAGCACAAAGATCCTGGTAAACGGAAAGCGTTTACCCCAGTATTTACAGTTCCACGATCTGGTTGTCATAACACATCACAGACTGAAACAGGCAAAACAAAATTTTAAGCCAACTAAGGAAGTCTCTCTGGGAAACACGACAGTGACTTCAGTGGGAAGACAGTAAGAAGATGATGACAGAGGAAAAGGGGAACCCTTGGGTAGGTAAAGACAGAGACAGAGACAGAGACAGAGAGAGAGAGAGAGAGAGAGATGGGGACAACTGAGAGGAGGAGAGACAGACAGACAGATACACACGCGCACACACAAACATTCGCACAGAGAGAGAGAAAGAGAGAGAGACAGACAGACAGACAGACAGAGAGAGAAGCAGACCGCAGAAATTTTCCTAAGCATTTTTTAAAAGACAGAAACATTATGATGTTTATGACTGAAAATCGTTTCTGGCATTTCAACAGTGGGATCCTAAAACACTATGAACAAATTAAATGAACACAGAGACACGCGCGCGGGCGCGCGAACACGCACACACACACACACACACACACACACACACACACACAAATATACCCCTAAACAACGTTCTATCATAAGAAAAGAAACTTTAAACATGAAACTTTACTGTACTAGAATATAATAGAATAGAATATGTCTTTATTACCAAGTGCACCGGGGTCACAAGGAATATTGGGGGGAGGGGGGGGGGTTAGTACATAACAAGTACGAACATAAATGGAAAATCATACACAAACACAGATACAGTAGAAATGCAGGAGCATAATAAGCATTTAAAAAAAAAAAGGAGCATAATTGTAATTTGCATGCCGCAGATTTTATAAAAATTGTAAAATAAAGTTTTGGATAGAGAAGGTAAAAGAGGTAAAAATCGGCAGTCATTCTCCCTTTCGAACCGCACCACCACCATCCATCCACCCACCCCCATTCTCTCTACTTACCCATCACACACACTCACATTGCCATGAACCTGGGACAACAGCTTCCCACTCTCCCTTTATCTGTAAGCGTGTTTCTCCACTGTCAAAATGGCTATCCCCACCGAAATTTGCGAGACGACAACGTACCCTTTTTTTTTGTTGCCGCGGGATCTTTTACACGGATACTGCATCAACGAAAGATTAGAGCACCGAGACCAAGTTCAAGTGGAGAT
>NC_134900.1:34267220-34269720 GCF_041734735.1 Babylonia areolata
CCATTTTGGTAACATGGCAAAGCCACAAGATCGCTTGCCTTCTTGAACAGAAAGTCTGGCGGCGCTCTCCTGTGTTGCAGACGAGTGGTGGAAGTGCTGAAAATCTTATTCTTGATCATGAAAAGTGAATTTGTTGAAGGATTGTTCGGATCAGTTGGAGCAAGTGAATGGCATCAGTGAGACGTGCCTAGCTGTGAACAAACCTGCCGAAGGTATCGTTGCAGAGTGACGCATTGTGTTCTGTGTGGTGGCAGTAGTAAACTGTGTACCCCCCACCCTCCCCAACACCCCCCTCCAAAAAAACCAAACAAACAAAACAAAAATAAACAAATACAAACAAACAAAACAAAACACAAATGAATAACAACCTAACTAACTAACTAACAAATTAAATACTAACCAACCAACTAAATAAACAAACAAATAAATAAACGAACAACTAACTAACTAAATAAACAGTTGAATAATTATGTGTAGGGCCATTAAGTTGGCCCCGTTGCCAACAAACAAAACAAAACAAACGAATAACTACCTAACTACTACCTACCTAACTACCTACCTACCTAACTAACTAGCTAAATACTAACTAATTAAATACTAACTAACCAACCAACCAAGTAAATAAACAAATAAATAAACAATTGAATAATTATGTGTAGGGCAATCAAGTTGGCCCCGTTGCTATAGTGGACCAAGTTGGTCCCTGAGGGATGGGCTAACAAGTCCCTTGTAAAGCATACGCACGATCGTCTTTGACTATATTAAAGGACAACACAGACAAGTGTGACGTTTTTTTATCTACCATGTCAAAAGCTCTCTTCAGCCACGTGCAGTGAACATCATCCACTATCTAAGCGAAGCGAGGTGTTACCTCGAAATCAAGGTCACACGAGGAACAAATTGGAGTGATGGCCTAGAGGTAACGCGAGAGTCTGAGCGCGCTGGTTCGACTTGCTGTCCAAGGGTCAAGGTTACATATCCCACAGGCCTTTTGGGGGGGCAGTTAATTCATATGCACTGTGTCTTTTTTTTTTCTCTTTTTTTTTTCTTTCTTTTTTTCCCGGACTTTCTTGGGTCGACCACCGTTTTATTTTGTACATGAATTCATTATAACAATTCAGAGTAGATGGAAAAGAAAGGGGAAAAAAACAAAGAAAGAAAAAAAAATGAATACAGTGTACATTAACAATAACATCGTCATCATAAGTCATTATACTTATAATATATTGTTCTATCAATTTGGTCAAGGTGGACACATTTTCATCATGTGTAACAGTGCAGTTTTATAACATATAATAGACATTATGGACACTTTGCTTAGCTAACGTAATGTGGAAAGAACACAACCCACACATGGGATATCTTATGTATGCACTCATATGCACTGTGTCTGGGACTCGGCATAGGAACTGAGGTGGAGGGGGCAGGGGGATGGGGGCATGTCACTGAAGGGTGACCAGATCATAAGTCTGTCATCCATGAATCTACTGCTCTGTTATGTTCGGTGGTAGGACAGGCCATAATTTCTACACATCACCGGTGGAATCACCAGCTATACTTTGACACCATACTTTCTGTGTTTATGGCACAAGGGAATTTTGCACTCTAAATTGACTGGCGGTGAAAGGGTTAACATTCCCCAAATCAGGTCGATCGAGTACCCATTATTGACACCTGAGAAAAAATCAGAGTAAAGTATCTCAGTTTCCCCAAGGACTATAACACCAGCTGAGCGGCGTAGTTCAGTCACCGTATAGCCATTCAGTCACGTGTAACTGTCCAAAAAAAAGTGAGTTAGAACCAAGCAGTGCAACTGGCTCCTGCACTGAGGCCTCTCTAGTTCTATGAAAATGCTCTCATAGTTTTGAGAACGAAAACAACAAAATATCAACGAAAACAAAAAAAAAACAAAAAGGAAAACGAAGACAAGGGACTGACTGTCCCTGACCAATGGCCTCCCTCAATGGACTGCCTTGTTTGTTCAGTGCTTGGCTGATGGACGGTTTTCGTTCCGCACCCCCCACCCCTCCCCCCACCCCCCGCCCCCCACTCCCCACCACCCCATATCCCTCTCCAACCCCGCGCCCCCGCTTCCCACACCCCATTCCCTCCCCAAGAAGCAGCGATCTATAACAAAAGCCGTTACAAATTGGATATTATGTCAAAAAGCGTTTCAATAGATTGTCCTGACATAACTCATTATTGTAGATTACGTGCTCGTCCGGATTTGAATGTAAACACACACACACAGACACACACACACACACACACAGACACACAGACACACACACACAGACACACGCACAGGGAGAGAGGGAGATACACACACACACACACACACACACACACACACACACACACACACACACACGCACACATTGTAAAATGGTCTAATTGGATTGTTGCTTTGAGTATGACCTTTTTTTTTTCTTTTTTTACGCCTATATGTTTTAGAGTTGGAAAGTTATTCTCTTAGATCGTTGTTAAGTTAATGTTGTGA
>NC_134900.1:34274720-34294720 GCF_041734735.1 Babylonia areolata
AGAGACAACAAGACATGTCAGACAGAGACTGAGACAGACAGACAGACAGAAACAGAGACAGTGGACGAAATAGACATGAACAAGAGAGAGAGATGGAGGAACGGAGAGAAACAAAGAGAGGGAGAAACACACACAGAGACACAGAGAGAGAAGGGGAGAGGGAGAGAGACAGACAGACAGAGACAGAGAAAGAGAGGCAGACAGAGAGAGACAAAATAAAGTGACTAGAAACTCCGTTTCAAGACTTTACCTCGCAAAAACTGTAAGAAAAAAGCCGAAGTCATATGACAACACTGGCCTTTAACTCTAATACCTTTGTCAGTGCTGACAAAATGAAAATCGAGTAGGCTACAACTACTAGGTATAGACCAAACAGTTTCAAAAGGCAAAACAAAAAGCAATTGAATAAACTGGCTCACGTACCTTTTTTAAGGCTCTCTGATTCTGTCTCTTATAAAAGTAGACACAATTGAAGATACACACGATTTCACAGCAAAAGTTACACATAGAAACACACACACACACACACACAAGCAAGCAACAAAAACAAAACAAAAAAAAAAAACAACAAAAATCGCTTTTTCACAATGCAGTATAAAGCAGACGACAGATTGTAAAGCTGTCACAGGCTAGGAACGGTAACTCTTGACAGTGGCCAAGTTTCCGTGGAACTTACTCACGGAAAACACTTGGATAAAATTGCTTTTTAAAAAATGTTCAAGGGTCTCCGATTCTGATTATTTCCAGCACAAGATCACGGTCATCTGAATGGAAGATTCTTTTCCTTCAAAATGTTGTCGACATCTATTCGTTCGTTTGACGGTATGTACGGTGTATTCTCTGGATCTTACACGTGCATCACGTGAATGTTCCATGAGATGAAGAACATTATTCATTTATTTATGTGTACTGCAACAGTCGATTGCAAACATCACCTAAATATGATTAGTATTATTTTTTTGTAAAATATTCACAATACACTCGAGTTCGATCATTTGTTGTATTTGTATTTGTATTGCTTTTTTTTTTTTATCACAACAGATTTCTATGTGTGAAATTCGGGCTGCTCTCCCCAGGGAGAGCGCGTCGCTATACTACAGCGCCACCCATTTTTTTGTATTTTTTTCCTGCGTGCAGTTTTATTTGTTTTTTTCCTATCGAAGTGGATTTTTATTCAGAATTTTGCCAGGAACAACCCTTTTGTTGCCGTGGGTTCTTTTACGCGCGCGAAGTGCATGCTGCACACGGGACCTCGGTTTATCGTCTCATCCGAATGACTAGCGCCCAGACCACCACTCAAGGTCTAGTGGAGGGGGAGAAAATATCGGCGGCTGAGCAGTGATTCGAACCAGCGCGCTCAGTCGGACGCGTTACCTCTAGGCCATCACTCCACTTTGGAGCTATATAGCCTCCATCACTATCACCATCACCACTTATCTCTGGCCATGTGTTGAAAAAACACACAAAAACGAAAAGAGAAAAATGACGTAGCTACAACTACTAGCACCCCTAGCCCCTTCTCCCCGCCCAGCACGTTTGATTCGTTGTTTTGAAACCGATCACAGTTTTACAGTCCTTATATTTGCCTTTATTTTCTGATGGCATAAATATTCATTATCATTGTTGTTATTATCGTTGTTGTCGTGTTTGTTATTATCATCGTATATTATTCTCATTATCATAAATGTGAATTTTTATTGCTGTGCTTGTTATCAGTTATTGTATTCGTTGTCATTCTTCTTCTTCTTCTGTGTTCGTGGGCTGCAACTCCCACGTTCACTCGTATGCACACGAGTGGGCTTTTGCGTGTATGACCGTTTTTACCCCGCCATGTAGGCAGCCATACTCCGTTTTCGGGGGTGTGCATGCTGGGTATGTTCTTGTTTCCATAACCCACCGAACGCTGACATGGATTACAGGATCTTTAACGTGCGTATTTGATCTTCTGCTTGCATATACACACGAAGGGGGTTCAGGCACTAGCAGGTCTGCACATATGGGAGATCGTAAAAATCTCCACCCTTCACCCACCAGACGCCGTCACCGTGATTCGAACCCGGGACCCTCAGATTGACAGTCCAACGCTTTAACCACTCGGCTATTGCGCCCGTCATTCATCATCATTACTGTCAGTGTCACCAATGTGCTGCTCATGTAAGTGATGATTGTTACACATGTGCACACACATGACACATATGCAGACACAAAGTCCTGCAAATACAATTCATGCACCCACACTCACCATCATTCTCATTCACACAGAACAAACTGCATGTGTGTGTGTGTGTGTGTGTGTGTGTGTGTTTGTGTGTGTGTGAAATTGAATATAAGACTATGCACAAGTCTGTGCGTGTGTGTGTTTATGTGTGCATGTGTGTGTATGTGCATAAGACAGTGATACAGAAAGAGGGCTTGTTCATGTGCAATTGTGCATGTGTATTTGTTGCATCTGTGCATGTATCTCTGCAAGTCGGCAATGCCTGTGTGTGTGTGTGTGTGTGTGTGTGTGTGTGTGTATGATGCTGTGTTTATGTCTCTGTGTGTGTGAGTGTTTCTCTGTGTGTTTGTTTGCATGTGTGTATGTATTGACTACTTTCCTCCCCGAAACAGAACAAAATCAATTACTCATTCAAACAACCATACATATTCTATTCAGTGGCAAAGTCATGTGGAAAAAAAAAGAAGAAAAAAAAAGTCAAGTCTGAATGAACTATTATTTCTTTTTAACAAATGGCAAGAAGACAATATCCTCTTCATCATTTTCTCACACTCTTCACATGCAAAAACACAAACAACACGATCGAATCAGCAATGCTAAAACCTGCTCATTCAGTTTGACACATTAGTGTCAATAAACACACGTCAAACTGAGGCACAAAACATGTTTTAATTCAAGAAACCGTGAACAAACAATATGCATTTCTCAAACAACATTGCAGTAAGCTACCTGTTACACCCGTCTAGAGTGGACAAATAAAAGTCTTAAAATAAAATCAACAAAAAATCATTGCGGTTTCTCACAGTAAAAAAAAATGTATGTTGTGTGTGTGTGTGTGTGTGTGTGCGTGCATGTGCGCATGTGTGTGTGTGTGTGTGTGTGTGTGTGTGTGTGTGTGTGTGTGTGTGTGTGTGTGTGTGTTCAAGTGTGTGTGTATTCAAGTGTGTTTGAGTGTACATATGTGCCCATGCTCGTGTGTGCATATATGGATGTATGTGATTTTATGTTTATTTTCAGAAAATATCACATTCATGCAGGTGCTTTTGGAAATACCTTAATGTCTCTGTCTCTTAAAAAGTTCCTGTCACTTGACGGCATGTTAAGTTGTTTCCTGATACTATCATTCTAAGTGGGGAAGAAAAAAAAAAAAAAAAAAAAGACATTTGCAAGCAGAATCCATGATAACCCGTTGACGTCTCAAGCTCTCGATCTTCTCTGAAACGTTCTTCAGGCTTTTCTAATATCTACCAATCTATCTATATACATACACAATTTATACCATCTTCCATGGTGAAGTGTTTAGCGTCAGGGACTGATAAATAGGAGACTGCAGATTCCAACCCATCAAAGTATTATCAATGTGGAATGGATTTTTTTTTTTTTTTTTTTTTTTGTGCCTCCTGCCCACAGCTGGGTATGCTACGGTCTCCAATGGAAAGACTGACCGCGGAGACAGCTGGATGAATGGGTGGTGCTGCACTGGTGTCGACACGTGCTCACCTCAGGGAGAGCAGCTCGGATTTCACACAGAGAAATCTGTTGTGACAACACAATACAATACAAAACAATGAAAAATACAGTACACACTGTGATGCAAATGATGACAGACTGTTCCCGTCGCTTCCCAGTGACAAGCAGTGTGTTTAACTCACTCAGTACGGCCAGTCCTCTCTTCTCCCCTACACAGACCCTTCGGATGTCCAGTGGGTGTCTGAATGACCCAACCTTTAGCTTCCGTCGTCAGAACTGTGGTATTCTTTGTCAACATTCACCTCTTCAGTATAAGAGCGTTCCGCTTGCAATATTTTGATGATGGTAATTGGGATGAAACGCTGTTAAGGTCGTCTCTTTCGCCGTTCGTATGGAGAGAGTTAACTGCACAACACACTGTTTTGTTTCTCAACATTTCTCTGACCCCCATGGTCACCGAATACCTTGCTGGCCTTTCACAAAAGGAAGGAAGGAACAGAATGTGTGAACACCACTGCCAACAACATCCAATTTACCCTGTGTGGGGGGGGACCCCATCAATCCCGCTGCATGTCAACTGCAGGGAGTATCTATATAGCACTGGAAAACAATATGACTTAGCAAATAACCTTTTTGCATCACTATGTAAATGGTACAGCAAGACTTCTGCTTTGAGAAAGTGCTGAAAGAAGGAGTATGGCGATCGTGACAAGAAAGAAAAAAAACAGAGCAAGGGGAAGTATAAAAAAAAAAAAAAAAAAGAACTGTAGAGTGACTGGAGGGGTGAGGGAGAGGAAGGCAGAGAGAAACATACAACACAATTGTATCAACATCAAAATTTCAATGGCAGTACATACATTTGATTCATCACGTGACTAGTAGGATTTCATAGTGCACATCATCATATAAATGATTTGTTAAAAAAAAAACACACCAAAAAACTAAACCAAAAAAACAAAAACAAAAACAAAAAAACCGTAAAGAAATCATTTAAATATATTTTTTTTGTATTGCACAAACATATCTATAATAATCATATTACCATATAAATCCAGTTCATCAGTAATGATCATAACAAAATGCATGAGCCTTCCTAAATTGCTTTCTTATTGTCAGGCTCTGTTATTTCAGAGAAAACAAAACAAAACATATCCAATAATCTATACATAAATGATAATCACTAGAAAAGTTTTAAGCACGGTCAATCAAAATCCATCAAGCACCAGTCACATGCTGGGACCAGTAAGTTCATACTTCCAGTGGGACAAAAAAAAATGAACAAGAACAACAAAAACCTTTCAATATCCAAACCAAGATGATGCAGAGACATCTGACATTGTAACTGATAATCCAGACAACTGCACTTGGCCCATATCAGGACTGCCCAACTACATGAAAATCCAAAGGTATTAAACACAAAACTGACACACACACACACACACACA
Organism: Babylonia areolata; assembly: GCF_041734735.1. Taxonomy (NCBI): domain Eukaryota; kingdom Metazoa; phylum Mollusca; class Gastropoda; order Neogastropoda; family Buccinidae; genus Babylonia; species Babylonia areolata. The sequence goes on from NC_134900.1 coordinate 34,279,854, forward strand.
CAAAACAAAAAAAACCTGTGCAAAACATCTTGCTCCTTAACTCACTCAGTCCTCTCTTCTCCTCTACACAGACCCCTCGGATGTCCAGTGGGTGTCTGAATGACCCAACCTTCAGCTTCCGTCGTCAGAATTGTGGAATTCTTTGTCAACATTCACATTTTCAGTATAAGAGCCTTCCACTTGCAATATTTTGATGATGGTAATTGGGGTGAAACGCTGTTAACGTCGTCTCTTTCGCCGTTCGTATGGAGAGAGTTTAATGCAAATAACACTTGGCTGTGCTGAGATCATCAGCCCTTCTACTTAATTCATCATCTCAAGATTACAAAAAAACTCATGATAATTTTTTTTTTTTTTATTAAAATTTTTTTTTAAAACCCTTCAAAACCAAAGACAATGCAGGACTCTGAAACAGAAAACTGAACCTGTATTCTAATCTGCTGCACATGTCAGTTCCCTGACATTCTGTTCTTCCATACTATCAAGGGGTGTAGGGGGAGGCAAATCTTCCTGCGCCCCATTTACCAGTATACTCCTGATATGCATGCATCAATGTCGTACTGTTTACGAGTACAGTATACTTGTAACAGAGCTCTGACCTGGAATGGAGCATTCTCATTCAGTTATTTCTGGGATTTTATTTGGTTTGGTAACTTAAACCTGTTCTCAAGTGGTTTGTTCACAAACTGCAATGGCACTGTTAGCTACTGCATTGAATTTTTGTTCACACACACATCTCTGCATTCACACCTGGTAGCACAGCTAGACAGGGGAGGGAACTCTGGCTGCACTCATGAGATAAAAGGAGTTAATGAAAACAAAACAATGGCAGCACAACTGAAACATTGTTTATGCCACACACACACAGACACACACACACACACATACACACACAAACACACAGAAATGGCTGAGACATACAGTATATGCACACCTGGACATTTTCAATCATGGAAACTTGGTGAAGAAAAAAAAAGAAAGATTTGGCTGGAAAGAAAGAAGGAAGGGAAAAAAATGACAGAGATATCATACGTAGAATAGTAACTTTTTTTCCTTTTTTTTTCTTTTTTGAAACTGTTGACACACAATGCTGCCGACGGTGAGACACACAAGCAGTGCCAGCTAAAGTTACATGTATGGAAAAAACCACAAAAACAAAAACAAACTTGCATCGGCCCATTCTTACTGCTCACAGTCCAGCCAGCCACACATAGCCAGACCAAAGCTGACAACATCTCAGAATAACTGACACCAAACACACAGCAACAAAATAATAATAACAATAATAATAATAATAATAATAATAAAAGATTTGGCTTTGTTTCCAGCCAAATCTTTTTTTGTGTGTGTCTTCACAAGTGACTGAGAACGTTGATGTTTTTGACTTTTTGCATTCATTATCAGTTGTTTCGCTTGTCAGTTTAATGACTTCTCTTTTACAAAGTCCTTTAAGCAATTTCCTGTAATTGTATTTTGATTTTTTTTTTTTTTCAAATTTCACCCTCATTTCACCCTCATTTGCCCAGTTTCCCCCAACTCTCCATTCATTCACATCTCCCACCCCTTCCAACCGATAATACTCAAATGTATTCATAAATACTTTAACAAATTGTTTTCAATCAACCAATATGTGTGACGTGACATTAAACAAAATACCTCCTCCTCCACAAAGCAACAAACACCCCAAAGTTTCCCGAGGCCGATATGCCACGGGTGGCCAGTGAGGATAAGCCGTCGCTGCTCTATAAAATGCTCCCAAGTCATGCCTATCAAACAGCCTCTGTCAGCCAAAGCAAAGCTCTTGGCCTTCATGTGGTGGAACCATTTCCACTGACAAGGAGAAGGGGCGAAGGCAAGTATCTGGCACCACAAAACCAGTCACTTTGGGCAGATGGTGCTCATCAGTCTTGGGAGGCAGTCCATCTAGAAAGAAGGAAAACCCGGATTCCAAATCTCCGCTGCCTTGCCACTATACTCTCTTAAGGGAAAGGTTTTGGGAGTCAACCCTGAGGAAAAACAAGGGCAGGTGATGCTCTTAAGTCTTGACCGGCAGATCACCTATGAGAAGGAAACAGATAAGAAAAAAATTTAAAAAAGCAATGCCAAAGACGGATGTACTGGGCCCCTGTGGCACATAACAGCAGTACAATGCAACTACATGTTATGGGTGGACAACTACACAACCCCCTACGTCTGACATTGTTGCTTATTGTCCAACCAACAGCATAGTGCCATATCAGGAATGCCCAAATTCCCCTCAACCTGACAAACCAATCAAACAAAAGGTAGGGAAACTGTCCAAACTTTCAAAAGAACCCCCGACATCTCCACAAGGGATGTAGTGTGAACATCTAATGAAATAACACAAGCAATTAAACTGATCGTTAAAGTCCACTCCACACCTCAGTCCAGTTTGTACATGAGAAGGAAAGAAACAAAAACCCCAAAGACGAAACTGGTCAAACCAAGGAATGTACGATGATAGAAGTAACGGCACCCACACAGACACGCAAGAGTGTGCGGCAGTAAATTGCTGCTCCTCAGTGGAGTGAAGAAAACCTCAGTCAGGTAGCCATTTACACCTGGGTGGAGTGAAGAGAACCTCAGTCAGGTACCCATTTACACCTGGGTGGAGTGAAGAGAACCTCAGTCAGGTACCCATTTACACCTGGGTGGAGTGAAGAGAACCTCAGTCAGGTACCCATTTACACCTGGGTGGAGTGAAGAGAACCTCAGTCAGGTAGCCTACACCTGGGTGGAGTGAAGAGAACCTCAGTCAGGTAGCCTACACCTGGGTGGAGTGAAGAGAACCTCAGTCAGGTAACCATTTACACCTGGGTGGAGTGAAGAAAACCTCAGTCAGGTACCCATTTACATCTGGGTGGAGTGAAGAGAACCTCAGTCAGGTAGCCTACACCTGGGTGGAGTGAAGAGAACCTCAATCAGGTACCCATTTACACCTGGGTGGAGTGAAGAGAACCTCAGTCAGGTAACCATTTACACCTGGGTGGAGTGAAGAGAACCTCAGTCAGGTAACCATTTACACCTGGGTGGAGTGAAGAGAACCTCAGTCAGGTAACCATTTACACCTGGGTGGAGTGAAGAGAACCTCAGTCAGGTACCCATTTACACCTGGGTGGAGTGAAGAGAATCAAAGTGTTGTTCCCAAGGACACAACACCACGCTGAAACGGGGACTGGAACCCCAATCACTGGTGAACACTTGATCAGAAGTCCAACGCCTATCAGATTCTGCCATAGGATCTCTTTGGTAATTGTACCCACACGGTAATGTATGTTTGCGGTGGTGAAATCCTGCTGCTTAAAAAAAAAAACACACCCAAACTTAGTGTTTACACAAAATGCAGTTTAAAAACAATCAAATGCTCCTTAAAAACTGACTGTTTATCTAAAAAACAGTTTGCTGCTTTAAAAAAACACACCAAAACTTAGTGTTTATACAATATGCAATTTAAAAACAACCAAATGCTCCTTAAAAACTGTTTATCTAAAAAAAAAAAAAACAGTTTATAAAACAATCAATAACAAAAGCTCTTTCAAGTCTGGCCTTAAAAGCCACCTCTTCCCAAAACATCCTCCCTCCCCTGCTTCTTCCTTGTCTTCAGTTTCTCCAGTGTTAGAGTTATGCATGCGTGTGAATGACTGTGTGAAAGCACTTTGATTTATCTCTGCACAAGATTTGGCATTATATAAATACTATTATTATTATTATTATTATTATTATTATTATATAAGCATATTCTATACACTATGTCTTAAAATGAACCCCTCTTTTCACAGTACATAATACATATGTCTTAAAAAATAATACATAAGAAATTTTTTTTTTAACTTTCGCAGTACATTTCTACATACTACTTACTATTTCTAAAAGGCAGAAAAATATGTGTTCTTCATTTGCGTAGCTAAAACAACAAAAACAAAAGACACTGAATATACAGACAGTCTTGCGTATGTTTTTGATTATCAATTTCGTTAACTACAGTGACAAATACACTTTTGATTATCTATATTCAAGTACCAGACTGACACGTCCGGGCAATAACATCATCATTGTTTCTGTGTTCACCCAAAAAAACCCACACGCACCCCTCCCTCCTAAAGAGGTAAAGTTTTCTTCCTTTTTTTCCTTTTCCTTCTATGTTGCTTAAAAGTCAGCCAATCATACAGAGATGTTAAAAAAACAACAACAACAGTTGATACTGACCCCACACAATCGGAAAAAACCCAAACAAAAACACACCTGGGAAAGAAAACTTGACACAAGTTCAGTCACATTCATGCACATTAACAACAATTCTCTCAACTGTTGTGCTTCGATTCTCTCATCCGTAATGCTTTGGTTGCTGGCTTTTGCCAATCGTTCAAAGATGTGTTTTGATTGTTCTCACTGAACTACAAACAAACAAACAGTTTAAAAAGAAAACAGACCAAAACAGAACTCTACCAAGACCTGAAGAAAAATAGAGAGGACATTGGTGGGAGTGACTGATTTTTGTCATACTGAAAAGTCTGAAGCCAGGGTCCGAGGGACGATTAACTGAAGTGCATGTCTTTATACCGAAATAAAGTAAACGTTTGACAAATGGAGGTCAAATGGTTTCAGTGCTGGATTCTCTCCAGAGGTTCCTGAATTTGATCCCTGTTGTACATGGTGAGTCTAAGAGTGGAGATTTTTTTTTCCCAATCTCCCAGGTCAATATATGTGCAGACATGTTAGTGCCTAAACCTAATTTATGTGTACACACATGCAGAAGATCAAATATGCACGTTAAAGATCCTGTAATCCATATTAGCGTTCAGCTGGTCATGGAAACAAGAGCATACACAGCATGCAAACCCCCCACACCCCATCCCGCCCCCACCTGGAAATGGAGTATGACTGCCTACAAGGCGGAGGTAAAAGCAAGTCATACATGTAAAAGCCCACTCCTAGATCCTGCTTCCAAGTGAATGTGGGAGTCGCAGCCCACAAATTTAGAAGAAGATTCCCATCATCATCTGATACCTTTTTTTTTTTTTTTTTTTAATTGAAGGACAGGAATATCGCCCTCGTCAGATTTCTGTAACTGCCACAGACCACTGCAGCCTACACACGTCTCCAATGCCAACAGAAACAGAGGAATCCGTGTCCTGGTTCCTTGTATGTCAGCATTAAGAAAGGATGACCCAACAACAGTCTGGTCAGACCTGTACTGACAGTGTTACTGTTAGTCCAACTGACCGCACACGGCCGTATCAGGACTGCACAACTAAATAAAAAAAAATTCAACTGTGTTGATTTCAACACAAAACACTCACTGATTTCAACACAAAACACTGACACATACATTACAAAAAAAAAACCCAACAAACAACAGCAAAACAATACAGTTCATGACACATTATCTGAAACATCAGTCTCCTCTGACAAACAAGACGAGATTGTACTGAGGACATCAACCCTTCCTGCTCCATTCATCCCCAGATTACAAAATAGTGAACGAAAACAGGATAAAAAAAAACTTCCACACACAAAAAATACATAGAAAGGCAACACTGCAGAATGGACAGCTAGTGCCCGTCCCAGAGTTGACAATATCTCTACCAAATCAGACCTGACACAAGCACAGTCAACATTGCAGGATAATGCAGAAGGACCAACAACCTATGCTTCACACACAAACACAAAAGCACCGATAATAAATCCAGTTACCGTAAAAGACGTGCCAAAACAAAATAAGCAACCTGGATTTCTGCTATCAAAACACAACAGACTATGAGAACCAGTTCAATTAGGGAGGTGCTTCACGGAAATAGCAGAACACTTGTCAAGAACACTTGACACACACTCACTCATTCCCTTGACCACTGGGGTCGTTGGGGGGACATGAGGAAGATGTCATAGCTCGCCACGCCGTTCTGTTGGCAGCTGTCGTGAGGAGATCTGGCATCGTCATTTTGGTCCATTCCTTGACGTTGTCGGACCAGCTCTTTCTCTGCCGCCCCCGTCTGCGCCCTCCCTCTACAGTCCCTTGCAGGATGGTTTTGGAGAGGGTGTTATGTCGTATGACATGACCAAACCATGCCATCTTCCGTCGTTTGATAGTCACCAGCAGTGGTTCTTGGGGCCCAACAAGGTTGCTGAGCAGGTTCCGCACATAGTCATTGGTCTTGTGCTCCTTGTAGGAGATGTGTAGTAGTCTCCTCAAGCATCTGGTTTCGAATGCTTGGATTCTTCTTTCTGTTTCTGCCATCAGTGTCCATGTCTCACATCCGTAACACTTGACACATACTCCCATTAAACAACGCCTCTCAGCAACACAAGTTCTGTCACAGAATCACAAAAGCTAAAAACTAACTTGGTTCACATGAAGTCAGTGGGAATGTCAGTATCATCCCCAATCAAGTGCCAAACAAAAAAGCACCAACATTTTAAAAAGAATAATCATGTACATTTTTCAAGCAATATGACGATTGGACTGTTCTGTGTACAGTTTCTTGCAAGCTCAACAACACACTTTGGGGACACAACGAAGGGAAAACAGAGTTCTCCAATACTTAAAAATACATGCCAACAACAATAAACAAGGAGTGACAAGTGTACTCCAAACAAGACAGGACATGAGTCAGATCACACAATGGCTCACACGGAATGGAGGAAAATGTCACAGTGAAACATCTGCTTCAGCTGTGATGATGTGTTGACCATGATCACAGCCTTGTGTGTGTGTGTGTGTGTGTGTGTGGTGTGTGTGTGTGTTAGTGTGTGTGTGTGTGTGTGTGTGTGTGTGTGTGTGTGTCGTGTGTGTGTTAGTGTTAGTGTGTGTGTGTGTGTGTGTGATGTGTGTGTGTTAGTGTTAGTGTGTGTGTGTGTGTGTGTGTGTGATGTGTGTGTGTGTTAGTGTTAGTGTGTGTGTGTGCCTATGTGCGTATGTGTGCCTGTGTGCATGTGTGTGTGTGTGTGTGTGTGTGTGTGTGTGTGTGTGTGTGTGTGTGTGTGTGCATATCCTCTCCCAATAATGATCCGCTGTGAGCAATACTCTCTTTGGAAAACAGCGTAACTCAAACACACTGCTCAGAAAACTAACACTTGCTTCTGTGCTAACTTCTTTCCTGCCTTAATCCCTCTTTGCCAGATGACAAGCACCAAAAACAGAACTTGGCACTGTTATATGATATGAGTAAATAAATGGTGGATATGATTAATGATAAATAATGGGATGGGACTATCCTGTCTTTGAAGAAAACAACAACAACAAAAAAAAAAAAACATGTCTCCACTATGTGTATAATTTCACCGTATGAAGATCGCCCACACTGATGAGTGTCCATGTGGCACTGGACCCCAGACCCCTGAACACATCCTCCAACACTGCCCAACCCATGAAGCTCTACGGCGTCAAACCTGGCCAGGGGGCACAGAGCTACAGGCGCAGCTTTGGGGAGACCGCCATGACCTGGAGAAGACCGTGGGCTACATCGTGGCGACGGGGGTGACCGTCTGACGCAGCCAAAACATCGAACGCAGAAGAAGAAGAAGTATAATTTCTTTGCTTTTGAAAAAACAAAAGAACCGTCTCAACTTGTACAGAACTTTCAACTCAAATCGAGTAAGTAAACAGAAGACTCCAGACAGAAGACTACACAAAATGACTGGGTACATCATAAAATACAGACCCCTACACAGAAAACTGATTGCATTATAATAACTAAAGAGCTGATCATCTAACCCTTACACTAGCACTTAATGTCTTGCACAAGCTATCACTGATCAACAAAAGGATCACCTACAACATGATGGTTTCAAACGGGCAGCATTCTTAAAGGATAATTTTACACACAGACTGTTACAAAGTTTGGTCGCACACACTTTCTTCAATTTTTTGGCACAGGTTCGTGTATGTGAAAGCATGTGCACACGAGTGTGTCCACTGCATGAATAAAGGCATCAAAAGACAGGTTATCATGTGAACAATAAAAAAACATAAAGAGAAACAACTGACAAAACATAAATCTAACAAGATAGTAAAAAAGAAAACACCCTTTGGATGAATGGGGCAAAAACAAAAGAATTTTGGAGACAAAAAGTCCACTGAAGCTCTAAAAGCAAAACTGACACTCAAAATCTGTGATACCAGTATCAGTAACTCAAGGAGGCGTCACTGTGTTCGGACAAATCCATATACGCTACACCACATCTGCCGAACAGATGCCTGACCAGCAGCGTAACCCAACGGGCGTAGTCAGGCCTTGAGAAAAAAAAGGAAAAAAAAGAAGGAAAAAAAAGAAGAAAAAAAAAAGTGATAAAGGACACGAAACTTATGACAAACGGACAATAAAAATCAATGATATAGAAATACAAAAAAAAACAACCATTTATAAAAACTCTGACAAAAGATCATCAAAATCATACAATACATCATCATGTAAGGAACGTCCAGTTTGACGATATACATACATAAACTTTCCTGTTCTGTTTAACCACATTGTCCATCACTTCCTTCCACCACTTCATGAACTGCAACATCACAGCTTTCTTCTTTCTCATTTCTGTACACAGTCACCACAGTGCTGCAAGGAAGAACTGTTCACCAGATTCTCTCCAGGTCTGTCGGCTGTGTGTCAAAGTCTGGGTCTCTGCAAATGGTTTTCTCCTACATTCCAGCACTTGAGCTATTCTACAGCTACTGTGCCACTGCTGCTTCTTGAACTCTTTGTCAATGCTACAATGTTCGTTCGAGCTGTAAAAATGGTAACTCTGTTCCTGTGAGAAAGGAAAGAGAAGATACAAAAGAAACAAAACATCTGGCATCACTGGAATGACTGACGCAGTCTCGTGGGTGGATGTAAGGGTTGATATGGAAGGGCCCAGGACAGGGAGGCAGGGCAGGCAAAAATACAAGATCACAAAACTTTTTTTGTGAAGTTTTTGTCACACAGCTGAACGAACTCTGGCGTCATCATATTCAGTCAGAATATGCTTCACAATGGGAGCACCAGTGTCTGGATATGGTTATCCACACTCCAAAGTGCCATTTATGTGCAAGTGTGAATGAGTGAGTGAGAGAGAAGTGTGTATATGAGAGTCAAGTTCCCCTCCACACAGTGATGTCATCTTGAGTGAGTGAGAGAGTGAATGAATGAGTGAGTGAGCGAGTGAGAGAGAAGTGTGTATATGAGAGTCAAGTTCCCCTCCACACAGTGATGTCATCTTGAGTGAGTGAGAGAGTGAATGAATGAGTGAGTGAGCGAGTGAGAGAGAAGTGTGTGTGTGTGAGAGTCGAGTTCCCCTCCACACAGCGATATAATCTTCCATCCCTAAGATCAGTGAACCTGTCTGAACTGTACAATCAACACAGCCGCAACTGGGCAACAGCAGGCCAGGCATTGTCACGAGTGATCAAGGGATCTGAAGTGTGCACTGTGTGACCTACACCAAACAGGTTGTCCAAACTAACATCTCACACAAGGACAGGGAGTTTGCAGCTGACATGGGTAATTAAGGTTAACGATCATGTAGCCTATTTACTGCCACAGAGGCAGTGAAAATTCTTGTTCACTGTGTGTAAGGATCGGCGTAGGTAGGCAGGGCCCATCCTCACCTTACACTCCTGGGTCATTAACATATGTCTTTATAATCATACAGGCCAGAATTAATAATGCTGTACTTGATCCTCCAAACTTAAGTTTTTAAGACAAATCTAATCACTTCATGATTTAGAACTGAGCGTAGGTTTTGATTTCCTGTACCATGCAAAGTTAAATAAATAACAACTCATGTGTGTTCACGTCTTAACTTCTAGTTACGATGACATCCGTCACATATTCAGTATGTACATGTATCAGGACAGGACTTTATATAAGATTTTCTTGTTGTCCTGTTCATCGATATCTGTGTTGTATTGTGACATGTTCCAAATAAAATACTGTTTAAACCAAATAAATAACAAAGATTTCACAATTCTTTTTTTGTTTGTTTGGGGTTTTTTGTTTGTTTCTTTTCACATGATTTTTGTTTGTTTAAAAAAAAAAAATTTGATTGATGAGGTAGGAGAGATGCAGGGGATATGTTTGTAAACTGTAGAGGTGACGATTGCTGCTGTTTCCAAAAAGAGAAGAAAAACAAAAAGAAAAACCAAGCAGCAATGTGCTGCACACTGACAGATAGGAGGAGTCTCAGTGGGGAACCTTGTCCTGGGCTGGCTTGTTCTTGTAGTATGGTGTGGAGGAGCCAACTAGAAACACGTTGCGATCCTGGTACCAAAACCTGAAACAGGCCACACACACACACACACACACACACACACACACACACATGCATGCACACACACACACACACACACACGCACACACACACAAATAGTTGTTTGATATTGGCGTTTATAACGTTTCCATTTTCCCTAGCATTGTCTCTCCCTATTCACCCTCCCACAACCCCTATCCCCACGTTTTTTTGTTTTTGGGGTTTTGTTTTTTTTTTCCATCTACTATCACTTCAAGTGGAAAGACGTTAAACTGAAGACAACAAACAAAATCTGTTTGACATTGTTGGACCGAAGTAGTGACTCGATGTGTATGCAACATCATTAACAGGCGTTGACAAAGCCGGAAATACTGCAGAACTTAAGTTCCCTTTGCTAGCAGTTGATGCATATGTAGGAGCATGAAAACCGATTTTAATGAAACAAATCTGATGCCCTTAGCAAAGCAAAGCTGTATGTGCAATGGTAAGTTATGCTTCTCTGTTTTCTGTATGTCCGCTATATGTTTCTCATTTCAGTCATGTCTCTGTATGTGCATAAGTCTGTGTGTGTGTGTGTGTGTGTGTGTGTGTGTGTCTGTGTGTTGGGTGGAGAGACTGTGTGCATGTGTATGGATATCAATGTATGAATGCGTTCGCTTTATCACTTTTTACGATGTTAATGATGATGGTGGTGATCATTCTTCGTTGTAGTAGCAGTGGATGTAGCAGTGTTAACAAAATTATTTTTTTTGTGTCATTATCGTTAATGTTGTTATTGTTATTGTTGTCACAAGGACAGATTGGAAGACTGGGCGATGCCTAAAATCTTTATCCTTGAGAAATAAAGTTTCTGAATTTTGAATCTTGGGGGTGCAGGATTGAATGAGTTAACAATCCTCACCTCAACATGCTATGGTGGAAATACTGTACAAGTCAGTTTCCTTTGCTTGCAGTTTATGCACATATGTAGGAACATGGAAACCGTTTCAATGAAATGAATCTCATGCCCTTAGCGATGCTCGGGGTGCAGGTTTGAACGAGTTAACGGTCCTCACCTCAACATGCCATTGTGGAGATTTTTGGGTCGCCAGTTCCGTGGCGACACCAGCCCAAAGCAGCGACAGATCTCGCTGAACAACCGGAAGTCCAAAGAGCTCTCCTGATCAAAGTACACTGCAACCGACCGCCTGTGTGCACACACATGCACACGCACACACACACACACACACACACATGCACGCACACATACACACACACGCACACACTCACACACACACACAAAGTTAAATAACCATGAAGCAAGAGAAACATGCAGAAAAGACTATTTTCAAGTTTCCACTCAACAAATATGTTTCACAGTACTACAGCAGTAGAGCACAAATACACACACAGACACGCACCCCCACATGCACGCGCACGCTCACACACACAAACACACACACACACACACACACAGAGTGAAATAACCACAAAGCAAAAGGAACAGGCAAAACACAATTTTCAAGTTTCCACTTAACGTCCATGTTTCACTGTATCACAGTATTTTTTTTGTTTTTAAGAACACAAACACACAAACATACATACACACACAGAGACACAGAGTTAAATAAGCACAAAGCAAAATAAACAGGCAGAAAAGTTTCCACTTATCACCCACGTTTCACTGTACTACAACTGCAAAGCACAAACACACACACACGTGCACACACACACACACACAAACATACAAGCACATGAATTACATAACACAAAGCACAAGCAAATGGCAAAACACAATTTTCACATTTCCACTAAACAGCCATGTTTCACTGTACCACACACAGAGACACACAAGCACATAAATACACACTCAGACACACAAAAAAGCAAGCAAATGTACAACTAGCGCCCCCCCCCCCCCCCCCCCCCACCCCCACCCCCCACCAGCTCAAGGAGGCGTCATTGCGTTCGGACAAATCCATATACGCTACACCACATCTGCCAAGCAGATGCCTGACCAGCAGCATTACCCAACGCGCTTTGTCAGGCCTTGATAAAATTTTTAAAAAAAATTTTTTAATAATAATAATAATAAAACAAAAATTCCCCAGAAAAGAAAGGCAGGGAACAAGACCCAGTTATCCTGAAAAACAAAACTATACAAAAAATTTTAAAATAATAATAAAACAAAAATCCCCAGAAGACAAAGACAGGGAACAAGACCCACTTGTCCTGAAAACAAAACAATACAAAAAAAAAACAAAAAAAAACAAAAAACACACACAAAAAAAATCCCCCAGAAAAGAAAGGCAGGGAACAACAACAAGACCCACTCGTCCTGAAAACACAACAACAACACAACAAAACAAAACAAACAACCCCCCCCCCCCCAAAAAAAATTCCCCCCAGAAGAGAAAGACAGGGAAGACGACCCACTTGTCCTGGTCGGCGAAGTCCGGCGGGGGTTCCAGGCTGTGGACGCACTGCTTGAGGTTGTCCATGGTGAGGGGGAGGCTGCTGGCGATCAGGCCGTTCAGGTAGTCCTCGTACTGCCGCTCCATCAGCTCTCCCAGGTTCTGCAGCGTCGCCGCCTGCTCTCTGTTTACAGACATTTGTTTGTATGTTTGTTTATGCATTTATTTAATTATTTATTCATCTATTTTTTTCTTCATTTATATACACACACAGGACACAGAGGCACTACACATAAACAAAGAAAATTACACACGGTGGCATTATATACAGACAAAGAAAAAGACACACACACACACAGGGGCACTACAGTTAGACAAAGAAAAAGACACAGGCACTGCACACAAAGAAAAAGACACACAGAAGCAGTACATACAAAGAAAAATAAATGACACACAGAGCCATTACATACAGACTGGCGGTACAAAGAAAAGGACACACACAGGCAATACACAAAGAAAATGACACACAGAGACACTACACAAAGACAAAAAGACACAGAGACAGTACACGCAGATGAAGAAAAGAACACACAGAGACAGTACACGCAAACAAAGAAAAGGACACACACAAAGAAAAGGACACACATAGGCAGTACATACAAACAAAAGAACACAGACAGTAAACACAGTCAAAGGAAAGGACACACACAGACAGTACACACAGACGAAGAAAAGAACACATACAGACAGCACACACAGACGAAGAAAAGGACACACGGAGGCAGTACACACAGAAAAAGAAAAGGACATACACAGACAGTGAACACAGAGGAAGGAAAGGACACACACAGACAGTACCCACAGACGAAGAAAAGAACACATACAGGCAGTACACACAGACGAAGAAAAGAACACATACAGGCAGTACACACAGACGAAGAAAAGAACACATACAGGCAGTACACACAGACGAAGAAAAGAACACATACAGGCAGTACACACAGACGAAGAAAAGAACACATACAGGCAGTACACACAGACGAAGAAAAGAACACATACAGGCAGTACACACAGACGATGAAAAGGACATATAGAGGCACTACACACAAAGAAAAGGACACACAGAGACAGTACACACAGACGAAGAAAAGGACACACAAAGAAAAGGACACACAGAGACAGTACACACAGACGAAAAAAAAGGACACACAGAGACAGTACACACAGACGAAAAAAAAGGACACACAGACAAAGAAAAGGACACACAGACACACAGACAAAGAGCAGAAGACAGGAGCACCACGTACAGACTGGTGGTGCGGGGGTGCAGGAAGAGCTCAGACACCAGTTCCGCCTCCTGCCCTCCCACTTTGAACGGCTGCCGGAACACACGCGACACGTCCGGCATCAGGATCTCAAAGTGGCCTTCACCCTCAAACTTCCAGCCGTGCCAGGCCCTGTGAAAAGAACAAGCACAAACCTTGTGGTTCTCTCTGGCCAAGCTTGCAATGACAAAATGCGTTTGTCAGCAATTAAACTGCTTTTATCTACATTTAATTGTGTTTATTTTTCATTATGTCATAGGTGTAGTGTAACTCCTGAGCAGGCATCACGTTATGTTATGATGACTGGGGGGAAAAGTGTTACTGTCCAGGTTTTAGGTTGAGGTCTTTGTGTGTGTGTGTCTTTGGAAGTGTGGACGTTATTCATATTCTTCAGTTTGTTTATCAAATTAATTGTCCTTAATCTTTGACAAAGAAGATCTGTGGGAAGCGAGCGGGACAGCAACCAGTGGCCAAGCAGATACTGCAGAGGAAGTGGGGCTGGATCAGACACACCCTCAGGAAGCCAGCGTCCAGCATCACACGCCAAGCCCTGACCTGGAACCCGCAGGGAAAGAGGAAGAGAGGCCGGCCTCGCAACAGCTGAAGGCGAGACACCAAGGCAGAGCTGAAGCAGCATGGGATCAACTGGACTGGAATGGCCAGAACAGCCCAGAACAGAGTGCAATGGCGAGGGGTCGTCGATGGCCTATGCTCCACTAGGAGCGATGGGCATAAGAAGAAAAAGAAGAATCTTTGAGTGAAGACTTTTGTTTCCCTACTAGACAGAGGTGCTGTACTGTATGTGGATCTCTTTGAATGTTCTGATACCTCCTTGAAACTGAAAACTTAAGTTTGAATGTGCTGTTGTTCATCCGCTATTTTATCCCTGACAAAATTGACACGT
>NC_134900.1:34297220-34327220 GCF_041734735.1 Babylonia areolata
CACGTTAGCGTTCAGTGGGCAATGGAAACAAGGATGTACCCAGTATGCATACCCCTGAAAATGGAGCATGGCTGCCGTCAAGGCAGGGTAAAAATGGTCATACAAGTGATGGTGGGAGTTGGGTGCCCACAAAAGCAGTAGAAGATGTGGTAGAAGCAGCAGAAGAAGAAAACAAAGGAGAAGAAGCAGAAGAAGAAGAAGAAGAAGAAATAGTAGAGGAAGAAAGAAGAAGAGGAGGAGGAGGAAAAGGAGGAGGAAAAGAAGGAACTGAAGAAGGAAGAGGTGAAGGAGAGGAGGAGGAGAACAAGGAGGAGGAGGAGGAGAAGGAGGAATAGAAGGAGGTGAAGAAAAAGAAGGAAGAGGAAGAGAAGGAGGCGGAGGACAAAAAAGTAGAAGAAGCAGAAGCAGAAGCAGAAACAAGAGCAGAAATCTGACCCGTGTACTTCGTGGAGGACGGCAGACTGATATTGGTGAAGCCAAACAGTGTGGCGAGCTCTCCGTGCTCCGGAAACTTCTTGTCCCACATCACCTGCACAACCAGCACCACAGCTCACAGGGCAAGACACAGTGTGTGTTGGTGAGGGGAGGGGGTTGCGGGTTGGGGGGTGGGGGGGAGTGAGTGAGTGAGTGAGTGAGTGTGTGGGTGAGTGAGTGTGAGTGAAAGTGAGAGAGAGGGAGAGACACAGCCACAGAGACAGAGTGCATGCATGTGAGTGAGTGAGAGAGAGAGAGAGAGAGAGAGAGAGAGAGAGAGAGAGAGACAGAAAGAGAAGAAGACAGACAGACAGACAGACAGACAGAAACAGAGAGAGACAAAGTGAGGGTGAGTGCATGTATATGTGCATGTATGCGTGCTTGTGCTTGCACACGCGTGTGTACGTGTGTGCTTGTGTGTGTGTGTGAGTGTGTGTGAGTGCGCACTTGTGTGTGTGTGTGTGTGTGAGTTTAAGTGAGCAAACATATGTGCATGTGTGCACGGCACACAAGTGCGCTTCCTTTTCCCAGAACAACATTAACACCACACGTGGACAGAACCATGACCAGTACAGTACAGTACAGTACATACATACAAGCTGACAAAAACAATCAACCTCTCATGCACATATGCAGGAACAACCCACAAATAATAGAAAGAAAGAAAGCGTACAAACACAAAAACAAATAAATAAATAAATAAATAAATAAACAAGAGAGGCAAGGCCTTCAAAACTCACTTGTGATACACTTTTAAAAAAAAATCCAAGCTTTTTATGTATTGAGTATAATTTCAAAATGTAATGTTTAAGATGAGAAAGATCAGTTTAAAGCGAATTAACTCCCCTAGCTTTAATTACAGAGTAAATTCCCTTTTTTACTATCTGCACCAAAACGTTTGCAAAATAAATAAAACTTCCATGCTTAGCAAAAGAAGTTCCTGTTTGAACAAAAAATGATAATAATGACTGCTCTTGTTGTTGGGTCAGAATATCAGATCAAAGTGCCAAGTTTATAGAATGCAAAAAATATAAATATAACAGTAAATGCAGTTTGCATATAATTAGGCTTCATTTTTTAAATTTTTTTGTGCCCATCCCATAGGTGCAATATTGTTTTAAACAAGATGACTGGAAAGAACTGAATTTTCCCTATTTTTATGTCTAATTTGGTGTCAACTGACAAAGTATTTGCAGAGAAAATGTCAATGTTAAAGTTTACCACGGACACACAGACACAGACACACACACAGACAACCGAACACCGGGTTAAAACATAGACTCACTTTGTTTACACAAGTGAGTCAATAAAAACACCCACACAGCACCACGGAAAGTAACGAGTCAAGGGCATAACTCACCACCACGTTCTTCTGTTTGATGCCCGGTTGCATCAGAGTGGTCTCCAGTGTCCTCACCAAAGCATTGTGGTTCAAACCTGTCAGTGACAGTCACTGGTGAACACAGACCCTACTTTCTAAACTGCATTGTATTGCATTCTGTTGTATTCAATTCAATTGTAGTCCATTTCTTTTGTCTTGTGTCTGATTACTTTTTTGGCAGAACAGATTTCTCTTTGTGAAATTTCGTGTTAGCACAGTGCAACACCACTTTTAGTTTTCTTCTTTTTTTTTCTGTCGTTAAGAGTATGTTTTACTGTCAGAGTAGATTTTTTTCTACAAAATTTTCACCATACACATCCCTTTCATTCATATGGGTTCCTTTATGTGCATGAAGTGCATGCTGCACATGGGACCTTGGTTTAATGTCTCATCCAAAAGTCTAGCACCCAGACCACCACTCAAGATCTAGAGGAGGAGGTGGGAAAAATACAGATCTGTGTGGTATTCAAACTGATGGACGCTCACTTCCTAGTCAGCCACTAGGCCTTCTCTCTAATGTGTGTAAGGCTTCAAAAATACTGCTGAATAGCTTTAGCATTCATCATTTGTCTATCTTCGATTAAAGTACATTTCATGCCTGTTCTCTTACTGTGATTATTGCATGTGAATAATTGTGATTACTGTATGAAATTTCACAAAAAAAATAGCATTTAAGCGTTTCATGTCTTTTTATGAAGTATTCTGTATTCTGTAAAACAACAGTAACAACAAAAAGAAACTAACAAGGCAGGAAAAGATTTCAAGACTCATGGAACATCCACATAATAAAGCACAGGAATCATGGAACAGAAAAAGACACTCTGCCAAGCACATGACCTTGCAACAGGATCGCACACTGCCGTGTTGTCAAGGGGACCGAGTGTGTTTTTACTGATGCTGTGCAAGTTTCCTATATAAATAATACCTGCAACAGTGCACTGAGCTAGCTGTAGGGCTGATCCACAGAAACTGCAGTGCAGCTGCACTGCTGGGGTACAAAGCGTTGCTTAACTCACTCAGTACGGCCAGTCCTCTCTTCTCCTCTACACAAACTCCTCGGATGTCCAGTGGGTGTCTCAATGACCCAACCTTTAGATTCTGTCGTCAGAATTGTGGTATTCTTTGTCAACATTCACCTCTTCAGTATATGGGCCTTCCGCTTGTAATATTTTGATGGTGGTAATTGGGGTGAAACGCTGTTAACGTCATCTCTTTCGCCGTTCGTATGGAGAGAGTTAAAGACACAGTGAGAGAAACAAACCAGTGGGAAGCCCTCTGTGTTCCCTGCACACACCTGGCACGATGATGAGCGGTGTGTCGAAGATGGCGTGTCCCTGGAGAGACTTGTCGGCCGTGCCCACCGTCTTGAGCTTGTCGTCCACGCGGGAGGCTGAAACATTGAGTCCCACATTGATTGACACTCAGAACTCAGTACTCAGAACGTTTCTGTTCAAGGATTAAGGCAGGGCCTGATCTTCCAGTCTGTCCTTGCTCGTCTATAGCCATTAAAAAAAAAAGTGCACATGTACAGGAAGGAAGAAGTAAATGGAAAAAAAAAAAACTTCAAGAAGATGGCATGCATGATAAAGCACACACACACACACACACACATACACACACACACTCAGAAACACACACACACACACACACACACACACACACACACTCATATATATTCTTTCTACAAAATATTGACATACTGTGACTGAAGTGAATTATACTACTTACAATCACAAATTTCAAGATAACCATCATGTTTACATTCACAAATTTCAGGGTAACTATCATATCTATGGTAACAAATTTCAGGATAACCATCACATTCACATCCACAAATTCCAGGATGACCATCATACTTACGATCACAAAATTCCGGATAGCCATCATACTTCTTGCAGAAGTCTCGACGCTCATCAAAGCGATAGAACTCTGGGTCAGGTATGATCTTCCTTCCAACCACTGCAATACAACAAAAACTAAGCTGACAGGTATTATCAGATGCAATGTGGCATAGACAGCTGGTGTTGTAATACCCATGCATTGACAGTTTACTGACATAAGATATTTTGTATTTATTTGTATTTGTATTTGTATTTCTTTGTATCACAACAGATTTCTCTGTGTGAAATTCGGGCTGCTCTCCCCAGGGAGAGTGCGTCGCTGTACTACAGCGCCACCCATTTTTTTGTATTTTTTCCTGCATGTAGTTTTATTTGTTTTTCCTATCGAAGTGGATTTTTCTACAGAATTTTGCCAGGAACAACCCTTTTGTTGCCGTGGGTTCCTTTACGTGCGCTAAGTGCATGCTGCACGCGGGACCTCAGTTTATCGTCTCATCCGAATGACTAGCGTCCAGACCACCACTCAAGGTCTAGTGGAGCGGGAGAAAATATCAGCAGCTGATATCACATTCCATGAGTGACTGAATCCTGATATTGTTTACGCTATCAACAACTATGGTCCAAGCCATATATGGCCTAGGGTCAAGCCATGAATAATTACAAACAAAATTACAGGTTCGATATTCAAACTGGTGTTCGTGTTCCTGATGAGAGCAAGTGTGTGCTTGTTTCTATTTTTGGTGTTATCTTGCTGAGGTGTTGTGTGAAGATTTAAAAAATTTTTTTTTTTTTACTCATATCTGTATACATGTAGGAATGCATGTATATCCCTATGTTTGTAGGCTTGTTTGTGTGTCTGCGGGCATGCATGTGTAGGTATAGATATTTCTCTCTTACTCCCTCTCTCCGATATATATATATATATATATATATATATATATATATATATATATATAGTGAATGCTTACACATGCTTAAGTATATATGCTTGTATTTTTCTAACAAGAAATGTATTCATCAATTTTTTATTTGTCATTAAAAAAAAACCAAAAAAAACCACAAAAACATAAGTTTCTCACTCACATTTTCTTGGCACGCAGTAGGACTTGTTGATAGGTTTGGGCCAGTCGCCATCATACCCAGCGTAGCTGATCTGAAACAGCAGGAAGTCTCCTCATGGACCAGCTCAATCACTTCTTCTTCTTCTTCTGCGTTCGTGGGCTTCAACTCCCACGTTCACTCGTATATACGCGAGTGGGCTTTTTACGTGTATGACCGTTTTTACCCCGCCATGTAGCAGCCATACTCCGCTTTCGGGGGTGTGCATGCTGGGTATGTTCTTGTTTCCTTAACGTACCGAACGCTGACATGGATTACAGGATCTTTAACGTGCGTATTTTATCTTATGCTTGCGTATACACACGAAGGGGGTTCAGGCACTGGCAGGTCTGCACATATGTTGACCTGGGAGATCGTAAAAATCTCCACCCTTTACCCACCAGGCGCCGTCACCGTGATTCGAACCCGGGACCCTCAGATCGAAAGTCCAATGCTTTAACCATTCAGCTATGGCGCCCGTCATTCAATCACAATTCTGTTCCTGATGCACATGTACTCTGAACATCCTCCTCTCGCTTACCAGGTATGTACATACCCATGCATGTTTCTCTGTTCATGAAGGTGTGTGAAGGTGTGTTAGCTGAATGTGAGTCAGACCATACAAATCCACACATAACCACCAGCCACTGTGGATTAACGTCGCGGACTGACCACTGAGAGGATGCAGATTTGAGTCCCATCAGAGGTGGTGGTGTTTGTTTTTTTTCCAGCCTGTGGCCAGCTCCTGTCTCAAGTTTACTGTGATGTGGGCTTAAATGGGAAAAGCCTGGGACCACACAATCAGGGGTCATCCACTTCACGGATGTGTCTTTTGAGAGTGCTCCTCAAATTTCCTGACAAACAATTGACAGATCTAGTGCATAGTTCTATTGTGCGGAACCCCAGTAACTTTACAGAAATATGGAAAAGAAGGAGGAGAAGGAGGAGAAGGAGGAGAAGAAGAAGTAAAAAAAATAAGATTTTTATGAGAGACACCGACCTGCTCCATGGTGGTAAAACCATCCATGCCCCTCTGGCCGATGAAGAACCATACATCACGGAACCTCAGGTTCTGGATGTAGCCACTGCCCAGTGTGTTCATCTGGTCACGTGCCGAGTAGCTCAACCTGCACAGCCATGTCACCTCTACAGTGCCTCTCTACACACTACACACTGTCATTCTGAACACAGTTATGTAGCCACTGCCCAGTGTGTTCATCTGGTCACGCGCTGAGTAGCTCAACCTGCACAGCCACGTCACCTGTACAGTGCCTCTCTACACACTACACATTGTCAATCTGAACACAGTTATGTACCCACTGGCCAGTGTGTTCATCTGGTCACGCACTGAGTAGCTCAACCTCACAACCATGTCACCTCTACAGTGCCTCTCTACACACTACACACTGTCATTCTTAACACATCTCCTGGCCTCATTATTTGTTAATTTCTAACTGAAAAACCACTGAGGCAACCATGTGTTTGTTCTGTGTTGTCCATGTGTTCTGTGTGGCTTGTTCAGGATTAAAGAGGCTATGCCAGTCTTGAATAAAAGCTAATTTGTGTTTGCACATTTCTTCTGTCTTTGCTGTTGTGTGCACTTCAAATGATCAGTATAAGGACAGGCCTGGCGCTTCCTTTTTTGAGGAAGTGTCTGGGTTTGTTCCAATGTACCTTTTATTTACCTGTGTGCTAGCTCAATGGGTAGCGTAAATGGCACTGACTTGAAGTTGTGTACCTTGTGAATGGAGAGAGTTACCACTCTTTACTATTTGTTGATCATTCTGAACACAGTTATGTAGCCACTGCCCAGTGTGTTCATCTGGTCACGCGCTGAGTAGCTCAACCTGCACAGCCATGTCACCTCTACAGTGCCTCTCTACACACTACACACCGTCATTCTGAACACAGTTATGTAGCCACTGCCCAGTGTGTTCATCTGGTCACGTGCTGAGTAGCTCAACCTGCACAGCCATGTCACCTCTACAGTGCCTCTCTACACTACACACTACACACTGTCATTCTGAACACAGTTATGTACCCACTGCTCAGTGTGTTCGTCTAGTCATGTGCTGAGTAACTCAACCTGCACAGCCATGTCACCTCTACAGTGCCTCTCTACACTACACACTGTCATTCTGAACACAGTTATGTACCCACTGCCCAGTGTGTTCATCTGGTCACGCGCTGAGTAACTCAACCTGCACAGCCATGTCACCTGTACAGTGCCCCTCAACACAGCATCATTCTGAACGAGGTTAACTCTTTCACCACCACGTTTCTGAGTGAAAAATGCTCCTCAGCACCTTCTTCTTCTTCTTCTTCTTCTTCTGCGTTCACTTGTATGCACACGAGTGGGCTTTTACGTGTATGACCGTTTTTACCCCGCCATGTAGGCAGCCATACTCCGTTTTCAGGGGTGTGCATGCTGGGTATGTTCTTGTCTCCATAACCCACTGAACGCTGACATGGACTACAGGATCTTTAACCTGCGTATTTGATCTTCTGCTTGCATACACACACAAAGGGGGTTCAGGCACTAGCAGGTCTGCACATATGTTGACCTGGGAGATGGTAAAAATCTCCACCCTTTACCCACCAGGCGCCGTCACCGTGATTCGAACCCGGGACCCTCAGATTGACAGTCCAACGCTTTAACCACTCGGCTATTGCGCCCGTCGCTCCTCAGCGCCAAATATTTGTGATATGATGCTCTCAGTGACAGGCTTTGCTTCATGTCAAAATAACACAATGGACTTGTTCACTTCAAACTGGGTCAGGGGGCGAAGGTTAGTCATCGTTCTACTGGCCGGGAAACTGGCTGCAGCTGTCAAGCTTTGTTACATTGTGATACTATTTGTATTTGTATTTCTTTTTATCACAACAGATTTCTCTGTGTGAAATTCAGGCTGCTCTCCCCAGGGAGAGCGCGTCGCTACACTACAGCGCCACCCATTTTTTGGTATTTTTTCCTGCATGCAGTTTTATTTGTTTTTCCTATTGAAGTGGATTTTTCAACAGAATTTTGCCAGGAACAACCCTTTTGTTGCCGTGGGTTCTTTTACGTGCGCTAAGTGCATGCTGCACACGGGACCTCGGTTTATCGTCTCATCCAAATGACTAGCGTCCAGATCACCACTCAAGGTCTAGTGGAGGGGGAGAAAATATCGGCGGCTGAGCCGTGATTCGAACCAGAGCGCTCAGATTCTCTCGCTTCCTAGGCGGACGCGTTACCTCTAGGCCATCACTCCACATGACTGTCCAGTCAACTTAAGTCACCTGTTGCAGTGAAAGAGTTAAAGATCCCAAAGCCAACAGGGCAGTGAATTCATATCCCTTGTGTCTAGGAATCGGGATAGGGGGCCCTAATCTCTCCTTCTGCTTTGAACCTTCCCCCAAGAGAAGTTAGATACCTATTCACACGTCAGTGAGGAACACTGGAGTAAAGTGCTTTTCCCCCAACCCCCGAGGACAGAACACATTGCCCTAACTGGGCCTCGAACTCTGATCATCACTGGTGAACACTGGAGCAGAAGTCCAGCACCTAAGCAACTCTGCCGCAATGCCTCCTAATGAGTATCAGTACCAGTATCAGTATCAGTGGCTCAAGGAGGCGTCACTGCGTTCGGACAAATCTATATACACTACACCACATCTGCCAAGCAAATGCCTGACCAGCAGCGTAACCCACCACATATAAAATAATAATAATAAATAAAAATAAAATAAAAAGATAATAAATAAACAAATAAGCAAATAAATGTAAAGCATACAGCCTACACGCACACGCACACACACACGCACACACACACACACACACACACACACACACACACACACTCATGTGCACAGAGCTCTCCTGACACATGTCTACACTTATTTTCCTACTGAAACCGTACTTAAATGAGGCCAGGAGCTTTAAACACATGGAACCATTACTTAGAATAGAATAGAATAGAACAGAATATGTCTTTGTTACCAGTGTACTGGGGTCACAAGGAATATTGAATTAAATGAATTATGACACTAATGAAAGCTTTACCTGTTAAGTGCGGAGTGTGTGCATATGTGTGTGATTTTATTTTCCTGTTCTTGTAAAGTGCCCAGATCCATGATTACTATTATCAAAAGAAGATGAGAAATAAAGACTGACTTCTTGGCGCCATCATCAGCCACCACAGAGATGACAATGTCCCCTTCCGACAGCGATTCCAGGTACAGCTCCAAGTCCGTGCTGTCTGTAAATGGAAATCTTTCACATCAGTTACATCGGTTTCTGTATAGTTTGTGGTATTAATTCTCTCCAGATACTGATCATGTCTTTTGAGTCTGTTCCATCAATTCAGATACATATATGTGTCTGCGTTTGTGCTCCTGCCTTACTGAAGAAAGAAAGAAAGTGCACACACACACACACACACACGCAGTCATCACAAACATGCACACACAAACACACACACACACACACACACAAACACACACACACACACACACACACACACACACACACACACACACACACACACCCACACACATGCAGTCATCACAAACATGCACACACAAACACACACACATATACACACAAACACACACATGCACGCACACACACACACAGAGTCATCACAAACATGCACACACAAACACATACACACACACACACACACACACAGTCCCCATTCGACAGTGATCAGTGTCAGCATGCCATGCGTCTGTAAAGGCTTGCAAACAGTTACACGGTTCTAAGTGTTTGGTGCCCCTCTCCTCTCCTCTTTTCTTTGTTGTTCTTTTCCTTCCATCATCACGCCTTCTTGCATCCTCTCTTCTCTCGCACTCTTTATCGCATTACTCCCTCACCTCCCTTCTCCCCCGTAATCGTCTTTACCATGCCAATGAAACAGTCATGGCATTCACTAAAAACACTACAGGAGTTTTACACGAGGGTGGAACAACGTACTGACAACATGAACAACACACACACACACACACACACACACACACACAGTACTCACCAGTGGCATAAGTGTCAGCATGCATGACGGACACCGGCTGCAGAGAGGCGGAGTTCAGGGCCACAGTGTTGAAGCCCCGCCCTCCCTTGTTCACATTGTCCGTCATCACACTGCACACACACACACAGAGACACACACACACACACACACACACAGACACACATAGAGACAAACACACACACACACACACACACACACACACACACAAATAGCCAGAAAGTAAGGCTTAACCAGACAAACGAACACAGTCATTGAACATTCCTAGAACGCACGTCGCAAGATACACTGGGGCAAAAGATGCACCAGACAAAAGGGCAAAAGAAAGTATGACCGAAAGCTAACAGTTCAGGTGGGGGTGTGAGTGAAGACTGTGTTTGAAAGTTTATTGAGAAAAAGAAGTGAGGAAAAAAGATTTTTTAAAAAAGAAAAAAAAGAAAGCAGGAAACAAAAAAAAAGGTCATAAATCCACACACACATACAGCACACTAACACACTGATCACCCCACCCACCCTCCACACACACAGTCCAAAGAAACTCCGCCACACACTCCATTCCACTCACTCTCACACATACACCCACAACCCAACGACCACCACCACCACCACCACTGACATACGTCCGTCCACACACACACACTTCACACAACACACTTGATACACAAACACCCTAACACACCAACACTAACACACTCATACTAACCCACACACTGACACACTAGTCCTCCTCACCCCCTCCTCTCCCCTCCACACCACACACACACATACACACACACAGTCCAAACAGACTTACACTACCCACACACTCTTTCACAACACCACCACCACTACCACCGCTACCATCACTAACCACACTCACACCACAACCACTATCACCGCCAACACCCACAACACCACCACCATCCATACCACCACCGCCACCACCACAACAAAAACCCACTACCACCACCAACCACACCACCCACACTACCACCACCACCACCAACACCACCACCATCAGAACCACCCATACCACCACCACCATCACCCACACCAACAACAACCACCCCCCCCCCCCCACCCCCCAAAACACCACCACTGACATGCGGCCGCCCACACAGATGAAGGGCGGTTTCTTGTCCTTGTTGCCGGAGTACACGCCCACAGACACGGAGTCGGCGGGGCAAGGGGAGGGCAGTCCGCACAGGGGCAGCGAGTCGCCCAGAGTGATGGACCTTCCCTGCAGCATGTCGGGCAGCGCCACCTGCAGGGAGTCCTGGGGGCCCACTGTGAAAAACCATGGGACAGGTGAGTGTTTCACTTTTTGCACCCCCTTGGACCACAACGCTCGGCTTTTATCACAGATTGACATAAGCTGTTAGACCCAAGCATGCCTACCCCCAAATCTGCTTTTCAGGAACAACACACATTAGAAACAGGGACTGGGTATTATTTCCAGGAATTCATCTCAGCAAACATACACAGTCGGTGCTTACCTGCATGCGCATTGGTATTGCGGAAATTACTTTGTCGGTGACGGAAATAGACTTTCACAAAATGGCTTCAATACTGTTTGGACAGTCCCAGCTTTTCACAAATGGCTTTGGTAGTGTTCGACAGCATTTCTTAAAGTCTTAATGAAAGGTCTTCGGCAATGGCTGAAAAGCCATCTTAGGGTACACTAATTTTCCAGGACATGCAGCAAATTTCCGTATTTCCAGGACACCCTGTCCATTTTATCAATTTTCCTGGACAAATACGGGCCGCAGTAACAGCAGACGTGCCTGTGTTAGACCAACAGCAAAGTGAAGGCTGTATTATCAATGGTTTCTCCACTGCAATGGGAAGTCATTCACAACTTTGTTGTTTTGTTGGGGATTTTTTCGTGAAGGACTATGACTCTGAAATGATGAGGCAAGATTGCACTGGCTCTTAGTGCTGCAGCCTTGGGGGGTAGTAGGCCTTGGGGGACCATGCCAAACACTGACTGTCCTAAAACCCTCCTGGCCGAGAGAGTGTGGATGTAACTTGAGCAAGACACTCTACTACAATCAAATTCTAACCAAGGTAGTCACGACACCAGAAGCCTCCTCTGCTGTTCTGATGGCCATAGTCAGACACAACTGACTCTCATACTCCATCAGTGCAGCTTCATTGCAGTTTCTGTTTTAACTCACTCAGGGCGACAAGTTTTCTCCCTTGCTCTTCCCCACAGACGGTCCATTTGTAAGGGTTTGGAAAAAAATTACAAAAAAATACAAAATACAGAGTAAGAAAATGAAACTTTCAGAACTGGTTTATTACTTGTTGAGCTATTACATATAAAAAAAATCAAATTTCTCATCTTATTTTTACGGTTTTGCCATATGTAGAAAATACTGCCAATTTTTCACCCTGAATCACCATACCCATGCTCGCTTTCTGCATTAAATTTGCTTTCTTCTTTGTCATCATCCACCTCTTCAATGTCCGACCCTTCAGTTTGTACCATTTCAAGTATTTCAGCAACCCTAAAACGTTGCCGTCACAGCCTTGTTCGCTTCACAACATTCTGAGAAGAGCCCGCTTTGCTAACAGGCTGGCACGCGAGCAGACGACCGGTCAGTGACTTTGTCAGCGTGTGTGGGAGACGGGCCACACATGCCAGGCTGACCAATCATACCGTTCGATTGTGGAGTGACCCAGAATAGCGCACTCTGCTCGGCTAATCACAAAATCACCTGTACAGCGCGTGATGGAATTTTACTTTCGGAGAATGCTATTCCATTCCTTCGTCCGAATCCGAATACGTTTTGTGTAGGAATGCGTGAGCATTCCTTCGTCCGGAGAGAGTTAAGGAAGAAGGTGGATGAGTGGTTGAGACATTTAAATCTGCCAATACATGTCATGTGGGTCTGGCTTCGAATCCTGGTCTTACCCTTTCTCCCAAGTCTCCCTGGAAAATCAAAAAGAGCGTACTGTCATTCGGATGAGACGATAAACCGAGGTCTTGTGTGCAGCACATACTTGGTGCATTGAAAAAGAACCCATGGCAACATAAGTGCTGTCCTCTGGCAAAATTCTGTAGCAAAAAAAGATCCACTCATATATATATATATATATATATATATATATATATATATATATATATATATATATATATATATATATATATATATATGATAGTCAGTCGTGTCCAACTATGACCATCAGAACAGCAGAGGAGGCAACTGCTGTTCCGACTATTTGGGCTAGAATTTGATTATAGTGGAGAGTGTCTTGCCCAAGTTACATCCCCACTCTCTCGGCCAAGAGGGTTTTAGGACAGTCGGTGTTGGGATGGTTCCCAAAGGCCAACTAGCCCACAAGGCTGCAGCACTAAGAGCCAGTGCAATTTTGCCTCCTAGTTTGAGAGTCATAGTCCTTCACAAAAGACTAAGCTGTAAATGATTTCCCATTGACTGGAGAAACCATTGATAATACAGCTCTCACTTTGCTGTTGGCCCAAATGTAAACTTATGTCAATCTGTGATATGAGCCAAGTGTCCACTCATTTAGGAACATAAATATGTAATTTTTATGCATGTACTCAAGGCCTGACAAGCATGTTGGGTTATGCTGCATGCTGGTAGGGCAACCACCTAGCAGATGGTGTGTCGCATATGGATTTGTTTGAATGCAGTGACGCCTCCTTGAGAAACTGAAACTGAAGACAAACTGAAAACCTGCAATCAGACAACATCTCTGGACAGGAGGGCATTTAACTGTCTGTACCCCATCAGTACAGCTGCACTGCAGTCTCTGTGGACCATCCCTACAACACAGTTCTATAGACCAGCCCTACAACAGCTAAGCGCACAGTCAAAACCATACTTCATACACACTATGCACACAATGTCGTCAAAACACCATTAAACAATAAAGAGGTGAAAGCCAACAAGATAAGAGACTACATAATTGACGGGCGCAATAGCCGAGTGGTTAAAGCGTTGGACTTTCAATCTAAGGGTCCGGGGTTTGAATCACGGTGACGGCGCCTGGTGGGTAAAGGGTGGAGATTTTTACGATCTCCCAGGTCAACATATGTGCAGACCTGCCAGTGCCTGAACCCCCTTCGTGTGTAGATGCAAGCAGAAGATCAAATACGCACGTTAAAGATCCTGTAATCCATGTCAGCGTTCGGTGGGTTATGGAAACAAGAACATACCCAGCATGCACGCCCCCGAAAACGGAGTATGGCTGCCTACATGGTGGGGTAAAAACGGTCATACACGTAAAAGCCCACCTGTGTGCATACCAGTGAACGCAGAAGAAGAAGAAGAAGAAGAAGACTTACAGCACCACTCACACATTCACACTCTTACCCTGATGACGCTTCATCAAAGCTGACAACAATGACGCACCACTCACTTCCTCTCTTCTCCTCTACACAGACCCCTCGGATATCCAGTGGGTGTCTGAATGACCCAACCTTTAGCTTCCGTCGTCAGAATTGTGGTATTCTTTGTCAACATTCACCTCTTCAGTATAAGAGCCTTCCGCTTGCAATATTTTGATGATGGTAACTGGGGTGAAACGCTGTTAACGTCGTCTCTTTCGCCGTTCGTATGGAGAGAGTTAACCTGCACCATTTACTTGGTGATTCATTCATTTCATTCTGAAGAAAGGTTTTGATCTGACAAGCGCTAGCTCTGAACAAGAACACGGTGTAACTTACATGGCAGAGAAAAGCAGCCTGCTTTTTCCAGCACTGCTGAGAAATCCTCTGACTTGTCCTTCTTGCTGATCTGTACACACAATTGCAGAAATGCAAGAATGCATGCATGTGTGCGCGTGCACACTCACCCCCCCCCCCCCCCCCTCCCCGAGTTCATTTGTGAACAAAAAAACTAACAAAACTTCTTAGAATTCCCTTCACAATGTGTGTGTGTGTGTGTGTGCAGCACACACCATCAGTTACCACGCATCATTTTTTTGTGTGTGGGAACACAAACTATAACTTAACAAAATTATGTTTGTGTTTGCTCTCAGGTTTGTTTGTGTTTTCTCCATAATTTTGTTAAGTTTTTTTTTTTCTTCTTCTATAAACCACAAAAATTAAACACACCACATGTTCACACTTGTATGTAATCTTTTAACTGGACATAAAAGAACACAAAGAAGCAGGCCTTACATATTCAATGGCGTGTCCTTCCTTCAGACCTTTCTGACCAATCATGATCAAGCTGTCGCGGAATGCCAGATTGTCGATAACACCACTGCCGTACAGCTTCATCCATTTTCTGGAGTCCTCATGCAGACTGCAACACAGCCACGCTAAATCAGTCTACACAGTATATAATGATGATGATGATGATGATGATGATGATGATGATGATGACGATGATGATGATGATAATACAGACTGCAACACAGCCATGCTCAATCAGTCTACACAGTATATAATGATGATGATGATGATGATGATGACGATGATGATGATGATGACGATGACGATGATGATGATGATAATACAGACTACAACACAGCCATGTTAAATCAGTCTACACAGTATATAATGATGATGATGATGATGATGATGACGATGATGATGATAATACAGACTACAACACAGCCATGCTAAATCAGTCTACACAGTATATAATGATGATGATGATGATGATGATGATGATGATGACGATGACGATGATGATGATGATGACGATGATGATGATGATAATACAGACTACAACACAGCCATGCTAAATTAGTCTGCACAGTATATAATGATGATGATGATGATGATGATGATGACGATGATGATGATAATACAGACTACAACACAGCCATGCTAAATCAGTCTACACAGTATATAATGATGATGATGATGATGATGACGATGACGATGATGATGATGATGACGATGATGATGATGATGATGATGATGATGATGATGATGATAATACAGACTACAACACAGCCATGCTAAATCAGTCTACACAGTATATAATGATGATGATGATGATGATGACGATGATGATGATGATAATACAGACTACAACACAGCCATGTTAAATCAGTCTACACAGTATATAATGATGATGATGATGACGATGATGATGATGATGATACAGACTACAACACAGCCACGCTAAATCAGTCTACACAGTATATAATGATGATGACGATGATGATGATGATGATACAGACTACAACACAGCCACGCTAAATCAGTCTACACAGTATATAATGATGATGATGATGATGATGATGTCGATGATGATAAGAATAACTATAATGATAATTCTGATGATAATTATAACAAAAACAATAACAATAATAGTAATAACAATAACACTCGGCAACTGTCTCAACTCCATTAATGGAGTGATGGCCTAGAGGTAACGCGTCCGCCCAGGAAGCGAGAGAATCTGAGCGTGCTGGTTCGAATCACAGCTCAGCCGCCTGATATTTTTCTCCCCCTCCACTAGACCTTGAGTGGCGGTCTGGACACTAGTCATTCAGATGAGACGTTAAAACCGAGGCCCTATGTGCAGCATGCACTTAGCGCACGTAAAAGAACCTATGGCAACAAAATGGTTGTTCCTGGCAAAATTCTGTAGAAAAATCCACTTCGTTAGGTAAAACAAATAAAACTGTAAAAATACAAAAAAAAATGGGTGGCGCTGTAGTGTAGCGACTTGATCTCCCTGGGGAGAGCAGCCCGAATTTCACACACAGAAATCTGTTGTGATTTAAAGAAATACCAATACAAATACAAATTATACTTCAATCTATTCGTAACAACATTATCGTTATACTTAGATGATATAGCCACTGCATTTCAATGAAAACTAAAAATAATGACTTGACCATTACAATCAATCGGTTGAAAAAGACTTATGACGGGCGCAATAGCCGAGTGGTTAAAGCGTTGGACTTTCAATCTGAGGGTCCCGGGTTCGAATCACGGTGACGGCGCCTGGTGGGTAAAGGGTGGAGATTTTTACGATCTCCCAGGTCAACATATGTGCAGACCTGATAGTGCCTGAACCCCCTTCGTGTGTAGACGCAAGTAGAAGATCAAATACGCACGTTAAAGATCCTGTAATCCATGTCAGCGTTCGGTGGGTTATGGAAACAAGAACATACCCAGCATGCACACCCCCGAAAACGGAGTATGGCTGCCTACATGGCGGGGTAAAAACGGTCATACACGTAAAAGCCCACTCGTGTGCATACGAGTGAATGCAGAAGAAGAAGAAGAAGAAAAAGACTTACAGCACCACTCACACATTCACACTCTTACCCTGATGACGCTTCATCAAAGCTGACAACAATGACGATGCTGTCGTCAGGTATCCCTTTCTTTAGGAACCGTATCAGTTCTGCGTCTGGAAAACGATATATATCGCTGCATGGCTGTTATCAGTATAGCCAATTAATCAAAGAGGTTAAGTCCCTTGATTCGTTCTTGGACTTCTCCAGCCAGAAGAATTGCCAAACAATGAATAAAATGATTAATTTGGTGTTGTGGTGTGGTGTGGTGTGGAGTGGTTTGATGTGATGTGGTGTGTGTGTGTGTGTGTGTGTGTGTGTGTGTGATGACTCTTGTCTTTTGTATATTTTCTGGAACTTTTCTGGAAATATTTACATTTAAATTTTCCTGCATTTGTTAAAAATTTTTTTTTAAACATATCTATATATATACATATATATATAAAGAGAGAGAGAGAGAGAGAGAGAGAGAGAGAGAGAACTGGAAGTGGAATGGTTTATTCACAATCAGGCTACAGCTCCCGAGTGAAGGGGTAAATGTAAAGATAATACAACTCAATAAAAATACATAAGCAAATAAGCATAGATACAGACCAAAAACGGAAATTATATTCAATTTATAAAATAAGCAATTTCACTTTATCTGAATGCCTTATATAAGAACACCGAAAAATCATGTACGTCATGGACATTGCTTGACGACATTAACAAATTCAAATGAGAGGGGTGTTAGTAGTTCTAAGGTTTTATAAACACTTGACGTCTATCTTTTAGTGCTGAGCAGCAAAGAACAAATTGCACCTCGTTATATATATATATATATATATATATATAGAGAGAGAGAGAGAGAGAGAGAGAGAGACAGAGAGATAACAATATTTAGATCTGTATGTATACACTGTACATTAGTTTTTTAACCCTTTCACCGCCAGTCAATTTAGAGTACAAAATTCCCTTGTGGTATATAAACACAGAAAAGACAGTGGCTAAGAATAGCTGGGGATTCCCTCTGCGATGTATAGAAAATATGGCCTATCCTACCACCGAACATTAAAAAGCAGTAGGTTCATGGATAACGGACCAAAGAATGGTCACCTTTCAGTAACATGGGTCCTCTACCACGCCTGTGCATAAATGCGAGTTTGGCGATGAAAGGGTTAAGTTGAGTCAATGTCGCTATATCATGCAACAAGAAGAGCGCCAGTCAAACACACTGGTGGCACTGCGCGGGTCGCGTCTGCTGAAAGTTATGCATTTTCTTCCTCTTTGTTATTGTGTTTGTGGCTTGTTTGTTTTTTTAGCAACATCACCACACAAACACCACCACATGTCAATTAATTTCTCTTGAGAGATAAGAGTGACCTGACTTGACAGGTTGGTGAACTCACCTTGCACGTAGGTGTCAAAGGCTCGGACCTCCTTCACTTCCAGAGTGTTGCCTGTCGTCATCAAACACCAGAGCCAAATCACAAGAAAGTAATGACGTTAATCAAATCAAATCAAACCAAAAACACTTTATTAATCCACATGGAAATTAAGCTGTGCAATCACAGGCTCGTTGTAGACACCAGCATAAAATCATCATGCACAACATAAGAAGAGATTAAAACTAGTCAAACAAAAATTCCCAATAGCTGACAATAGACTAACCCCCCCACCCCCCCACACACATTCTCATGTTAAAACAATAGGGTATTTCACAACAATATTTACAAATGAAAACATCAAACAAAACAAAACGGTATATATTACTAAAAATGGCATGTGCGCACGCGCGCACACACACACACACACACTCACACACACATGCACACACGTTAAGACCATAAGGTATTGTACAACAATACATTTATAAAAACATCCAGGGATGTCACAATGTTGCAGGTGTCTTCATTTTTCAACTGCTAAACAGCAAGGGAAATTCTGTGTAATTCCTCTGTTGTTAAAAACAAAGTCGAGGATAATAATAATGATAATAATAATAATAACAATAATAATGATAATGATAATGATAATAATAATAATTAAAATAACTCACATTCATACAATGCTTTCAAACCTCTCAACGCACTTTATAATAGTAAGTCAGACATGAAGCATACAAGAACACACACACACACACACACACACACATACACACACACACACATTACTTACTCTGCAGAACTACAAAGTTGAGACCTCGTCCAAAGTTTTTCAGGTCATTGCTGATGATACTGAAATACAAAAAAAACACCACCACCGCAATATAAGACATGCACCACTTATTTAAGAACAGACTGTCCAGTTTGTTAATCCTGGTTAAGCCAGGCTTTTGCACTGTGTTCTTTTTCCTTCTATTGCTTTTTGTTTTTTCAAGGGTAGAGAAGAAGACTGGATGAAAGTCAAGTCAGTATGATATTATATCTTTTTTGTGTGCTAACAAATTATGTTTGTAAATTGTACTACACTCCTCTATATCATTTTAGCGAAAAAATGATGTATGTCAAATTGTTCTCCTCTATGCAGGCCCAGTTAAAAGAGGAATCACATAGCGCAATGACAGGAACAACATCAATTAGTGACAATGAACTGTAAGCCGTTCCTTATCATCTTGTGAGGTACAGACTTCACACAAAGTTATGGACCACTTCAAAAAAAAAAAAAAGCAGACACAATCTTGAATGAAAAATGTTGTTTTCAAAGGAAAAACCGTAGCAGTAGTAGAGTTTATTTCCACAAGAAAGCAATCTTAAATGAATAATGAAAACTTCATCAACAATCACTCAAGTGTAATTTGAGCCAGGCAACACCAAGTTTGAAAAATGTAGAATGGAATGAACTGCCCTTCTTAGTCCGTCATGTGAGTTCCCCAGTTCAGCTTTCAAAGTATCTTAAAACACACCTCTTCTATTCTGCCTATCATCTTACTGATTCATGTGCTTCTTGAACTCATGCTGGTCATTTGCATGCATGTGCAGCTGTGTGCGTAATTCTGTGATTGTATGTGCACACGCTTATTCATGTGTGATGCGCCTGATGCGTGTATGTTTATCTATGTATAGCTTTTAATTGTACACGCCAGAAGCTTTCTTGCCTGGGAGGAGTGAGCATCTATCTGCATCATCATAATGAATAATATCATTATCATTAACTCACTCAGTACGGCCAGTCCTCTCTTCTCCCCTACACAGATCCCTTGGATGTCCAGTGGGTGTCTCAATGACCCAACCTTTAGCTTCCGTTGTCAGAATTGTGGTATTCTTTGTCAACATTCACGTCTTTAGTATAAGAGCCTTCCGCCTGCAATATTTTGATGATGGTAACTGGGGTGAAACGCTGTTAACGTCATCTCTTTCGCCGTTCGTATGGAGAGAGTTAAAACAACAGCCAAAATCAACATGTCTGTATGCCTTTTTTTTCTGTGCTTCATGTGTTAATGAAGGCTCCTTTACTGACAGGATTATTTCAGTGACAAACTGCAGACACTGGCAATGACACTGTTGAAGTTATGGGAATGTTAAATGAATGAACAATGAAGCTAGGACAGTAAAAGATAAAAGAGTGGTAACTCCATTTACAAGGAACACAACTTAAAAGTCGATGCTGCTTATGCTATTGATCCGTTATGGGAACATTGTTGTCTTTTATTTTGGGGCATTTGTTATTTTGTTTTACCTTTGTACGTTTGCAGAACAAAAGTTTCAGTTTCGGTTTCAAGGTGTCGAAGTGTGCGGCATGATCCATATACACTACACACCTGCTGTTAAAAAAACAAAAAAAAACCACGATGCCTGACCTTCACATAAACCCAATGCACTGGTCTGGCTTTGAGAGTCTACCATCAGTTTGTGTAAAACATCAACATGAAATTAAATTCGTACTCGTATTCATATTTCTTTTTATCACACCAGATTTATCTGTATAAAATTTGGGCTGCTCTCCCCAGGGAGAGCACGTCGCTACACTAAAGTGCCACCCTTTTTTTTTCTTTTCTTTTTTTGTAGTTTTTCCTGCGTGCAGTTTTATTTGTTTTTCCTATCAAAGCGGATTTTTCTACAGAATTTTGCCAGGAACAACCCTTTTGTTGTCATGGGTTCTTTTACATGTGCTAAATATGATAATTAAAAAAAATAATCAAATAAGTGAATACATAAAAACATAAATAATAAAGTATAAAATACATGTAGAAGGCAAATGATTTAAATAAAACAAGAACCAAAAACAGGAGCAGCAGTCATGCTCAAGACATGTGCCTATCAATATCATATCAATTGTCACACCTCTGATTGTATGAAACAGCTTAGATAAGCCTGACATAAGCAGCTCAAACACAGAGCTAACACAATCATTCAGTAACAATTTGTCTCCCTGACCTAAAGCGCTTGCAAGGGAATGAGGATTTCAGTATTAGCAATTATGCTGCCTTTTTTTTAATTTTATACACTGACAGGACAAGAACTTTTTTTCGTTTTGGTTTGTCAGATAAAAAATCAACTGTCATTCCTGAAAAATAATGTGTGTGTGTAAGTTTCAGTTTTAGGTTTATGGAGGTGTCAAAGTGAAGAGATCCATACTTATATGTGCTACACCACATCTGCTGGGGCAAAAAAAAAAAAGAAAGAAAGAAAAAAGGAGCAGATGCCTATCTTCACATAACCCAATGCACACAGCAGGCCTTGAGAATATAGAAATATATATATATATATATTTTTTTTTTTTTTCCTCTTCTGAACATGCACTGTTTACAATGTTCCTAGGCTGGTGGTGTCGATATTTAAAAAAAAAAAAAAGAAAAAAAAGAAAAAAGGGCCCAGTTATGTCTATAAAAATAACAGATACTTTCTTTTCAATTCAACTTCAATGAATGAATAAACAACACATTACAACAGGTCCAGATACTTTCTTTTCAATTCAACTTCAAGGAATGAATAAACAACACATTACAACAGGTCCCTCAAAGGACAAAAAAAAAAAAAAAAAAAAAAAGAAGACCAATCATACACTACTTACATATTTCCCTCGAAGCACACCGTCGGGCCCACAGTGGTCTTCTCACCAGTGCGAATGTAAAACGACAGCTGATCGGGGCGGCATTCAATGCCACAGCCATTATCTGCAGACATAAAATATCAGATCTTAATTACAGCACAACGTTACCCGAAGACAGAAAACATGTACAAGCAGAGTGCTTTGTGTTACTAAAGGGAGGGGGTGAACTGTTCTATTACATTATGTGAATATGTAAAAAAAAAAAAAATTAAAAAAAAAAACAGAAAAAAAAGAACCAGTCAAAGCTGTTCTATACTACTTGCAGACAAAAAAAAAAAAAAGAAGAATTCCATGAATATTGAGGCATAACATTAGAAGATGTGAAGTAAGTGACGAAAACATTTATAAATATTGATGACAACAATATAAAATGGTTAGAAGTGCCCTATAAAATGTTCATGGTGTATATATATATGTGTGTGTGTGTGTGTGTGTGTGTGTGTGTGTGTGTCTGTGTGTGTGTGTGTGATGGGGAGGCTGGGGACAGGCTGTTTGCGTGTGGGCATGTATTTTTTTTCAAAAGTTAAGTGCGTTTGCATTCATAAATGTAACACACAATGAGTGAGTGTTACTGAGCAAATTACACAAGTAACAACATAAAGTGTGCATACATACACACACACACACACACACACACACACACACACACTGACATGTACATGCACACCCTCTGTGCATTACTGTGCTCTCACTCAACCGCACACACACACACACACACAAACACACACACACACAAACTGTGAAACACACACACACACACACACAAACTGTGAAACACACACACACACACACACACACACACACACACACACACTGACATGTACATGCACACCCTCTGTGCATTAATGTGCTCTCACTCAACCGCACACACACACACACACACAAACACACACACACACAAACTGTGAAACACACACACACACACACACACACACACACACACACACTGACATGTACAAGCACACCCTCTGTGCATTAATGTGCTCTCACTCAACCGCACACACAGAGACACACAGACACACACACACACACACACACAAACTGTGAAACACACACACACACACACACACACACACACACACACACACACACACACACACATGCAGTGAGAGATAAAATGCACCAGCAAGCAAAATACCACCTAGAGCCCAGCAGACTAATACAGCCACATCACAGCTAAACGGGAAACCGATACAAGATCAGATTAAAAAATAAACAGATAAACAATAACATCCAACAATGCATGCAACAATGAATCTACATCTATCAACCTCAAGTATTATGTTTGAACATCAATCTTTAATAACTGGAATGGAAAATCAAGCACCAATTATTAAGCAAATCCCACCAGCCTGCAAGCACTGTATATTTACCCTTTCACACCATATCTCACCAAGGATTTTTTTTGTTTGGGTTTTTTTTCTTCCAAATTTCACCCACATTTTTACCCTCATTTGCCCAGTTTCCCCCAACCCTCCATTCATCCACACCTCCCACCCCTTCTAACCGATAATACTCAGATGTATTCATAAATACTTTAACAAAATGTCTTCAATCACCGATATGTGTGACGGGACATTAAACAAAATTCCTTCCTCACCAAAGTGTTAAAAAAAAAAAAAAAAAAAACCTGGTAACACCAATTCCTCACTGGTTACTAAACCCAGTAAATATATACATATCTTCATTTATATATAGATATAGATATATAGATATAGATTAACTCTCTCCATATGAACGGCAAAAGAGACGACGTTAACAGCGTTTCACCCCAATGACCACCATCAAAATATTGCAAGTGGAAGGCTCTTATACTGAAGAGGTGAATGTTGACAAAGAATACCACAATTCTGATGACGGAAGCTAAAGGTTGGGTCATTCAGACACCCACTGGACATCCGAGGGGCCTGTGTAGAGGAGAAGAGAGGACTGGCCATACTGAGTGAATTAAGATATCTGTGTATATATATATGTATATATATATATATAGAGAGAGAGAGAGAGAGAGGAGGGGGGGAGTGGAGAGAGAGGGCAAAAACAGCCAGAAAGTAAACAATGTCTAGGATGTGAGATAAAACAAAAGATGACTGCTGCGCCTGTCCTTGTGTGAACTGACAACTGAAGAAAGTCTGAAACAAAACAAAACAAAAAACAAAACAAAGAAAGGAAAAAAAGTTATGGTTGTGAAATAAGACTCACTTTGAAAAGTTGTGCTGACAATAGGTCCTTCTTCAGGAACTGTCATTAATGGAAAGGACAGTGGGGGTGAAACAATACCAACCCCAATATTGATAAAAAGCAATGATAGGATGCCATAAAAAAAAAAAATTAAAAACAAAAAAAAACACACAGAGAATCGACCACAAGGCCGAAGACAAGGAGAGACAGCTGAGGAAGACAAACACAAACCGCCAAACTTTGCAGCCAGCAAGATTATTCTTTGTATTTCTAAGACATTTCCAGCCTTCCCAGTAGTAGAGGGTGAGGAGGACAAACCAACGTGCACATAAATTTGTCAAATGGAGAACATTTCCAAAAACATGGACATAACAAACTAGTCAAACAGACATCACCACAATTAACCTCTTCAGTGCCCCATGGCGTACATACACGTCATCAAAAATGTTTCGCTATTTGCCGCAGGGCATAATATCATTATTTCAGGATTTTTCACAGCTATATTACGAAGTTAATGTGTGCCAGTAGCCACCAGTCAGAAAGCTTGATATATCTACTTTCATTATCCGCGAGGAGAAACAGCCAATCACTCTCTGTATGGTTATTACTGGATGTTATTGTCAGTACACCTCTCCAGAAAGTTTCAAAATGGTGGACGTCGAAGCAGAATCTGGTGCTGGTGGCTTGAAACAGACGTCATGTTGCAAAAATCCTATGTGATTTTGCCACCAATGATATTGCAGAAGCTTTACAAGTCATTGAGGACGATGAAGTTAGTGCTCATGGTGACAAAATCTGGTTGTTTTTCGTTAATCATTACCCGGTAGCCACCGCAACCCAAAACCCACCTGGCAAATAGGAAGCACAAGTCATAATAATGCTCGGCACTGAAGGGGAGAAGGTCACAAACTTGTCGTACCGAGAACATCACCACAATTAAGGACACAAACTTGTCACACATAAAACATTGCCACAATTAAGGACACACACTTGTCACACAGAGAACATCACCACAATTAAGGACACATACTTGTCATATACAGAAGAACATTGCCACAAATAAGGTCACAGACTTGTCATGGACAGAAAAAACAATGCCACAACTAAGGACACAGACTTGTCATGGACAGAAAAACATTGCCACAATTAAGGACAAACACTTGTCAGATACAGAAGAACATTGCCACAACTAAGGACACAGACTTGTCATGGACAGAAAAAACATTGCCACAATTAAGGACAAACACTTGTCAGATACAGAAGAACATTGCCACATTTAAGGGCACAGACTTGTCACACAGAGAACGTCACCACAATTAAGGACACACACTTGTCAGATACAGAAGAACATTGCCACAACTAAGGACACAGACTTGTCATGGACAGAAAACATTGTCACAATTAAGGCACACACTTAGTCATACACAGAACAGTATTACAATTTAAAGGACACAACCTTGTCATGAGAGGAACACAGCCTGAATTAAGGACACAAACTTGTGATACAGTGAATGTAACGAAGTCAGCTATGAGCCTGAGGGATAGAAAAAAACAAAGAGAGACAGACTGCTTATGGAAGGATCGCAGAAACCTATAAAAAGAAATAAAGTTTGGTAAATAAATGAAAAGGCAAAGAAAGTAGGACACACACACACACACACACACACACACACACACACACACACACACACACACACACACACACACCAAAACAAAACAAACAAAAAAAAACCAAACCCCTAACCAACATTGAGTTCAACAGGTAACTTATAACGCTCACCATATTAAGTTAAACCTTAATAGGAAAGTAAAGCAAGTGCATGCTTTCATAGATAACCTGTAGCATTATGGGTAAACTCTGCCATGTCCATATTCATTGAATAAACAAAGCAAAACAAACTCTGCAATCCAAATGCACTTAAAAAAACAAAAAAAAACAAAGCAAAATAAGCTTTCTCATACCAGTTTTACTGAATCAAGCAATATAGGTCTGCCATGACCAGGTTTACTGAAGAAATAAAGCAAAACAAGCTCTGTCAAGACCAAGTATATAGAAGAAATAAACCAAAATACGCTCTATTGTGACCAAGTTTCTGACTGAATTAGTAAATAAAACGACATAAGCTGTGCCAGCACCACATTCATTAAATAAGCAAAGCAAGCGCCAGTCAGCTGAATCAAAAGGAAACACGCTGTTAATCCCAATGACAAATCCACACCCAGAACCAAAAAAAAACAAAAAAACTGAGGTTAACAAACATACCAATACATCAAACGCAGCTTTGACACTTAACTAACAGTTAATAAATGATATTTTCAACTGCGTAACTGAAGTAAGTATCACAGACAAATCTCTGTTTCATCCATCATCTCCAGATTACCAAAAGATTTTTTTTTTCTTTTTCTTTTTTTAAATTCTATATTCATGAGCTGAAAATCCCATGTTTACTTATATGCATGTACATGTAGTAGTGGGATTTTGTGTAAGTTTGAGGCTATGACCATTTTTACCATGACATTAAGGCAACTATAGTACGGACGCAACAGCCGAATGGATAAAGCATTGGACTTTCAATCTGAGGGTCCAAGGTTCTAATCTCGGTGACAGCGCCTGGTGAGTAAAGGGTGGAGATTTTTACGATCTCCCATGTCAACATATGTGCAGACCTGCTAGTGCCTGAATCCCCTTTGTGAGTATAAGCACGCAGAAGATCAAATATGCACATCAAAGATCCTGTAATCCATGTCAGTGTTTGGTGGGTTATGGAAACAAGAATATACCCAGCATGTACACCCCCTGAAAACAGAGTATGGCTGCCTACATGGTGGGGTAAATAAAACAAAAAAATGGTCATACACATTAAATGTTAAATGTCTGTCTGAGTGTGTATGTATGCGTGCCTGAAATATAATTGAATGACACAGGAAACGAATGTGAGCGCCCAGTGGCAACCGTCAGTCAGCACTACCCAGGTAGGCAGCCTGTTGTGCAAATGACCCCGTGTTTGCAAAGCGCTTAGAGGTTGGTCTCCAACTGAGGATAAGCACTATATAAGTATCCATATCAATCAATCAATCAATCAGTCTTCAGGGGGTGTGCATGCTGGATATGTTTGTGGTTCCATAACTCACCAAACACGACATGAATTACGGCATGTTTAACATGTGTATTTTACTTTCCACATGTGTGCACTCACAAAGGAGGTTCAGGCAATAACAGGTCTGCAAATATGTTGACCAAGGGAACTGAAGAACTCTCCATCCCTAACCCAACTGGTGCTGCAACCTATATTCAAACCCAAGACCCTAAGATTGAAAGTCCAGTGCTATTACACTTGGTTATTGTACACAAATCTGTCAACACAATTCCTCTGATACCAAAAGATCATAAAAATTATAATGATTAAATAAATAAAAAAACTGGTAAGTACCCAGACCTCTGCAGAATGACAACAGTTTCAATCTAAACTTTACAATCTTGCTTCCAAGCAGAATTGCCAAGCAAGCATTCCAAAAACTACAAAAGATTTTTTTTTTCTTTTGAATACACACAAATGGCCCAGAGTACATTATGAAAAAAGAAAAGACAAAAAAAAAAAAAAGGCTTGAGAAAACAGGGAGAAAAAAAACAACTGATAAACAGAAAGGAATACAAGCGATAAAAAAAAAAAAAGGGGGGCGTTATATACAGCATTCCACATCCAAAAAAATTTTTAAAATAAAAAATGTGAGCTTATTGATTTGTATCAAAATAATTACCCTCAGTTAACTCTGCAACAAGGGAGGTAAGTGAATCAGTAACTAGGGTGCAGAGGTGAAGAAGGCAAAGTCAAATCAA
The DNA here is from genome assembly GCF_041734735.1 of Babylonia areolata. Lineage (NCBI taxonomy): Eukaryota > Metazoa > Mollusca > Gastropoda > Neogastropoda > Buccinidae > Babylonia > Babylonia areolata. The sequence goes on from NC_134900.1 coordinate 34,325,283, forward strand.
TGCAACAGAGCAAGCACTCAAAAAAAAAAAAAAAACAAAAAAAAAATCACTAACTACTTGCACAAGCTCTGAAACATACCCAGCAGAGCAATTACATACCTGCTCTTACTGAGTACAGTCAAATCTTCCAGCGATAATCACTTCATAAACCATTTCACTCAGGTGCTAATAGATTACACATTCAGTCAGTATATAACTTTTAAGGGGCTAGCACTAACATCTTTTGCCGCTAGTTATACTAGCCCTGCCATCCTCACATCTGGGCTGAAAAACTGAAAATACTGACCTGCTGAACCTGAAAAAACAACAAACATACAAACAAACAAACACATGGGAAAGAGAAATCGTCACAAAATGCAGTCACATTGAAGCACCAAGCACAAAAACCTAGGATGTGCCTTGGACATTGCTATTCCATAAATTCATCGTCAGTCGATGAAAAGAAAAAGTAAGCTGAATATCAACATAACTACACATGATAAACACAATTTAATCATAAATAATGTATGACAGACAAGTCATCTCCAATTATGTCCATCAGAACAACAGAACTGCTGTTCTAGCCCAGACTGTGCTTTCATATCTGTGAAACTGCATGTTTGGTGCATATCTGTTATGCATGTGTGGGTGTATGTATGAATGTGTGTCTTCATGTTTTACATTTATTTGCTTATTTATCATCATTGTTGTCTTATTTTTTTATTTTTTTTTTATTATTATTATCATTACTACTACCTTTTTCTATATCATAATTATTTTATTTATTTATTTATTTATGTAAGCTTATGTATTATTTATTCCCCCTTTTTTTTTTCTTTTTCTTTTTTTTCTCAAGGCCTGACTAAGCACGTTGGGTTACGCTGCTGGTCAGGCATCTGCGTGGCAGATGTGGTGTAGCGTATATGGTTTTGTCCGTACGCAGTGACGCCTCCTTGAGCTACTGAAACTGAAACTATTTGGGCTAGAATTTCTATCATACTCAGTGGAGAGTGTCTTGCCTCATGTTACAACCCCACTTTCTCCGCCAAGAGGGTTTGGGGACAGTCAGAGTTGGGATGGCTCCCAAAGTCCAACAACCCCCAAGGCTTGGAGCACTATATAAATAATAACAGGCACCAAAAATTGCAAAGAGGTATCTCACATTCCAGAGGGAAAAAAAAAAGTATGCAAACAGTCATGATGGCCAATTATCAAGTCAAGAAAAAAAAAAAACCACATTCACAGTGGAGTGATGGCCTAGAGGTAACGTGTCCGCCTAGGAAGTGAGAGAATCTGAGCGCACTGGTTCGATTCACGGCTCAGCCACCAATATTTTCTCCCCCTCCACTAGACCTTGAGTGGTGGTCTGGACTCTAGTCAATCGGATGAGACGATAAACCGAGGTCCCGTGTGCAACATGCACTTAGCGCACGTAAAAGAACCCACGGCAACAAAAGGGTTGTTCCTGGCAAAATTCTGTAGAAAAATCCATTTCGATAGGAAAAAACAAACTGCACAAAAAAAAACACCCAAAAAACGGGTGGCGCTGTAGTATAGCGACACGCTCTCCCTGGGGAGAGCAGCCCGAATTTCACACAGAGAAATCTGTTGTGACAAAAAGAGAAATACAATACAATACAATACACATTTCCTGAAGAAAGATGAAGGTGAATGGGCCAGCAAGGCAGAAGATATCAGCTGTGAGATATCGTTTGACGAGTGGTGTCCAATAAATCCCAACATTCACTGAACACACGTTAGAACTATAGGATCCAGATAACCAGCTTTCTTTCCACTTTCTTCTTCGTTTGTTAACTGCAACTCCCACACTCACTCGTATGTACACAAGTGGGCTTTACGTGTATGACCGTTTTTACCCTGCCATGTCGGCAGCCATAATCCATTAATTTTTTCGGGGGTGTGCATGCTGGGAACGTTCTTGTTTCCAGTCAAGAAAAA
>NC_134900.1:34332220-34344720 GCF_041734735.1 Babylonia areolata
TAGTAGCAGTAGCAGCAGCAGCATCATAATCATTACCTCCAAACCTCTTGACAAGCAGTCTCCTTAAGGCACGAAACATTTTCCCTTCTCCAGCGGAACGACAATTGTGTGGCAAGAAAAGATGCTGGGCACTACTGATCATTCACACACGGCCAGTGTACGCCTGCTTCAGGCCCAAATGGCACAAACAGGAACCAATGGGGATGGCATCGCTGCTGATTATTAATACCTCACTGCAAAAATCTGAAACACAGAATACATAATACTTTATCTATAAATCACCTCTCCAATAAGAGAAATCAATTTCTGGTGTAAAACACATAAACAATATATGAGAATCGCAGTCATTCCAATACGATAACAGAAAGACATGAAATATCAAAATGTTAATCTGAAATAAACCACACATATGACGGGCGCAATAGCCGAGTGGTTAAAGCGTTGGACTGTCAATCTGAGGGTCCCGGGTTTGAATTACGGTGACGGCACCTGGTGGATGAAGGGTGGAGATTTTTACGATCTCCCAGATCAACACATGTGCAGACCTGCTAGTGCCTGAACCCGTTCGTGTGTATATGCAAGCAGAAGATCAAATACGCACGTTAAAGATCCTGTAATCCATGTCAGCGTTCGGTGGGTTATGGAAACAAGAACATACCCAGCATGCACACCCCCGAAAGCGGAGTATGGCTGCCTACATGGCGGGGTAAAAAGAGTCATACACGTAAAAGCCCACTCATGTGCATATGAGTGAACGTGGGAGCTGCAGCCCACGAACGAAGAAGAAGAAGAACCACACATACAAAAACCACAGTCACATAAATGCAGTAACCACAGTATGATGATAGGCATGAAATACTAAATAAAATATTAAAAAAAAATAAAAAAAAAAAAAAGAAGAATACATAACTATAACTAAACACACGGCAGGATGTAAAAAAGTTAATCAAGTTTATTCTTTTACCCTCAATAAAGATCAGTTTGACTTGACTTGACAAACACACATAGCTGAATTGACAATAATCTGTTGTAATAATTGCTGTACACAACCATGATCTTTTGCAGCATATTCTGTACACTAAGATTCCCATAACAACATATAAAAGCGAAACAGAAACCACAGTCACGTGAATTCACAGCAGTGGAAGCAGGAAAAATGTGGCAGAATGGTTTCTGGATGCTAATCTGCCAATACTGTGTCCATGAGGGTCTGGGTTCGAATCCCAGTCTTGCCCTTTCTCCCAGGTCTGACTGGAAAATCAAACTGAGTGTCTAGTCATTCAGAAGCAACAATGAACCAAGCTGATAAGTACAGTATCCACTGGCAACATAAGTGTTGTCCTCTGGGAAAATTATGTGGAAGAAATCCACTGTGATAGGAACACAGGTATATATATGCATAATAATAATAATAATAATAATAATGGATACTTATATAGCACACTATCCAGAAATCTGCTCTAGGTGCTGTACAAAAACACTTTGTTAACATAAAACATTACATCTATGTTACATACACACACCAAAATAAGACTACACACACACACACACACACACACACACACACACACACACACTCACACACACTGCATACATACATTTTAACAATACATGTGTATCTAACAGCTACCCTAACACATACGCACACATAGGCAGGCACAAACTTACATAAACGCACGCACACACAATACACATTCATATACATGCATGTAGTTATGTACACATACATATGTATACATACATAGTCAAGCACAGCTAATGCAAAGGAAGTGGACCTGCCACAATTGAACTTACTGCTGAGGGAAAAGGTGAGTTTTGAGACGAGATTTAAAAGATGCGAGGGAATCAGAATGACGGAGGTTATCAGGGAGCTTGTTCCACGTCTTTGGTGATTGAAAAGAAAACGATCTGTGTCCATAAGTCTTACTTCTGACGTGAGGCATATGCATGCACTAGAGGCCTGACTAAGCACGTTGGGTTATGCTGCTGATCAGGCATCTGACTAGCTCTGTAGCAGATGTGGTGTAGCATAATTATTGTATGAATGCATTGATGCATTGATACCTCCTTGAGAAACTGAAACTGAAACTCATTATACAGCAGTTGCTATGGAAAAGAAGACAAGACAACTGCTGTCCTTGTGTACAAGTTCGATCCCCAGGCATTAGAATATGTTATATACCACTGTGCAGTGTTTCATCCACTGGCTGGTTCCAACCCACATGAGTTATTGACTGAGTCTGCTGCAGGATAAAATGGGAAAACCTGGTCCACGCTTCACAGATAATTCCCAAACACAAGAATCTGTACAGATCTCCTGAGCCTGGATGACACTTGGCTATAAATTATCAAAAAAAAAAATCCTTGAAATAAAAGAATGCAGCCATGTCATATAAAGCCTCATATGTAACTGACCATTCATCTGTCACCATCCTAATCCTCACTCCTTAGAATTAAATAAATAAATTAATAAATAAATAAACTGATAGATAAATAAATTAATAAATGACTAAATAAATACATAAATAAAATCATAATTATTCCAAATAATTTTCATTTTGTGACCTAACATAGCAACAGTAAAGAGTGGTAACTCTCTCCATTCACAAGGTACACAACTTCAAGTCAGTGCTGCTTACGCTACCGATTCAGCTAGCACACATGTAAATAAAAGGTACACTGGAACAAACCCAGACACTTCCTCAAAAAAAGGAAGCGCCGGACCTGTCCTTACATGTCATCTGACATGTACACACAGCAGCAAAGACAGAAGAAATGTGCAAACACAAATAAGTTTTTATTCAAGACTGGCACTGCCTCTTTAATCCTGAACAAGCCACACAGAACACATGGACAATAGACATGATTGCCTCGGTGGTTTTTCAACTGGAAATTAACAAACAATGAGGCCAGGAGATGAAATGATTAACAAATAGTAAAGAGTGGTAACTCTTTCCATTCACAAGGAACACAACTTAAGTCAGAGGCTGTGTGTGTGTGTGTGTGTGGGGGGGGGGGGTTGTAAATATGTAATACACATAGTCTCTGAATCTGTTTTATATTATTGTGCGCTAAATCATTATTTTTCATCTTTCTTTTGTGAGTTATTGCACATGCATGTGTGTGTGTGTGTGTGTGTGTGTGTGTGTGTGTGTTTAATGTTTACTGTAAAGCATTTTGAGCTCTCTTTAAGGGAGGAAAGCGCTCAACAAATGTCCATTTTATTATTATTATTATTATTAATATTATTATTATCATTATCATTATACACATCCAGACAATTTTTATCTGTGATTCTGTCTCTTAGTGAAGTGAGTCTTATGGACAAACATATAACTTATAAGATAAAGCAGAAAATGTAAGACTGATATGTTATTTGTACATATATATAATGCTGGTTACGTTACAATCATCCAATTCATGGGTATGAAAGCATACAAATAATTTCATACAAATATTTTCACTTGTTTGAAGTAACTTTTGTAAGGCTACAATTAATATGCTCCCTTCAACATTTATAATTTTGTATTATTTACAACTGTTTACTTTTAAATACAGGTCCAGTTTCAGGTTACACTTACAGCCAAGATGATGATTATAATTCATACCAAAGTAACAGCTTTAACTTGCAAAAACTTCCAGATTTGATTAACTCTGACCTGTTAGGTTTCTTCTGCTGCTCCTGTACAAATGCTTAAAATCTATCGTGCTTACGCATGCGAGGCAGATCAAACAATGAACGTTCCGATTCCGATTCTACACACAGCAGAATCTGATAATCACAAGGATACGTTGAATTACGTTCCTGGATTAACCCCGTTATCCATGACACAGTTCGTGGGAGAACACAAAATCGCCAGTGTACACAAACCACGACAACAAACTGTCATTATGCTGGAAAAAGACGTTACAGTTACATTGCAAGTTAAAACAGTCCGAGTGGAATCCAGAGAAAACAGAAAATTAATGACGAACATAAAATGGCAAAAGCCTTCGATTTTTCCGAGGGCGTGTCCAACATAAACTGCAAGATTTGTCTTACAAGAGTTCAGACGATGAAATATACATGTGAATGTATAAACCGTTTTAATAACCACTCATAAGAAGATGAAATAATTCAAAAATTGATCCAAAAAAAGGTCAAATAGTACCTTGCAGGATGCAGACGACTCAGGATCCCATTGACAACTTCCGGTTTCGCGCGTCTTATTCTACTGCGCGAGTCAGGTGAAAGGCTATATTTATCCGAAGTCTTTGCAGTGCAACGAACAGAGATGTGGTCGACAGACGAATCAGTGTCTTGAAGTGGGACATTACCAGTGTCTTGCTGACATCCAAAAGTGTTGTACAGTTTTTCAGTTACAATATGTGAAGATTCAGAATCGTCAGTACTGTGTCGCTTGTTATTTGTCAGCGAAAATGCCTGTGAATCTGGCAAATGAGCTCCACAAATTCTGTGGCCACTCGCACCGCCTTCGACAGATCTTTGAGGAAACGAAGAGATGTTTTGATGACATCAACTACTCTGGCAACTTTGACGGGAGTGAGTAGTCTGCCAGTTGATCGTTCATGCTCATCTGTTAAATCATAGTATCGTTTGTACTTTATTTTGATATAGTAAAATTCATTTATGTACTCGAATGTGCGTGTAAACATTGTGCATGTGCGTGTGTTCTCACATTGTATGTTGGTGTGTGTAAACTGGTCATGACACTTGAGAGCATAACAGCTGATCAATATCTGTACATACACTATGTATCGAAGTCTAACGGTCTTGAACTTTGATGTCATCAGGTGCCAGTCTTGCCGTTCAACGCAAGCAGAGGCAAAGCAATGGCCTGGAAAGCAACATTTCAGCGGAAGGCCGCAGTTCCCCCACTACCCATTCCCCACAAAGTGCCTGATCTAGTTACCCCATTCTGTATACATATACATATAGATAGTTTTGATTATACTGATGAAAATGTACACATGCATTATGTTGGTGTCGTTTTCCTATATTCCACAAACTCCTTGTATATTTCCCTGAAATTCCCAGAAAAGCTCCTGAGATGTGACTTTGCTTTGAAAAAACAAACAAAAAAACCCCAACTGAACTTTCCTGCTATTTGCAGAGAAACAGCACTTGCACTGGTTGGCGCTTATGTTCTGCAGGCTGGTGTGTGTCTGTGTGGTCTGCTGATTTACAGTTTCTTGCTTATGCAGTCAAGCGTGAACAAGTGGTCCACCTTTTTCGTATAGGCTATCAGTGAATAACAAGAAGAGAGCCATGAAAAAAAACTAATAATAATTTATAGTTCAGCACACACACTCTCTTTCTTCACACACACACACACACACACACACAAACACACATACACACACATCTATATTGATATCACATGTGCAGTTTTGGTTGACTGGGAGATTTGGGTGAAGGCGGTAAGGGGTTTTCAAGAAATATCAGCATGGGTTGATGGAGTTTGTGTGTGTGTGTGTGTGTGTGTGTGTGTGTGTGTGTGTGTGTGTTTGCATGTGTAGTTGTGCAGATGGAATGTGCATGTATTATGTGTGCATGTGTGTGCTATGCTATTTGTTTAGTTTTTGCATGCATTATATATTTTTTGTTTGTTTTGTTTTGTTGTTTGCATGTGTTGGTTCTGTCTGGTTTCCACTTAGCTGTAGGAGTTTCCCATTGCCTTTACTTCTGTTGTTGTTGTTGTTTTCAATGCAGAAATACTTTTCAAATAAAGTTCACTACAATTACTTTACTGTTTGGCAAATAGGGTGCATCAGGAAAACACAATCACATTTTTCAGTGTGGAAAATGCCTGTGAATTTGGTCAACCTGCCTTCAACCCCCCCCTCACCCCACCCCTTTTTATTTATTTTTTTTAATTTTTTTTGTTGTTGTTTTTGTTTTTTTTTGTTTTTTTAGGCTTATTTGGAAGCAAAGGCAAAGGGAAGGGGTGTTAAGGGATTCATTTGGTATAGATCTAGTGATAATACCAATGCTAGAAATAATTTTATTCCATTAACTGATCATATTTTCTTCATAAAAAAAATGACAACAAATCACCACACTTTTTTTTTTTTTAGATCTGTGTCATATCAACAGCAACAACAACAACAACAGCACACACATTTTGGCACAATCCTTTTAAAAAGTTGTATGAATAGGTAATATTTTTAGGTCACACATTAATCACCATAGTGAAATAGTGATCACTACCTGATGGTTATATGAAAATTGTGAATTTTGAAAATGAGTGAATAACAAACATGTAAACTTGGTCAGTTTTTACTCATTTCAGCTTCATGGTAAAAATAACTGGGAATATCACTGTGTATTGTGTCTGTACATATGTGTGTATGTGTACATTGTATACATGTATGTCATTTGTTCTTTTCTTCTTTTTTCTTCTTTTTTTTTCAAATTTTATAGCATATGGTTTGTTTTCATTATTATAATGTACAATGTCTGTATTACAAGAATTGCAGTAATTTGATATAAGGATGTTGTGTAATTATGCGTGTAAACTTATATGAATAGGAATACAGTAAATACAAAAGAATTGTCTTGGAGTTGGGGGGATGTTGCAGTGAGTGTAACTGTGTGGTTCTTCCGTCGGGATCGACAAGGACCATCTAGTCATCCTGGGGGTGGGTGGGTTGGGCTCTGTGGGTGCGCAGATGACTGGTCAGGCCAGTCCGCACCCGGAAGGTTCTGACGCAGAACTGTAACTGTACACTGTAAAAGGGAAGGCATTTTTGGAGACATAATCAAGGATGTGAGATCTTGCATAGGGAGTACAGAATACTTTATTATTTCAACAAGAGAAATTAAAGTACAGTGTAATAACAATTAACATGAAAGTTTGACTGCATTACATTAGCGAACACCTTTTTGCCGCCTATATGCTTCTGCCAAGCAAAGCTCAGGTTTTGCCTGCCAAGTGTATGGATAAATTTTCCTCCCACCTGCCAGCCACTCTTCCCTAGCAGGCTTTGATTTATCCTGGGCAGTCAAACGAAGCAGTGTATTTATTTAAGTAAACAGTATTACAATTAGATTTTTGTTTATTTTTTGGTTACATTGGAATTGGAATATATGTTTGTTATCACAGCTTGGTTGTCGCACACACGTATGCACACACACACGCATGCACACACGCACGCACGCACACACACACACACACACACACACACAGAGAAAGAGGGAGAGGTGGTAAGAGAGAGAACAAGAAGATATGAGGTGGATAGTCTCAAAAGAATTGAACATACACATGCATGCATACACACAGTCACACACACACACACACACACACACACACACACACACACACACACACACACACACACACACACACACACATTGTGCCAGTTTGAGAAATATTATTGAAGGATGGGTATGTTCTAATTGGCAGTGGCTTGTTACTTTACCAAATATTTTCTGTCTGTTATTTATGAAATTACCATTGTCACCCCTTGTCAAGCCTCTTTCCCTCTCTCTCTCTCTCTCTCTCTCTCTCTCTCTCTCTCTCTGTCTCTTCTCAAGCATAAACATATAAAGTCATGCCTGGTATGTCTGACCAGTAAAATGCTTCCCATGTTCTTACGTTCAGTTCTAAATTCATGCATAAGATCTGCACAGGCAGAAGACTGCAAACAGATACTTTTATCTGTCTCAAACCATTGTCAGGGTGTACAAGTATTCGATTTTACCAGCAAGCGTATTGTACCCCTGCATCCCTGATGCTTTCACATACTTAGTACTTGAGTGGTGCTTGAATTCATTCTGCACAGCTTGTGCTTGGAAAATGTTTTCCAAATTTGTTTTTTTAATTTTTTAATAATTTTTTTTATTGTTTTTGTTTGTTCTTTTTCGTTTATTTGTGTTTTTTTTCTTTTTAATTCAAACCCCTTTTTCCTCCTCTCCCCATTTCCCCATCCTTCTTCTAACCTGCCCTTTGTTATTTTGGCTGATTTTTTTTTTTTTTTTTTTTTTTTTTTTTTAAATAATTGTTTCATTAAAAATTTTACAAGGCTAACAAATACATGCAGATACACCACATTTGGAAGATTTTTTTAGCACATATTGGTAGTATGATACATAGGGACAAAAAGTATGGCCGCTCACACTCATACCTACACTGCACATCTGTACACAAAAAGCACTAAAAAGATATATTTAAAAAAATTGAAAGAGCATCAAATATACATTCACAGAAAAATTGGCTGGAATTCATTATTAATTTTGATCAGTACAATATTCATAGGCCTGTGCCCTTGACAGGTCAAGGAGAAAGTATGTAAACAGGTGTGATAGCCCTTATCACAAATGATTCCAATCTCCTTTGAATGTTTTTAAGAACTGACCTGTATTCAACCCTGTGATGACCCCTTTGTAGTCAGTGGGGCTGTAAATAACATGATTTGTTTCAACTCCTTTGACGGGCACAATAGCTGAGTGGTTAAAGCGTTGGACTGTCAATCTGAGGGTCCCGGGTTCGAATCACGGTGACGGCGCCTGGTGGGTAAAGGGTGGAGATTTTTACGATCTCCCAGCTCAACATATGTGCAGACATGCTAGTGCCTGAACCCCCTTCGTGTGTATATGCAAACAGCAGATCAAATACGCACGTTAAAGATCCTGTAATCCATGTCAGCGTTCGGTGGGTTATGGAAACAAGAACATACCCAGCATGCACACCCCCGAAAATGGAGTATGGCTGCCTACATGGCGGGGTAAAAACGGTCATACACGTAAAAGCCCACTCGTGTGCATACGAGTGAACGCAGAAGAAGAAGAAGAGTTTCAACTCCCTTGAAATATTACAAATAATCATTTAATATTTTTATTCCTGTATAGTGATAATGTTACTTTGTTACTAGTAATCTGGACTTGGGTTCATGAAAAAGGAAAGCAGTCTTGTTTTCCATACATTATGATAATCCTCAGAATAATTTTCTTTTCTTTTTTTTTCTTCTTCTTTTTTTATGTGCGTTCTGTTGTTTTTTTGGGGGGTGGGGTTTTTTTTGTTTGTTTTTTGTTTTAATTTTTTACTGGTAATCAAAACTTAATAGCAAAAAAAAACCCACAAAAAACAAGAGTATGTTTTAATGTATTATCTTTTGAATGAATCACAATTTACGATTGTCTTTGCATTGGGTTTTGACCTTGAATAAGGTCTTGGCTGTTGTTATGAATGCTGATTTTCTACATATATGTGATGCAGTCTCTCACCGTGTTGTTTTTCTGTGTCTGTAGTGATATGAATTCAGTGGTAGAAAGAGAGAAAGAGAGAGAGAGTGTGTGTGTGTGCCTTATCACAATCTATCAGCCAGATGGTTGTAAGTGTGAGTCTCCGGTTTATTAACCTTTCCGAACACAGTCACAGTGAATGAGTTATGCTGCAGTTAACACTCGCAGTCACAGAAACAAAGCACAAAGAAACTGATTACTAAACACATCTGTGGTGTCTAATTTCAAACAAAAGTGGACAAGGGAACAATGGTGTCTTTGTGTGTGTGCACATGTGTGTGTGTGTGTGTGTGTGTGTCCAAGTTATTTTGCCTTTTATACATACACACACACACACACACACACACACACACACACACACACACACACACTACACAATTATGCTCCAGAGTGCAAGATCAGACAATACGTGGAAATGATAGGAGGTGTGATGTGGTAGCAGATAGTCTTTTTCTCCCTAGACATTTGACGTCTCTTTATTTCAGAGAATCTGGTCAAAGTTGTACAATTAGAATCTTTTTTTTTTTCTTTTAATACAAATGATTCTGATAAGGTCAGTCTCATGTGTAAACACAACCTAGGGTTATACTATGCATTTTGCCGAATATTCCAAAGGCCTTCTAATTGGATGCACATATACTTATAGCATACATAGTGAGAGAGAGGGAGGGCTGGGGGAGGGGGGGGGGCGAGAGGTTATGTAATTTGTGGTTAGAGTCTCTAACTGAGGATAGATATTATGTGATTATTTTATGTGAGTATCCATAGCAATCAGTTAATACTCAGTACAATGTCTTTTGTAAAAACACTTATTTTTTCAGTTGTTACTTAATTGTTCTGTTACTAGTCTTTGAATTATTATTATCATTATTGTTCTTGCAGTTTTGTCTGTAAAATGTTAGTGTATTACAACTGTAACACCCCCCACACCCCACACCCACACCCCCACCCCCACCCCCTTTACTCTCTGTCTCTCTCTCTCCCTTTCGTTACAAACCAACCCTTGTTTGTGCCAGTGTCAGATTTAGCAAAATTCCCACAAAATATTCCTTGTGACCCCAGTACACTTGGAAATAAAGGCATATTCTGTTCTATTCTGAAAGAACAACATGACTCAGTGCCACCTACTGCTGACAAAGCTGTGCGTGATTTCAACTTGAATTAACCACTTCACTCCTACTGATGGAAATGCTCAACACATACAGTGAAGGGCTGTCACCTCACGGAGATTTAAGACTGAATTTACAGGCCATGAAATCAGTCATTGTTCTGTATTCAGATTTAGGACTGCATTACTTTTATTCAGCAAAACCAATCACACGACTTACAACACAGTTATATTATAAGTATACAAAGCGCACGTATTGAACTTAAGATTCTTATCCAACTGACCTCAGTGTATCAGTGAAGGGGTTAAGGGCATAGCGTCCATTCTGCAATTCCGGTGCCAGCTCAATAATGGAATGGAACAGCTGGTCTGTGATCTGATTTCCAACAGTTCCAGACCAGATGAGTTCAAAGCAGTGTGAGAATGGCAGAGAGAAGCACTTAAACATATGGCTGATTATAAAACCACAAACAAGTATACATCAACACAGCATGTGTGTTTTATATTTCAAAGCAGATGTGGTCCAGTGTGTATGATTCAGTTCGCATGTTTTGACACCTCCTTAAAACTGAAACTGCCTTCTGTAGCTCCAGTTTGAGGTTCTCTCAGAAGCATATAATATTATATCCACTTCATGGATATATATATGCTTGTATCTTTGACTAGTTTGAAAGTGCTGCTGAAATTTCCATGCCTAGCTGCTTTTAGCGAGGGGAATCACAGCTGAGATAACTACCTAGCAGTACTAGACAACCTCTCTCTCGCTCGCTCTCTCTCTCCCTCCCTCCACCAAGGTCAACGCTGGGATTTCTATGCATTCAAAGTTTCTTTAACTCACTCAGTACGGACAGTCCTCTCTTCTCCTCTACACAGACCCCTCGGATGTCCAGTGGGTGTCTGAATGACCCAACCTTTAGCTTCTGTCGTCAGAATTGTGGTATTCTTTGTCAACATTCACCTCTTCAGTATAAGAGCCTTCCACTTGCAATATTTTGATGATGGTGATTGGGGTGAAACGCTGTTAATGTCGTCTCTTTCGCCGTTCGTATGGAGAGAGTTAAGCTTTGCCTTGAGGGAAGGGAAATCAAAGTGAATGAAACTTTTGTTTCATAGCTGAGATCATTACTTAGCAGTTCAAAACAACCTCTCTCTCTCTGTCTCATTGTCTCTCTCTCTCTCTCTCTCTCTCTCTCTCTCTCTCTCTCTCTCTCTCAAGTTGATCATGTAATTGGTCAGTTTGTAGGTTTCTTAGCCTTTATTCTGAATATGTAGAATGAGAGGTGTTCTGTGTGTGTGTGTGTGTGTATTTAGTTTTTTTTTTTTTTTTTTTTTTTTTGTTTTTAACTATTTATTTGGTATTGTATGTATTCAGAATCATATTTATCTTTTACAATGAAAACAGAGTCTAAAAATTGTGAATATGAAAGTAGCTTATCGGCGCTGTGTGCATTAATTCTCTTTCTTCGTTTCCCAGCCCAGCTCATAACAGCGGAGCTGCTGAAGGAGGAGGAGTCAGAGATCGTGCAGATCATTGAGAAACCCCCGGCCATCGTCGTCTTTGGCCAGAATGCCTACACCAAGTCACGCATCGTCAACGAGCTATTCAACAAAACGGTGCTGCACTGCCATGAGGACGACGCCAGCACCGAGGCCCGTCAGCGGATGGTGTGCTTCAAGCATGGCAACACCCCCTCGGTCAGCCTCACCCTCCCCGAGGAATATGACCTCGTTGACACACTGGAGGCGGACAATGGCCCCTGGAAGACCGTCCCGCGGGGCGACCTGGCAGTGTCGGAGAGCGACATGGGGTCAGGGGGCGACTACGCACGCGGCATCGCCTGCCTGGAGGTGAAGCAGAGCCACGCACTGCTGCGCTACGGCACGCACGTGGTGGTGGCGCCTTCTGGGCCCGAGGGGATGTCGGAGGACACCGTCCAGAAGTCCATAGGCCAGTCGCCAGCCATCCTTGTCTACGGGCTGGCCAGCGACCAGCTCTACGATAAGGTCGGTTGAGTCGGTTGTTTTTGTATTTATAGTCATTTCTTATAATCATCTTCTTCTCCTTCATTCGTGGGCTGCAACTCCCACGTTCACTCGTGTACATGAGTGGGTTTTTACATGCATTGACCATTTTTACCCTCCATGTAG
>NC_134900.1:34347220-34414720 GCF_041734735.1 Babylonia areolata
CTGTGTGTGTGTGTGTGTGTGTGTGTGAGTGTGTTTTGGTACTTCTATGTGTTTGCGTGTGCGTATGTGTGTGGGGGAAGCGGGAGGTTTGCTCATGTGCGTGTGTTTGGGTACATCTGTCATACTGTTGTGTGCTAGCCACTCTTGCTCATGTGCGTGTGTTTGGGTACATATGTCATACTGTTGTGTACTAGCCACTCTTGTGTTATTCCCCCATTAGTTGCACAGACATGTTATCTGCACAGGTATCCATTACTCTGTATACATGTGTACTTGTTTCTATATGGGCGTGCGCACACACACGCACACACACACACACACACACACACACACACACAACCTGAGTTCTACAGTATCAGTATCAGTAGCTCAAGGAGGTGTCACTGCGCTCTGTCAAATCCATATACGCTACACCACATACGCCAAGCAGATGCCTGACCAGCAGTGTAACCCAACGCGCTTAGCCAGGCCTTGAAAAAAATAAAAGTAAATAAATAAATAAAATAACAAAAAACTAAAATAATAAAATAAAATAAATAAATAAAATAAATAAATAAAAAATAATAGATAAATACATAAAAATACACACAGGCACGAATGAACTCAGACAGACCTTTAACCCTTTGACTGCTTCTTCTTCTTCTGCGTTCGTGGGCTGCAACTCCCACGTTCACTCGTATGTACACGAGTGGGCTTTTACGTGTATGACCGTTTTTACCCCGCCATGTAGGCAGCCATACTCCGTTTTCGGGGGCGTGCATGCTGGGTATGTTCTTGTTTCCATAACCCACCGAACGCTGACATGGATTACAGGATCTTTAACGTGCGTATTTGATCTTCTGCTTGCGTCTACACATGAAGGGGGTTCAGGCACTAGCAGGTCTGCACATATGTTGACCTGGGAGATCGTAAAAATCTCCACCCTTTACCCACCAGGCGCCGTTACTGAGATTCGAACCCGGGACCCTCAGATTGAAAGTCCAGCGCTTTAACCACTCGGCTGTTGCGCCCGTCCCTTTGACTGCTGAACCTTGGTGAAATGAGATGAGTGTGGTGTGAGTTTGAAATGCAGTCACCGCTGTTTGTGTCGTTACCAACGGTGTCATTGATTTTGCTGACGGAGCAAAAGTAAAGCAACCCCAAGCGGAAGAAGTCCAATATTATATTAAAAAAATTGCGTCAAATTCTTTTTTGCTCAAGCGCACTCAGCAGCACCGAGAATATTTTTACGCACCTTGTGTGCATGCTCTCACAAGCACATGCAGTCCACCCAAAACACTCACATACTGATGCATGCATGCATGCACACCAAGTAAACATGAAAGCGTACTCCAATTCCCTGCTGTAAAGGTGACTACAGTTTCAGTCTCCTAGGGGATCCGGCCATTGTCCATTTGCCGAATGTGACTGATTTCAGTCTCTGTGGGTGGGGATTATTAGACCATTGCCCTGTTGCTCTGTTTGACTGATTTCAGTCTCCTTGGATATAGGGATTTGGCCATTGTTCCTTTGCGCTGTGTGACTGATTTCAATCTCTTTGGGGATCTGGCTATTGTCCATTTGCGCTATGTGACTGTTTTCAATCTCTTTAGGGATCTGGCTATTGTCCATTTGCGCTCTGTGACTGATTTCAATCTCTTTCGGGATCTGGCTGCTGTCCATTTGTCCTCTGTGACTGATTTCAATCTCTTTAAGGATCTGGCTATTGTCCATTTGCGCTGTGTGACTGATTTCAATCTCTTTCAGGATCTGGCTATTGTCCATTTGCGCTGTGTGACTGATTTCAATCTCTTTCAGGATCTGGCTATTGTCCATTTGCACCATGTGACTGATTTCAATCTCTTTGGGGATCTGGCTATTTATTGTCCATTTGCGCAATGTGACTGATTTCAGTCTCTTTAAGGATCAGACCTTTGTCCTTTTGCGTACTGTGATTGAGTCAAATTTCCGTTTGTGATTTGGCCATTGTCCATTTGCACTATTTGACCGATTTCATGTGACTGATTTCAGTCTCCTTGGGGATCTGGTCATTGTCTGTTTGTGTTATTTGACTGATCTCATTCATGACACAGCACCATCCTTGTCCTCACTTGTCTCTCAATTGTGACAAAGTGGTGAACATGAAGTGGGTTGAAATGCTGTGATGTCAGGGTTAACTCAAAAATAGTTTACATCTGAGCTTTGGCCTATGTCCCTAAATTATCTGAAGAGATCTGAGGTTGGTTGTTCAATTTAACTGATAGCCTTGCACACAGGGAAAAGAGAGAGAAAAAAATGGTGGCACTGCACCATGGAAACTCACTCTCCCACTAGGGAGAGCTGCCCAAATTCAACACTGAGAAATCTGTAGTCACAAACAGTAATGCAATATAAGACAATAATACAATATATTTGCACAAGGTGGTTATGTTAATGAGTTTCAGTAACAGTTTCAGTTTCTCAAGGAGGTGTCACTGCATTCAGACAAATCCATACACACACACACACACACACACACACACACACACACACACACACACACACACAACACCACATCTGCTAGGCAGATGCCTGACCAGTTAGACTGCTAACAAATACAAATGAAATAACAACTCAAGAGCTGGCATGATCAAACACAACATGTACTCAGTGTAAATAGAATCATGTGTTACGGGTGTTAACTAACGACCATGTCCAGGACATCCAAGACCTGGGGGAGATCGGCATGGTGACAGGCTTCCAGCCGGTGTTCTTCGTGAGGGTGCCTCCCCCCGGCTCACGCACCATCGACACGGACCCACCTGACGGCTGCCCAGAGTCCCTGCAGCAGCAGCAGACCACGCCCCCTTCCTCTCACCCTCCCTCCAGGTCCACATCCACTTCCACCGACACCACCACCACCGAGCAAGACAGTGCAACCTCCTCCTCTACAACCCCGATCACCACCACAACTTCTGACCTTTCACCCTCCGCCGCTGACCTCCACGCACAGCTGGGTCGGCTGGGGTACCTGCCAGGCGCCGAACGGGACGCACAGTACCGCCGGGCCAAGCTCACCCGGGACTACCTGCACGTGGAGAACATGTTCGTGGAGCGCTTCAATGAGTTCATGCCGCGCTTCGCCCGCTTCGTGCGGCAGACGTGCCAGAGCTACCTGGTGAACGCGGCCACCGTGCTCAACAACTCGCACACGCGCTGCCTCAAGATGTTCATCCTGTCGGCCTTCGACATGGCGCGGGACATGCTCATCACGCCCAAGAAGCTGGAGTTTGCGCGGGAGAAGGAGGACGAGCTGTACCGGTCGCTGCTGGCCATCGCTGTGTCCAAGATCAACGACATCAAGAACATCATCTCCGACACCATCCGCGACATCTCTGAGGACGTGAAGGAAGATGCGGCCGGTTTTGAGCTCAACACTCATGGTGAGTTCTGCGCCGTCTTCTCTGTGATTTTTCTTTCTTTCTTTTTTTTTTCTTTTTTTTCTTTTTTTTTTTTTTTTGAGTATGTTTCACTTTGTGTAATGCACCATTAACAAGCAGAGTTTTATACTTTGGAGGTGGTTGTTGTTTGGAGGTTTTTTGTTTGAGTTTTATGTTTTGTAGGTTTTTGTTTGCTTGTTTGTGTAATGCACCATTAACAAGCAGAGCTTTATGTTTTGTAGCCTTTTTTTGTTTGTTTGTTTGTTTGTGTAATGCTCCATTAGCAAGAAAAATGTAATGCTTTGTAGATGTTTTTTTTGTGTGTGTTTTTTTGTTTGTTTGTGTAATGTACCATTAGCAAGAAAAGTGTAATGCTTTGTAGAGGGTTTTTTTTTTGTGGTTTTATTTGTTGTTTTAGGGGGGTGATGGGGTTGGGGGGTTGTGTTGGTGTGAAATGATGGCACTGTAGCAGAATCAGGTATTGAACATTTGTATTTGTATTTCTTTTTTATCACATCAGATTTCTCTGTGTGAAATTCGGCTGCTCTCTCCCCAGGGAGAGCGTGTCGCTACACTACAGCGCCACCCATTTTTTTGTATTTTTTCCTGCGTGCAGTTTTATTTGTTTTTCCTATCGTAGTGGATTTTTCTACAGAATTTTGCCAGGAACAACCCTTTCGTTGCCGTGGGTTCTTTTACGTGCGCTAAATGCATGCTGCACACAAGACCTCGGTTTATCGTCTCATCCGAATGACTAGCGTCCAGACCACCACTCAAGGTCTAGTGGAGGGGGAGAAAATATTGGCGGCTGAACCGTGATTCGAACCAGCGCACTCAGATTCTCTCGCTTCCAAGGCGGACGCGTTACCTCTAGGCCATCACTCCACTAATGAACATCTGATCCAGTGTTTACCTGCGATTGGGGTTTTCAGTGTTTTGGAATGTTGTTGTGTTCTTTGGAAAGGCACTTTTCTCCGATTTTCCTGCATTCCACCCAGGTTTGTTTTTTGTTTTGTTTTTTTTTTTTTTTTGGGGGGGGTTGTTGTTCCCTGATAACCTCTGTCATTCTGATTCCCTCGTATCTTTTAAATCTCGTCTCAAAACTCACCTTTTCCCTCAGCAATAAGTTCAGTTGTGGCAGGTCCACTTCCTTTGCGTTAGCTGTGCTTGACTATGTGTGTATACATATGTATGTGTACATAACTACATGCATGTATATGAATGTGTATTGTGTGTGCGTGTGCGTGTGTTTTTGTAAGTTTGTGCCTGCCTATGTGTGCGTATGTGTTAGATACACATGTATGTTAAAATGTATGTATGCGGCGTGTGTGTGTGTGTGTGTGTGTGTGTGTGTGCGTGTGTGTGTGTGTGTGTGTGTAGTCACATTTTGGTGTGTGTATGTAACATAGATAAGATGTTTTATGTTAACAAAAGCGTTTTTGTAAAGCACCTAGAGCAGATTTCTGGATAGTGTGCTATATAAGTATCCATTATTATTATTATTATTGTTTTTTTTGCTGCCCCATCATCTGCACCGTTTCAGTGGCATTACTCCCACGCCGCTCATTTAGATTCCCCCATACACGGCCACACCCGGGTTCGTCCGTCGCAGTTCCAGCATCGTCAGTCCACAGAGAACCATCGATGTTAAGTCACCAGGAGGCCACACGCCAGAGGAGACCCTGCACTGCTGCTGAGTCACTTCAGTGGTGTTCATTGGTGCAGTTCTGATTTAACGTAGTTAGGACACCACCTACTGAGCCCCCTACTAACAACAACAATGGGTTAATCGTGGAGCCAGCCTGAGTGAGCGTCCCACCAGAGTGGAGACTGCCACCACGTCGCTCAAACAACAGCCCCCCATGAATCTGCCGACACTGAAGACATTGACAGGACTCATCCCAAGCACAGAAGTGGAGGGGTATCATACGAAACTGAGGTCACCATGAGAGCAGGTCATGATAGGCCACAGACTTTGAGACTGTTTTGTCTATATTAATGATGATGGAGGAGGAGGAGGAGGATGACGATGTTGCTGTGGAGGTCCATTTTGGTTTGGGACTGCATGACAAAGCTGTACTCTACACTTCCTGTCATAATGATATCCCGGTGTTAACCAGGCCCGAGAGATACAGACACTTGCAGTGTTTGTCAAGTAATTAGAGCAGCACACCCAAAGACGCATCCTTGAAGTGGATGATACTTGACTGTGTGGTGTCTCTCCATTTAAGCCCACAGCACACTCAACTCTGGGTAGGAGCCGGCCACGGGCCGAAAAACCCACCTCCGCTGGGATTCGAACCCGCGTCCTCCCAGCCGTCAGTCCGCAACGCTAACCACCTCGCCAGTTTTGAATGGGTACCTGACTTTGGTTGGGGAAGGTTGAAATGATGGAAGGAGAGGATTGGGCCACGCCTTCCAGTGCTGAGCCCAAGATACAGGGAATATGAATTCACTGTCATTATTTTTTTCTCTTTTTTTTAAGGTTTTTTTTAAGGTTTTTTTTGTTTTTTTTCTCAAGGCCTGACTAAGTACGTTGGGTTACGCTGCTGGTCAGCCATCTGCTTGGCAGGTGTGGTGTAGCATATATGGATTTGACCGAATGCAATGATGTCTCCTTGAGCTACTGATACTTGATACTGATACTGTCCTGATGCCTGTAAAAAGTTTTGGAGTCTTTGACCTTTTTTATTTTGATTTTTTTATGTTTGAGTTTGTGTAATATTCCAGAACAGATTTTTATGTTGTTGGTAGTTTTTGTTTTTTGTTGTTGTTTTTTTGTTTTTTTTTGTTTTTTTTTTTTTTTTTTAAATGTAGTGGGTTTCCATTGTGAAATTTGTATGTAATTTTCCGGTGGCTCATTTTATCTTCCAGTGCCAGGTGAGTTTTAGTTTTGTCTTTCGATGGTGATTTGATCTTGTTTTTCCAGCTTTTTGTTTGTTTGTTTGTTTGTTTTTTTGTTTTGTTTGTTTGTTTGTTTTGTTTGTTTGTTTTTTGCTTTGTTTTCTTTCAAACAAATAACAGGCTGTACAGAAAGCAAGCCAACATGGCTGTGTGCTGAAGGGAAGAGTGTTGACAGATTTGTTTTCCTTCTGCCAAAACACATTGATGCATTGACAGATCATGTTTTGACAGATTTTCCTGACGTTGAGAAATATCGTCTCACACTTGAATGGAAATAATATTACCCAGTTAGTTCAAATCATTATTCCATTTCAGGTAGGAGGATTTTTTTTTAAATGAATAAGTAAATAAATGAATGAAATAGATAAAGAAAGAAAGAAAGAAAGTTTCAGTTTCAGTAGCTCAAGGAGGCGTCACTGCGTTCGGACAAATCGATATACGCTACACCACATCTGCCAAGCAGATGCCTGACCAGCAGCGTAACCCAACGCACTTAGTCAGGCCTTGAGAAAAAAAAAAGGGAAGAAAGGTGAATAAATAATAGATAAGCTTACATAAATAAATAAATAAATAAATAATAATTATAATATAAAAAAAAAAAAGAAAGAAAAGAAAAACAATTCTTCATACCTTGATTAGTTATTCCTAACATGCAGGGCAGTTCCATTTGGAAAATGACAGGTGCATGCTTTATGCCTTTCAGCTGTTTGCTTCGTTCGTCGGTGGGGTTCAGTCAGTTTGTAGGTGAAGACATGATATCTCGCTCTCCGCCATCAGCCTCAAAACACTCCACAGTCTGCTGTAACTTTTGTTTTGTCTCTCTGTGTGTCTGGACCTGGCACTTGGAATGATCTCCCCCTTCTTTTCGTTTCGTTTTGTCCAGTACCCGCAGACAGCTCTTTCATGTCTGGCCGTTAAAACCTGCTTCTTTCCAAAACAGCCCCCCCCCCCCCCACCCCCCCCCCCCCCACTCCCCCTCTCACAACCCCCCTTTCCTTAATTCTATCCTTAGTTTTCTCAAAGCTTCTATAAATTTGTGTTTTGTACTTTATCTCTGGTTCAAAATTCTGCATGCATGTGAAAGTTACATGTGAAAGCTCTTTGATTTGTTTCCGCACAAGATTTAGGGCTATATAAGTGTATTTATTGTTATCTTTTTAGCACCATTATCTTTTCTTTCTTTTTTTTCTTTTTTTTCTTTTTTTTTTAAAGTTCCAAACAAGCTTTAGTTACAGTTTCAGTTTTTCAAGGAGGTGTCATTGGATCTGGCAAACCATTTATGCTACACCTCATCTGCTAGGCAGATTCCTGACAGCAGCAGAACACAGTATGCTAGTCAGGCCTTGAGTGCATGCATGTATTTGTGTGTACCTATCAGAATGGATTTCTTCCACAGAATTTTGCCAGAGGACACATTTTTGTTGCCATGGGTTGTTGTTGGTTTTTTTTTTTTGTTTTTTGTTTTGTTTTTGCAGTGTGCCAAGTGCGTACTGCACATGGACCCTTCATTTTTTATCATCTCATCCAAATGACTAAACGCTCAATTTGATTTTCCAGTCCAACATGGGGAGAAAGGGCAAGAGAGGGAACCAAACCCACACCCTCACAGACACTGTAGTGACAGATAAGCGACGGGTGCAATAGCTGATTGGTTAAGGCATTGGACTTTCAATCTTAGGGTCTTGGGTTCGAATCTTGGTAACGGCACCTGGTGGGTAAAGGGTGGAGAATTTTCCGATCTCCTAGGTCAAGGTATGTGCAGACCTGCTTGTGCCTGAACCCACTTCATGTGTATTTTTATGCAAGCAGAAGATCAAATGCACAGGTTAAAGATCCTGTAATCCATGTCAGCATTCGGTGGGTTATGGAAACAAGAACATACCCAGCATGCATACCCCCGAAAACGGAGTTTGGCTGCCTACATGTGGGGGTAAAAACGATCATGCACGTAAAAGCCCACTCATGTACATTCAAGTGAAAGTGGGAGTTGCAGCCCATGAATGAAGAAGAAGCAGAAGAATCCATGGTCATCACCGAGCGACGGAGGCCTGTGATGGTATGTTATTATTGTCCAATACAGGTATCCAGACAACAGGACGGCGACTGTCATCGCGCGAAGTGAAGGAGTGCACTGCAAAGATCCAGGAGATGGTGCTGTCACGCCTCAACAGTCATGTCGCTGGCAAGCTGCTCAGCTCTGTCAACATCCTGCGTGATTCCTATACAGGTCAGTTGACAGTCTGCATGATTCCTGTACAGGTGAGTCTACAGTCTGCATGATTCCTGTACAGCTCTGTCAACATCCTGCGTGATTCCTGTACAGGTCAGTCAACAGTGCATGATTTTTGTACGGGTCAGTCAACAGTCTGCGTGATTTCTATGCAGGTCAGTCAACATTCTACATGATTCCTAAAGGGTCTGTCAACATTCTGCATAATTCCTGTACAGAGCAGTCAGCACTTTCGACATGGATGTGTTCCTAGTTTGGAACACAGCAAGTGACATTTAAGTTTTATGAACAATGTTTTTTTAAACGTTTGTCTTGATAAAATAGAATTTAAAAAAAAAAAAAAGAAAATCAGCTAGTAACCTCAGGCTAATATAATAAAGATAAGTTCATGTCAAGAAGCATGTGAAGTTATTGTGCCTGGCCCTCCATTAACATGTCACATTTTACATATGTTATTTCTGCCAGACCACTACAGCTCTCTTTCACATTAGTGGATTGTTGTTAATTCCTGTACAGGTCAGTCAACAGTCTCTATGATTCCTGTACAGATCAGTCAACAGTCTGTGTGATTTCTGTGCAGGTCAGTTTTATGAACATTTTTTTTTTTAATGTTTGTCTTCTTAAAATAGAGTTTTTAAAAAAAAGAAAGAAAATCAGCCAGTAACCTCAGGCTAATACAATAAAGATAAGTTCATGTCAAGAAGCGTGTGAAGTTACTGTGCCTATTAACTTGTCACATTTCACATATGTTATTTCTGCTCTCGTTCACATCAGTGGACTGATGTTGATTTGCATAGAACGCCTGCAGGGTTCATCTGCCATCCTGGTGTGACACAGTAATCTGCTGTAGCATATTCATTGCGTCACATCTTCTTGTGGCGTGGGAAACGTAAGGAGAGCATCATCCTTTTGATCCCACTTTTAACTTCCCCAGTCCATTCTAAAAAAAGCAGAGGGGTTGAATTTGTGCACCAATATCCACAGACATGGATGCGTGACATGTATATATATGATAGTCAGTCGTGTCCGACAATGACCATCAGAACAGCAGAGGAGGCAACTGCTGTTCCGACTATTTGGGCTAGAATTTGATTATAGTGGAGAGTGTCTTGCTCAAGTTACATCCCCACTCTCTCAGCCAGGAGGGTTTTAGGACAGTCGGCGTTGAGGGTCCCGGGTTTGAATCACGGTGATGGCGCCTGGTGGGTAAAGGGTGGAGATTTTTACGATCTCCCAGGTCAACATATGTGCAGACCTGCTAGTGCCTGAACCCCCTTCGTGTGTAGACGCAAGCAGAAGATCAAATACGCACGTTAAAGATCCTGTAATCCATGTCAGCGTTCGGTGGGTTATGGAAACAAGAACATACCCAGCATGCACGCCCCCCGAAAACGGAGTATGGCTGCCTACATGGCGGGGTAAAAACGGTCATATACGTAAAAGCCCACTCGCGTATATACGAGTGAACGTGGGAGTTGAAGCCCACGAACGCAGAAGAAGAAGAAGAAGATGTGTTTCATTTATGATTTGTTAAAGGCAGTTTCTATGAAGCATGCATCCTCTGATGACAAAGCTCATTTCCATATCAACAGTTAAGAATTGTGACATTCTGATGGCCATTGATTGGAGGTCATGTGAACATCAGATGATAACCTCTATTAAACCGTCTCTCTCTCTCTCTCTCTCTCTCTCTCTCTCTCTCTCTCTCTCTCTCTCTCCCACACACACACTCAACTACTCTGCCGTGTGTACATGTCTTTGTTAATGTAAGCATCGAATGATTTTTGATCATCTCTGTCTTCTCTCTCTGTCTCCCTCACACTCAGCCACACTGCTGTGTGTGCATTTTCTTGTTAACATAGGTTTAATGGTTTTTGATCATATCTGTTTTATCCCTCTCTGTCTCTCTCTCACACTCATCCACACTATTGTATGTACTTGTCCATGTTGACATAAGCATCGGATGAACTTTTTATCATCACTGTCTTCTCTCTCTCTCTCTCTCTCTCTCTCTCTCTCTCTCTCTCTCTCTCTCTCTCTCTCTCTCTCTCTCCCACACACACACACTCAACTACTCTGCCGTGTGTACATGTCTTTGTTAATATAAGTATCGAATGATTTTTGATCATCTCTGTCTTATCTCTCTGTCTCCCTCACACTCAGCCACACTGCTGTGTGTGCATTTTCTTGTTAACATAGGTTTAATGGTTTTTGATCATATCTGTTTTATCCCTCTGTCTCTCTCTCACACTCATCCACACTATTGTATGTACTTGTCCATGTTGACATAAGCATCGGATGAACTTTTTATCATCACTGTCTTCTCTCTCTCTCTCTCTCTCTCTCTCTCTCTCTCTCTCTCTCTCTGTCTGTCTGTCTCTCTCTCTCTCTCTCTCTCTCTCTCTCTCTCTCTCTCTCTCTCTCTCTCTCTCTCTCTCTCTCTCTCTCTCTCTGTGTTTGTTCTGTATATAATGATTTACGGACAAAATTTCTTCAAGATTGTTTAAACATGTCTCTTAGTTCACTTCTCCGATCAAACAACAAGCAGAGAAATGTATCACAATTTATTTTCCATGCGATCAAAAGGAGAAATCATATACTCAGACCTAATTAAGTAGAATTAATGTCAAGTCCATGAATATTATGATATTGTGTCATCTATTCAAGTGTTATAATACCCCTTCCCATGCCCACCCCCAGTCCCCTGGTTTCTGAATTGTGGTCCATGGCCAAAGTTCATTAAAACAGTTTCGTTCGTTCGTTCTCTCTCTCTCTCTCTCTCTCTCTCTGTCTCACATACATACACATTCATCCACACTATTGTATGTACATTTCCTTGTTGATCAAGGCATGGGATGATTCTTGATCATCTTTGTCTTGTCTCTCTCTCTCTCTCACTCACATTTATCCACACTGATGAGTATACTCGTCCATGTAATTCCGTGCTTGCTGTGCTTGATGTTTTTGACTTTTTGCATTCATTATCAGTTGTTTCGCTTGTCAGTTTAACGACTTCTCTTTTACGAAGCACTTTAAGTAATTTCCTGTAACTGTATTTAGAGTTGTTTTGTTGTTGTTGTTGTTTTTCTTCCAAATTTCACCCACATTTTTACCCTGATTTGCCCAGTTTCTCCCAACCCTCCATTCATCCACATCTCCCACCCCTTCTAACCAATAATACTCAGATGTATTCATAAATACTTTAACAAAATGTCTTCAATCACCGATATGTGTGACGGGACATTAAACAAAATTCCTCCTCCTCCTCCGTGCTTGCAGCAGACCATGATAGTAAGGAACCTGTGTGATGGAACGATAAAGACTTTCTGCTATTGCGTCCTCAAAATGTTGACTTCTCGCAGAGTTTACTTCAATGTATTTTTGACAATTTTAAGATGGTAAATGATATTTCAGGATGTTTACTAATATATTGCAGAAGATTTGTTGCACAGTCCAGTAGGATGTTTGATATAGTGGAGTGGTGGCCTAGAGGTAACGCGTCCGCCTAGGGAGCGAGAGAATCTGAGCGTGCTGGTTTGAATCACAGCTCAGCCGCCGATATTTTCTTCCCCTCCACTAGACCTTGAGTGGTGGTCTGGACGCTAGTCATTCGGATGAGACGATAAACTGAGGTCCCGTGTGCAGCACACACTTAGCGCACGTAAAAGAACCCACGGCAACAAAAGGGTTGTTCCTGGCAAAATTCTGTAGAAAAATCCACGTCAATAGGAAAAACAAATAAAACTGCACGCAGGAAAAATACCAAAAAAAATGGGTGGCGCTGTAGTATAGCGACGCGCTCTCCCTGGGGAGAGCAGCCCGAATTTCACACAGAGAAATCTGTTGTGATAAAAAGAAATACAAAAAATACAACAACAAAAAAATAGTTGTTTGATGTTAGCTCTTTTTTTTCCTGTCTTCTCTCCTCATTTGGTCATGTCTCATGTTTTTCTACTTTATTCTTTCTCCCTCTGTGTCTCTCTCTCTCTCTCTCTCTCTCTCTCTCTCTCTCTCTCTCTCTCTCTCTGTCTCTCTCTCTCTAGCTGTCACACACACACATGCTCACACACACACACACATACACACACACACACACACAAACACACACACACACACACACACACACACACACACACACACACACACACACACACACACACACACACACACACACACACAAATGTGTGGTGTAACATGCTTCTGTTCCTTAACCTTCGCCCCACTCCCTTGTCCCATCCCTCTCCCTGTTTTTGTCGTCCTACATCAAAGTGCAGAGAAATAAAATTGAGAACTACTGCAACCTTTACTGTCCTACCTGGACTTTTCTGCTCTACCTGGACTGGACGCTTCTGTCTTACCTGTTGACAGGCATTCTGACAAGATGCTTGGAGAGTCTAGAGGGACAAGCAGACTCCCCTGAAGAGGCCAAAACAACGGATGCTCTGAAACAGGTTTGTAGTGGGCAAGGATCGAAATTTGGATGAGGAGGACATAGATTCAGATCTCAGTGTGTGTGTGTGTGTGTGTGTGTACTATGTTAATATCAACAATAATTAATTCATAGAGCACCTTTTCATGTAAAACATGCCATATTGTGCTGCACAATGTGAAAATCTTTACTTAAATACCAAAATGACAATTTATATTAAAAAAGCCAAAAAAACAAAACAAAAAAAAAAACATGCTCTCTGTCCAGCCAAACACTGACGGTAATTTATGTACATACACACACACAAAAAATCAATGAGCACAATATGACACTCAACGTGCATGTCACACATCACAATACCTGAATGATGCATTGATATGATGATTAAGTATCAATACTTAACACCAACATCGCAACAGTTGATGCATTGATATGATGATTAAGTATCAATACTTAACACCAACATCGCAACAGTTAATTAAAACCAAACAAGTACGTGAAATGTTAATATGATTAAAACCAAACAAGTGCACGAAATGTTCATAGGAGCGTCTAATAAATACAAGCCCAGATGCCTTTGTTTTGCATAGAGAAGTGGATGAAGTGGGGTTTTTTTTTGTTTTGTTTTGTTTTGTTTTTTTTACTTTTAACTCATTTAGTCCTGCACCCACACATTGCTATGGCATAAGAAGTTGTCACATTTTAATAGTTTTCATGTTTCTACATGTGTATAAACTGCAAGGAAAGGGAATTAACTTCAACATTATTTCTAAATGCACCCACACTTAAATTGGAGGAAAAACAGTATGTTTTGTGCAGTTTTTCTGAATCAGTTATAGCATTGAAGTCTGACAAGGCTGTAAACTCCTCAGGGTTGAATGGGTTAACCCGTAAAACTGATTAAAACTGCATCCCTTCCCTGCATCCTCTTTGTCTTCGGTTTTCTCAAGTTTAGAGTTATGATGATGGAGTCTCCCATCGGACCGACGGATGAGTAGGCAGGCAGGCTTATCTGTCGGTGTGTGTCCTCATATGGGAGAAGAGGCTGATTCTGGATGCGCAGCACTGCCCACACTGTTCTATGTCAAATTCTGGGGAATCTAAAGGGATAGAAATGAGAGCTAGTAAAAGTGACCAGTGTCCTCAGTCAAACAAATTAAAGATATATTAATATATTTGCTAAAACACCATATGGCTTGTGTGTATATGTGTATGATTGTGTGTGTGTGTGTGCAGATTCTAAACGCTGCTTACCAGGTTGAGATCACTGTACGGTCCAGCTCTTCCTTCATCAAGAGTCTTCTGGAAAAGATGAAACAGGTATACGTCATTATCATCCACAATGAATGTATGTGCATGGGTAGAGGGCATGGGAGGTGTGTGTGTGTGTGTGTGTGTGTGTGGGGGGGGGGGGGGGGGGGGGTTATGATTATATTTTAAATGAAAAGATGAGAGAGAGATCACATCAGCCCATCATCTGGAAACATGACTCTGCTGACTGGGACATGTATTGAGGCTCCCCAGCAAAAAGAACAGCATGTCAAAGCATTGTACACATGGAGAAAGAAAAAAAAGGGACAGCCCGAGGTGAAGGGGCAGTAAGCAGTAAAGGGAGACGACCACATGCTTGTCAACAGATGATGGGGTGACATCAGCAAAATGGCTGAGGACCGTGGACTATGGAGTGCCTTGATGACCTCGAGTTTGGAGTATGAGGGAGAATCTAAATTTCAGTCACTTCTTTCTGAACTTGATTTTGAATTTTACTTGAATGGAGCGAGATGTGAGGGAATTGGCCTTTTTTGACTCACTTGTGTAAACAAAGTGAGTCTATGTTTTAACCCGGTGTTCGGTTGTCTGTGTGTGTGTGTCTGTGTGTGTGTGTCCGTGTGCCCGTGTGTCTGTGTGTCCGTGGTAAACTTTAACATTGACATTTTCTCTGCAAATACTTTGTCAGTTGACACCAAATTTGGCATAAAAATAGGAAAAATTCAGTTCTTTCCAGTCATCTTGTTTAAAACAATATTGCACCTCTGGGATGGGTACAAAAAAATAAAAAATGAAGCCTGATTATATGCAAACTGCATTTACTGTTATATTTATATTTTTTGTATTCTCTAAACTTGGCACTTTGACCTCTTATTCTGAAACAACAAGAGGAGTCATTATTATCAATTTTTGTTCAAACAGGGACTTCTTTTGCTAAGCATGGAATTTTTATTTATTTTACAAACGTTTTGGTGCAGATAGTAAAAAAGGAAATTACTCTGTGATTAATGCTAGGGGACTTAATTTATCACAAGTGAGTCTTGAAGGCCTTGCCTCTCTTGTTACACATTGTTTTGATTAACCTTTTGAATTTTATTTTGGTTTCTTTTTGGTATTGAGAAAGAACCGATTGGTATTCAGACCTTTAACTCACTCCATGCCAAGAGTTTTTGCCCTTGCCAATCCCTGAAAACCCAGGGTTTGTATAGGATGGGGAAAAAATTGTAAAAAAAGCAAATAAACACCCAGACAATTGATATTTAGTATATGTATGCAAGGAATGTTGTTCCATATGTGTGCAGAAAATCAAAGTATTTACTCACCATCTTGATGTTGATCACGGTATCCATATTTTGTGTATTTTTTAGCATTTTTGCACCCATCAGAAAGGTACACCAAAATGTTCCACATCACATTCTAACACTATTTGAGGAACTGAAGACCTAGTGCATGCAATGAAGTATGAACAGGTGGTGAAGAAAGTTGAAATTCACACATACAAAAAAAATATTGTCTCTACATAATGAAAATCAAAGAACGAAGAAAAAAACTCCACCGGCTGGGTGTTGACTGGCCAGTCAGCTGACAAACCTGGTATGCCAGTGAAGGGATGTGCAAGAGGGAAAAAGGAAAAATTGTCAGTCCAATCACTGGTGAAAACACTTGCAAAATTGTCCGTTTCCTCAGTGGTTTCGTCGTCTGTGTCTGTCTCATCTGCTGGCACATGTTCCTCACTTTCCTCTCCATTGTAAACACTCTCTTCAGCGGCCGAATCTATTTCTAGTTCATCGGGATCTGGTTCAAATTCACTGTCCGAAGAATCAACATTATCTCCTTCGACATCAGAGCCTTCAGTTTGGATCATTTCCAAAGCATCTTCGACGCTGAGTAACATTTCACCTCTCCGACCGTGTCGAACACTTCGCCGTGACGCCATCTTGTCAAACAACTTACAAAGCTGACAGGGGGCACGCTTTGTTATCAACTGCGGTTGAGCTTATCGCGACACACACGTAGCGTGTGTGAATGGAAAGCTGACCAGAGGTGACGTAAGATATCACATCTGCTTTTGATTTTCGCATCCTACGCGTCACTCCGACAGCACGACTTTTTAAAATCCAAGTCCGCATATGCGGACATTGGCATCCAACGCTTTCTCTGACGATGTCCGCATATGCGGACAATGGCAGCGAGTGAGTTAATGGTCCTTTTCGTGGTCAGTTTGGGTTTCAGTAACATGATTTGATTTGATTTGATTTGATTTTGATTCCTGACTCTAGTGTTTCATACAGTAGCTAAGGTATGCGTTCTCTGACGTGTTGTTGACAGCTGTTTTCAGTGTGTTCGCTGACATGTTGTATACAGCTGATGATGTCAGTGTGTTCACTGGTGTGTTGTATACAGCTGATGATGTCATTGTGTTTGCTGACATGTTGTATACAGCTGATGATGTCAGTGTGTTCACTGGTGTGTTGTATACAGCTGATGATGTCATTGTGTTTGCTGACATGTTGTATACAGCTGATGATGTCAGTGTGTTCACTGGTGTGTTGTATACAGCTGATGATGTCATTGTGTTTGCTGACATGTTGTATACAGCTGATGATGTCAGTGTGTTCACTGATGTGTTGTTTACAGCTGATGATGTCAGTATGTTCACTGATGTGTTGTTTACAGCTGATGATAACAATGTGTTCGCTGATGTGTTGTTTACAGCTGATGATGTCAGTGTGTTTGCTGACGTGTTGTTTACAGCTGATGATACTGATGTGTTGTTTACAGCTGATGATATCAGTTTGTTCGCCGACGTGTTGTTTACAGCTGATGATGTCAGTGTGTTCCTGACGTGTTGTTTACAGCTGATGATGTCAGTGTGTTCCTGATGTGTTGTTTACAGCTGATGATGCTGATGTGTTGTTTACAGCTGATGATGTCAGTGTGTTTGCCGACATGTTGTTTACAGCTGATGATGCTGATGTGTTGTTTACAGCTGATGATGTCAGTGTGTTCGCCGACGTGTTGTTTACAGCTGATGATGTCAGTGTGTTCCTGACGTGTTGTTTACAGCTGATGATGCTGATGTGTTGTTTACAGCTGATGATGTCAGTATGTTTGCTGACGTGTTGTTTACAGCTGATGATGTCAGTGTGTTCCTGATGTGTTGTTTACAGCTGATGATTTCAGCGTGTTCCCTGACGTGTCGTTTACACCTGATGATGTCAGTGTGTTTGCCGACGTGTTGTTTACAGCTGATGATGTCCATGCCTTGGAACAGCCCCCCACAGGTGGACGGCGAGTGGAAGAAACGGGTTGCCATGGAGATGCTGTCCAGCCTCAGTGAAGCTCGGTAAGGTGTCCCTGCCTCTTCTTGTTATGTGGGATCAAAGTCATGGCCTGTCATGTGTCAGACTGGACTGAGTGGCGTTGACTTCTTCTTCTGCGTTCACTCGTATGCACACGAGTGGGCTTTTACGTGTATGACCGTTTTTACCCCGCCATGTAGGCAGCCATACTCCGTTTTCGGGGGTGTGCATGCTGGGTATGTTCTTGTTTCCATAACCCACCGAACGCTGACATGGATTACAGGATCTTTAACATGTGTATTTGATCTTCTGCTTGCATATACACACGAAGGGGGGTCAGGCACTAGCAGGTCTGCACATATGTTGACCTGGGAGATCGTAAAAATCTCCACCCTTTACCCACCAGGTGCCGTCACCGTGATTCGAACCCGGGACCCTCAGATTGACAGTCCATTGGCGTTGACAACAGCCTATAACAGTTTAAGCATGTTCATTTATTTTCAAACCTGTCCATGAAGAAATGAAACCAGAAGTTGTGTGTGTGTGTGTGTTTTCAATTGTTCTGCCTCCAAGATTTTTGTAAGTTTTTTTTTTTAAGTCACCTAACATTCAGAATGTGATAGTGTGGTAAGTTTTGACTTGATGAGTTGTCTATGGTGTTGACCCAATAGCAAAACTTGGTAACTATTTTCCCTGGTCAACCAGCTTTAAAGCTAAACACACACACACAGACACACACACACACACACACACACACACACACACACACACACACACAAACATCCACACACACACACACACACACACACACACACACACACACACACACACAAACAATCCCACATGTCCCCCCAACCCTCCACCCCACACACACAACACAACAAAAAAAAACCAAAAAAAAAAAAACATAATAACCCAACACACCAAAAAAAAACCACAAAAAAATCCCCCCCATTTGGTGTCATATACTCTACATGTCAAACTGATGCAAACTAGGCCTATCAGTTTGCTCTGCTTGGCCAAATTTTGCGTGGTTAACAGTGAAAAGACGACCTGTCTTGCCCGGTCCGTTCTTAGCCAATCAGACGCCTCTAAAAGCTATAAGCGCTGAATCATTCCTTTGGCCAAGGCTCTCCACACCATCTTGTCAGGTTTACGCTCTGTCTCATCTTACGCTTTTTTTTGGCTATTAAGCATATTCATTTGGCCTTTTTTTTGCTGCATGCGGCTTGTGTTTATTGTATTCTTACGAAAACCCGTCCTGACGATGCCATGCCACAGGCTAGCTAAGAGCATCGCCGGGCAGATCAAAGACCGACTGAACCGTTCCCACGAGGCCTTTGCAGCGGCCCTGAAGCAGCTGGAAACTCGGCATTGTGGGAGGCTGGACCGCATCGAGGAGCAGCGGCTCAAGCTGCGGAAGGTCCACGCGCCCCGCCTGGCCAAGCTGGCCCTGGAGTCCACGTCTCTCCGCGACAGTGTCATGTACGGTAAGCTGGCAGGTGTCTGTGTTTTTGGTTTTGGGGGGGGGGGGGTTTTATGGGTAACAGGTCTCTCCATGACAGTTTCATGTATGGTAAGCTGGCAGGTGTCTGTGTTTTTTTTTACAGGTAAGCTGGCAGGTGTCTTTTTTTTTTTTTTTTTTTTTTTTTTTTTTTTTTTACAGGTAACAGGTCTCTCCGTGACAGTGTCATGTATGGTAAGCTGGCAGGTGTCTTTGTATGGTAAACTGGCAGGTGTCTGTGGGTTAGGGGTTTTTTTTTACAGGTAACACATCTCTCCATGACAGTGTCATGTATGGTAAGCTGGCAGGTGTCTTTTTTGTCTCTTTTCTTTTTTTTTACAGGTAACAGGTCTGTCCGTGACAGTGTCATGTATGGTAAGCTGACAGGTGTCTGGGGTTTTATTTACAGGTCACAGGTCTCTCCATGACAGTGTCATGTATGGTAAGCTGACAGGTGTTTTCGTATGGTAAGCTGGCAGTGTCTGTGGGATTTTTTACAGGTAACATGTCTCTCTGTGACAGTGTCATGTATGGTAAGCTGGCAGGCGTCTGGGTTTTTTTTTTACAGGTACAGGTCTCTCTGTGACAGTGTCATGTATGGTAAGCTGACAGGTGTCTGTGGGTTTTGTTGGTTTTTTTACAGGTAACACGTCTCTCCATGACAGTGTCATGTATGGTAAGCTGACAGGTGTCTGTTGTTGTTTTTTGTTTATGTTTCTTTTACAAGTAATGCTCTCTCTTTAGGTTGAAAAAAAAGGTTAAATAGGCATCAGAATGGTCCGTGGATCTGCTAATTTCAGGGGATCGGGGGACCGCCGACCGCTGTTTCAGCCGAGGCAGCTAAGGATTCAATTTTTTATGGAGCACTTTAGGTTAAAAAAGGTTAAAGGTTCCACAGGCATGTGTGTCCCCTTACAGGTAACACTCTTCCTTTAGGTTTAAAAAAGTGAGACTGTGATTCAAACTTAGACCCTAATGGACATTTATTGGCAGATAAGCGTCTTCACCATTCTCCCCTTACACACTGGAAAAGGGTATCATTTACGGACATTGCAACAAAACCAAAATGGGAATTTCAGTCACTGTCAACCACACAGACACTCACGTCATTTATAATAAACAGTCACGTCAACAGCAGTGATTATAACGATAGTAACAGTGGATTCTTGCAAAACTGTGAGAATTTCAGTCAGTTTCAACCACACAGACACTCCGTGATGGAGTCTCCCGTCGGACCGACGGATGAGTAGGCAGGCAGGCTTATCTGTCGGTGTGAGTCCTCATATGGGGGAAGAGGCCGATTCTGCATGCGCAGCATGTCCCACAGGTGTTGCAAGGGAAAACGTCTCCAGAAGTTGAGCCCTGCTTCCTTCACTCACGCTTCTCCTTAACAGCTAGCATTCTCTTGTTTTCAAACCTCTTTATGCCACTAGAGCACAGCATCCTCCAGTGAGGGCGGTCAAGGGCATCTGTTTCCCAGGAAGAGATGTCTATGTCACAGGCTTTGAGGTTTGTCTTCAAGGTGTCCTTGAAGTTCTTGCAGGGTCTTCCAAGTTCACAGTGGCCTTTCTTCAGCTTGCCATGCAAAAGCATCTTCGGGATCCTGCTGTCTGTCATGCGGACAACGTGTCCTGTCCATCGTAGCTGGCACTGGATCAGCAGGCACTCACGCCACTTGTAATAAACAATCACGTCAACAGCAGTGATTATAACAGTAGTGACAGTGGATTCTTGCAGAACTGTTAGACCGGCCTGTCTGCCTTCCATGACACACAAGCACAACTGGATGCTTTCTTTTGATATCAGAGCATTAAGAAATCATCACATACATATACATGCATGCACACACACACACACACTCTCACATACACACAGGCCACTTTTCCATATCCCGTTCATGACATCACACCCTCCCACCTACTAATCTTTCCCTACACTGTATTCATTGTCCTAACCTTTGTTATTATTATTGTCATTACTATCTTTTATTTATTTGTTAATTTCTTTGTTATTTATCAGTAGTAGTAGTAGTAGTAGTGGAAATAGTATTTTGATTTTATTTCATCTCCTTTTTTTTCTTTTTTTTTAATCCTTTTATTTACTTGTTATAGTTTTTTTGTTGTTTTTTTGTTTTTTCCTCTAAAGGCCTGACAAAGTACGTTGGGTTACTCTGCTTGTCAGGCATCTGCTTAGCAGATACGGATTTTCCGAACGCTGCAACATCGCCTTGAAGAACTAAACTGAACTGAACTCCTTTCCTACTTTCTACACTTCCCCCCACCCTTCTCCCTCTTCTACTTTTTTTTTTAATTTTTTTTTTTAAATACCACCCTTCATGGAAAGATGTAAAATCAGTGAACAACATCGCTTTCTTTTTCAGGCATGCCCCCGATGGGTCGTGAGATTGGGCGGGGTCAGTACGGAGTTGTCTACTCCTGCGACAGCTGGGCCAGCTACTCCCCTGTGGCCATCAAGTCGGTGGTGCCCCCTGACGAGAAGCACTGGAACGACTTGGCACTGGAGTTCTTCTACACAAAGTGAGCGGGTGAACTGCTGGGTGGTTCCCTCACAGTGGGTGTGGTGAGAGGGGGGGGGTCAGGGTCGATTCAGGGACACAGAGGGTTGATATGCTCACGATCAAGAAGCGAATGTTGTATTACACTTTTGGTCACAACAGTCCCTGAAAACAGAGTATGGCTGCCTACATGGCGGGGTTAAAGACAGTCATACACGTAAAAGCCCACTCCTGGACATACGAGTGAACGTGGGAGTTGCAGCCCATAAACGAAGAAGTCACAACAGATTTCTCAGTGTTTGCAGATTGACTGAGATTTTGCGCTGGTTTGTGCCAGTTTCAGTATCGGTTTCTCAAAGGTGTCACAGCATTCGGACAAATCCATATTTGTATTTGTATTTCTTTTTATCACAACAGATTTCTCTGTGTGAAATTCAGGCTGCTCTCCCCAGGGAGAGCGCGTCACTACACTACAGCATCACCTTTTTTCTTTCTTTTTTTTTTTTCCTGCGTGCAGTTTTATTTGTTTTTCCTATCGAAGGGGATTTTTCTACAGAATTTTGTCAGGAACAACCCTTTTGTTGCCGTGGGTTCTTTTACGTGTGCTAAGTGCATGCTGCACATGGGACCTCGGTTTATCGTCTTATCCGAATGACTAGCATCCAGACCACCACTCAAGGTCTAGTGGAGGGGGAGAAAATATCAGTGGCTGAGCCGTGATTCGAACCAGCGCTCTCAGATTCCCTCGCTTCTAAAGCGGATGCGTTACCCCTAGGCCATCACTCCACATTTGCTACATCACATCTGCTAGGCATCTGCTTAACCAGCAGCATAACCCAGTGGGCTTTGTCAGGCCTTGAGTGCATGCATATATATTTGTGTACCTGGGTTGACAGGCGCAATAGCCGAGTGGTTAAAGCGTTGGACTGTCAATCTGAGGGTCCCGGGTTCGAATCACGGTGACGGCGCCTGGTGGGTAAAGGGTGGAGATTTTTACGATCTCCCAGGTCAACATATGTGCAGACCTGCTAGTGCCTGAACCCCCTTCGTGTGTATATGCAAGCAGAAGATCAAATACGCACGTTAAAGATCCTGTAATCCATGTCAGCGTTCGGTGGGTTATGGAAACAAGAACATACCCAGCATACACACCCCTGAAAATGGAGTATGGCTGCCTACATGGCGGGGTAAAAACGGTCATACACGTAAAAGCCCACTCGTGTGCATACAAGTGAACGCAAAAGAAGAAAAAGAAGTGTACCTGGGTTGATTTCTTCTACAGAATTTGCTAGAGGATAATACTTTTGTTTCTATGGGTTCATTTTTCGTGCGCTGAGTGTGTGCTGCGAGCAGGACCTCGGTTTATCATCTCATCCGAATTACAAGAGCTCAGTTTGGTTTTCCCATCAAATTGGGAGAAAGGGCGAAAGTGGGTATCAAACCCAAGTCCTTATGGACACTGTATCGGGAGATGAGCATCTTAACCATTTTGCCACCTGCTTCCCAACTTGTTCCTACTTTTATTACCTGTACCTGTATGATAGTCAGTCGTGTCCGACTAGGACCATCAGAACAGCAGAGGAGGCAACTGCTGTTCCGACTATCTGGGCTAGGATTTGATTATAGTGGAGAGTGTCTTGCCCATGTACATCCCCACTCTCTCGGCCAAGTGGGTTTTAGGACAGTCGGCATTGGGGATGGTTCCCAAAGGCCAACTAGCCCCCAAGGCTGCAGCACTAAGAGCCAGTGCAATTTTGCCTCCTAGTTTGAGAGTCATAGTCCTTCACAAAAGACTGAGCTGTAAATGATTTCCCATTGCAATGGAGAAACCATTGATCATACAGCCCTCACTTTGCTGGTGGCTCATATGTGAATGTATGTCTCCTCCTCTTCTTCTTCTTCTGCGTTCGTGGGCTGCAACTCCCACGTTCACTCGTATGTACACGAGTGGGCCTTTACGTGTATGACCGTTTTTACCCCGCCATGTAGGCAGCCATACTCCGTTTTCGGGGGTGTGCATGCTGGGTATGTTCTTGTTTCCATAACCCACCGAACGCTGACATGGATTACAGGATCTTTAACATGCGTATTTGATCTTTTGCTTGCATATGCACACGAAGGGGGTTCAGGCACTAGCAGGTCTGCACATATGTTGACCTGGGAGATCGTAAAAATCTCCACCCTTTACCCACCAGGTGCCATCACCGTGATTCGAACCCGGGACCCTCAGATTGACAGTCCAATGCTTTAACCACTCGGCTATTGCGCCCGTCTGAGCGTATGTCAATCTGTGATATAAGCTGAGTGGTATTACAGTGTGTTATTATTACCATCATTAGAATGTTTTGGTCACGATTGTCACTATTATCACAATGCGTTGTTATGACCATCATTATAGAGAATGCATTGACAGTACACCATGCGCACTGTGTGTGCATGAAGGAACATCCCAGAGCACAAGCGCATAGTGGCACTGCGGGGCTCTGTGATTGACTACATGTACGGAGGGGGGATGTCACCGGCCGTTCTTTTGGTGATGGACCGCCTGCAGAAAGATCTCTACACCGCCATCAAACAGGGGCTGGACTGGTACCACAGGTAGCCACTAGATAATGATAATATTGATAATAATAATCATCATAGTAATAACAATGTGTGTGTGTGTGTGTGCATTTTACAGTTATATACAATTTATTTGATGGATATTTTTTACTTGTTTACATTGGTATACAATAGCCTTAATATGTGTGTGCGTGTGTGTGTGGTTTTAAATATATGCAATTTATTTGCTGGATGTTTTCTATTTGTATACGTTGTTGTGCAATGCCTAATTGTCCTAACGTGTGTGTGGGTGTGTGTGGTTTGTTTTAGTCATTTGTCAGCTGCTGTGGATTTTTATTTGACTTTGTTTTAATGTCTTTTAGAGTGCCCATGTTCATTTTATGTTGGTGTCAACAACAAGCCTGTGACTGCATGTGTTAATTTCCATGTGGAGTAATAAAATGTTTTTGAATTTGAGTGATACTGATGATGGTAATGGTATGGAAACTTGATGAGCTCCCAATGGCAGCTGCCAGTCGGCTCTGCCCATGAAGGCAGCCTGCAGAATGACTCTGTGTTTGTAAAGCACTTAGAAAGTAGTCTCTGAACGAGGATAGGTGATTTGTAAGTATCCATATCCATCAACACTTGAACTTAAAGTATATTTCGATGGGTTCACACCATCTTGTTCAGCACAAGTGTCAGGTTGATGAGGCTGTGAGCGGACTGAATTCACGGCTACATCACTCTCAGCTTAACCAACCCCTCAAGACTTTCCTGTGCCAGCTTTGCTGAAGAAGATGGTGTGAAACCATTGAAATGTACAAGTACAAGAAAGTTCAAGTTTTGATTCTGAGTTAGAAGACGGCTTCTTCTCTTCACACCGCCTGTTCAGGTCTGGCCTTTAAGTCTAGCTCTTTCCAAAACAGTTTCACCACCCCCCTCTCCTTCTCTCCCTCCCCTCCCTCGTCCCAGTCTGCATTTTCTCTTAACTTTCTTTTTATTTGTATTTTATAAAGCTTATCTTTTCATCCCTCTGAATTAAAGAGTTGTGTGAATCGTGGCTGCATGCATGCATGTGCCTGTGATGAAAAGACGCATTCATACATCACCCACCCACCCTTCCCCCCAACAAGCGCTTTGATTTACCTCTGCACAAGATTTGGCCTGTTGTTAATCATGATTGGACACAAAAACACAGCGACAAAGAATCGATAGACAGGCAGAAATTACAAGAGAAAAAAACTTAGCCGTATGTAGAGCACAGGAGCAGGAGTCAAGATGGGTGCCGGGAAAAGAGGGCGCTAGTCAGGGATGCAATGGGGAGGTAACCTACTACGGGAGGTTATCGGCCGTAGCTACTTTCGTTTTCTCCACATAGGCGGATAGTAGTTTGCACAGGACAGGAATCAGACCCCTGCTAGAGTCTGCACTAGTGGGTCATGTTAAGTATGTTACTTAACGTAATTTTAGGAAGAAAATTTCCTATTATCATTATTACACACTGTATTAAGCTGTGGTGTGTTTTGTGTGTCAGACTTCAGGTGGCGATCGACGTGGTGGACGGTCTGAGGTTTCTTCACAGTCAGGGGCTGGTGCACCGCGACGTCAAGCTGAAAAATGTTCTGGTGAGCTGGCGAAAATAGTGTGGTTCTTGTTGGACTTGTTTAGCTCTTTCAGTTTTTGTAACCTTTTTCTTCTTCCCCTGTTGATTAGCTCTCAGGCCTCTGTGCTGAAGAGGACGACCGCATTGTAAATTATTATCGTTGTATATAATTATATATAATATAATTGAATAAAATCTTAAATAGCTGTAAAGGTAAATAAAGAAATGTAATAGAATAGAATAGAACATGTCTTTATTACCAAGTGTACCGGGGTCACAAGGAATGATATCTTTTAGTAAATTAAATACAATGTTTGCAATGCTAACTCTTTTTTCATTTAGCCTGCATAGAAAACCAGCCTTGGGAGAAAGATGGCAGAACGGTCAAGACGCTTATCTGCTAATACAGTGTCTGTGAGTGCCTGGGTTCGAATCTTTGCTCTCACCTTTTCTCCCAAGTTTGACTGGAAAATCAAACTGAGCGTCTAATCATTTGGGTGAGATGATAAATCCAAGGTCCCGTGTGCAGCATGCACTTGGCGTGCTGAAAAAAGAGCCCATGTCAAGGAGACTGTTGTCCCCTTCCAAAATTTTGTGGAAGAAATCCACTCTGATAGGTACACAAATATACATGCATACACTGAAGGCCTGTGTAAGAGCATTGGGTCACGCTGCTGGTCAGGCATCTGCCTGGTAGATTTGCTGCAGTGTATATATGGATTTGTCCGAACGCAGTGACGCCTCCTTGAGAAACTGAAACTGAAACATTATTATCATTAGTATAGTTATGAGAACCATTTTCCACTGCTTTGTACCCCACCGCCATTGTGTTCCTTACAGTTTCAGTTCCTCTCGGAGGCACCATTGCATTCGGAAAAATCCATGTTAAGCACGTTGGGTTACGCTCCTGGTCAGGTATCTGCTTAGCATCCCTCTTTCCAGCTCAGTCAGGAACCTCGGCGTTGTCCTTCACAACACACTGTCCATGCAAAAATTTATCAGTCAGACATGTCAATCCTGCTACTGTCAATTGCGACGCATCAGTTCCTTTCGGAAATATCCGTCCACCAATGCAACATCTAAACTTGTCGTTTCTCTCATTCTCTCTGGCCTTGACTACTGTAACTCCCTATTGTCTGGTTTGCCTGCTTCATCCATTCAGTCCCTTCAGCGCATACAAAACTCTGCTGCCCGACTTGTCCTCAGAAAGAAAAGATCTGAGCACATCAGTCCTATTTTGCAACATCTTCATTGGCTCCCTGTCTCACACAGAATAAAGTATAAGATCAGCACTTTGTTATATGTATTCACAAATCTGCTCCTTCCTATCTTTGTGGCTGCCTTCACCTCTACACTCCATCTCGCTCTCTACGATCGGCTTCGGATCCACTCTTGTTTACGCATACCCAGATTCAAACACTCCACTGTTAGATGCCGTTCTTTCTCTATCTCTGGACCTTGTATTTGGAATGAACTTCCTCTTTCGCTTCATCAGGTCTCCACACTCAGCTCTTTCAAGTCTGGCCTTAAAACCCACCTCTTCACAAGATAGCCTCCCTCCCCTACCTCTTCCTTGTCTTCAGTTTTAGAGTTATGCATGCGTGTTAATGACTGGTGTGAAAGCGCTTAGATTTGTCTCTGCACAAGATTCAGCGCTATATAAACACTATCATTATTATTATTATTATATGGTGTAGCATGTATGGATTTGTCGGAATGCAGTGACGCCTTTTTTGAGTAACTGAAGTGAACTCAAATGTGCCCCACCAGCTGGACAAAGAGAACCACGGCAAGATCACGGACCTGGGCTTCTGCAAGCCAGAGGCCATGATATCAGGGAGCATTGTGGGAACGCCCATCCACATGGCACCGGAGCTGTTCACCGGTCACTACGACAACAGCGTGGACGTGTACGCCTTCGGCATCCTGTTCTGGTACGTGTGTGCGGGCCACGTCCACCTCCCCTCCGCCTTCGAGCAGTGCGCCAACAAGGATCAGCTGTGGCAGTCTGTGAAGAAAGGTGAGGGTGGCTGGGGTGGAGAGGGGGTTGGGGGGGGAGGTGTGGGCGGTAGGGGGTGTGGGGAGGGGGTCAGTGTTTCTGTGTGGGGAGTTTTTGTGTCGGGGGTGGGGTGGTGGTAGGGGGTGTGGGGATGGGGTCAGTGTTTCTGTGTGGGGAGTTTTTGTGTCAGGGGTGGGGGTGGTAGGGGGTGTGGGGAGGGGGTCAATGTTTCTGTGTGGGGAGTTTTTGTGTCGGGGGGTGGGGGTGGTAGGGGGTGTGGGGAGGGGGTCAGTGTTTCTGTGGGGGGAGTTTTTGTGTCGGGGGTGGGGGCGGTAGGGGGTGTGGGGAGGGGGTCAGTATTTCTTTGTGGGGAGTTTTTGTGTTGGGGGTGGTGGTAGGGGGTTTGGGGAGGGGGTCAGTGTTTCTGTGTTGGGAGTTTTTGTGTCGGGGGTGGGGGAGGTAGGGGGTGTGGGGTTGGGGTCAGTGTTTCTTTGTGGGGAGTTTTTGTGTCGGGGGTGGGGGCGGTAGGGGGTGTGGGGAGGGGGTCAGTGTTTGTGTGGGGGGAGTTTTTGTGTCGGGGGTGGGAGTGGTAGGGGGTGTGGGGAGGGGGTCAGTGTTTCTGTGTGGGGAGTTTTTGTGTCGGGGGTGGGGGCAGTAGGGGGTGTGGGGAGGGGGTCAGTATTTCTTTGTGGGGAGTTTTTGTGTCGGGGGTGGGGGTGGTGGTAGGGGGTGTGGGGAGGGGGTCAGTGTGTCTGTGTGGGGAGTTTTTGTGTCGGGGGTGGGGGTGGTAGGGGGTGTGGGGTTGGGGTCAGTGTTTCTTTGTGGGGAGTTTTTGTGTCGGGGGTGGGGGGAGGTAGGGGGTGTGGGGAGGGGGTCAGTGTTTGTGTGTGGGGAGTTTTTGTGTCGGGGGTGGGGGTGGTAGGGGGTGTGGGGAGGGGGTCAGTGTTTCTGTGTGGGGAGTTGTGCGTGGGGGTGGAGGTGGTAGGGGGCGTGGGGAGGGGGTCAGT
Organism: Babylonia areolata; assembly: GCF_041734735.1. Lineage (NCBI taxonomy): Eukaryota > Metazoa > Mollusca > Gastropoda > Neogastropoda > Buccinidae > Babylonia > Babylonia areolata. The sequence goes on from NC_134900.1 coordinate 34,375,925, forward strand.
GTTTCTGTGTGGGGAGTTGTGCGTGGGGGTGGCAGGTGGCATGGTAAGAATGTGTGTTTCATTGCAAGCGCATGTATGCATGCAGCCATGAATATGCATACACTGACATACACATACACTCTCTCTCTCTCGGTTGTTTTTTTTGTTGTTTTTTTTTTGGTTTTTTTTTGTTTTGTTTTGTTTTGTTTTTTTGGGGGGGGGGTTGTTTTGTTGGGTTTTTTTTTGTTTTTTTGGGGGGGTTGCTTTTCCTCTTTTGACTCTCGTGGGTGCGAGAGCATCAATTAAAAATAAGCAGCAGCACATTGCTAACGTTCAACCCTCGGTGATACAGACCTTTCGTCTTTGTCTTTTCTTGTCTCGTCATTTGCTCATTCAGCTCTGCCTGTTCCACACACACACACACACACGCACGCACGTACGCACACTGTCTCTGTTACATCTTTTTCTCTGGGTTTTTGCTGGGGGTTTTTTTTTAGCCATTTCTGCTTTGCTCCCCTCTGTGGGGATGGGGGCAGCAAGTACTAAAATAAGCAGCAGCACAGGCTAATATTTAATTTCATTTATACAGACCTTTCGTCTTTTGTCTTTTCTTTGTCTGTTCATTTCCTCATTTGTTCACTCACTCATTCTACCAGTTCCACACACACACACGCGCACACACAACACACACAACACAAACACACAGACTGTGTTTCTTTTTTTTTCCATTTCTTTTTTGCCCCATCTGGGGGGCTGATGGCAGCAAGTAAAAATAAGCAGCAGCACAGGCTAATGTTTAACTCTCGTTGATATAGCCCTTTCGTCTTTTGTCTTTTCTTGTCTCGTCATTTGCTCATTCATTTATTCGGTCACTCGGCCTGTTCCACCCACCCACACACACACACACACACACACACACACACACACACACACTACAGGTTTGCGGCCAGAGCGACTGCCGACCTTCACGGAGCCTTGCTGGCAGCTAATGCAGAGCTGCTGGGAAGGGGAGCCATCCCGGCGACCCTACTTCGGAGACGTCGAGACCGTGCTCAAATCCAACCTGGACAAGGTCCGTCGGCGGTCCACCGAGGTCACGGCCACTGCCGGTTCAAAGGTCGCTTCCGGGTCTCGAAGTGGCAGGAGCTCTCGTACCAGTCCGTCCAAGCACATCTTGAACAGGCAGAACAACAGATAGTGTGAGGGACGTGGACGTGATGGTTGTGGTGGAGAGAGTCAGGAAGAAAACGAAACCAGTGAATTTTTGAGACGGAGGCTGTACTGTGGGGTTTTGTTTTGTTTTGTTTTATTGTTTGGATTTTTTTTTTTTTTTTTTTTTTTTTTGGAGGGGTGGGTTTGGTTTTGTTTTATTGTTTGGATTTTTTTTTCTTTTTTTGGAGGGGTGGGGGCGGGAGCTGTCTCATGAGTGATTTTCACATGATGTGTGAGTGGCAAATGTGTGTGTATGTGTATGTGTGTTTGGGTGCATGTGTGTTGATGTGTGTTTGTTGGTGCGTGTGTGTGTGTGTGTTCTGAAAACAGTTATAGATATTTTATGTGGATGTGTACGCTTGAACAAGCAAAACAAGAAACTGTGAGGTGATGAGACCAAGAATGAACCGTACCTTTTGTCTCACAAGTGATTTTTGGAGGGTATGTGGAGAATGCGTGTGCATTTGTGTGTTCTGAAAACAGTGAATATGTGAGAAAAGTTTTATAGGATATAATGAGACCAAGACTAAACCATGCTTCATGTCTCATTGGTGATTTTGGGGTGTGGAGGCTTATGTGAGTGAAGAATGTTTGTGTGTGTGCGTGTGTGTGTGTGTGTTCTAAAAACAATGAATACGTGAAAAACATTTTACGTAGGTTATGTTCAAACAAGCAAAGCAAGAGATAATGGGAGTGATGAGACCAAGACTAAACTGTGATTTTTGCGTCACTAGTGATTTTGGAGGGTGGAAGGTTATGAGAGTGGAAAATATGTGCACTATGTGTGTGTGTGTGTGAGTTGGTTGGTGGCGGCGGTGATTGTGTGGTGTGTGTGTGTGTGTGTTTTGAAAACCTAATATGTGAAATACATTTTATTTAGGTATGTATGCGTGTCCGTTTCTGAAAACAGAGCATATGTGAAATATGTTTTTAACAACGCATACTTAACCTTGACCCTCTAGTGCAGACTCCGGCAGGGGTCTGACATTCCTGTCCTGTGTGCAAACTAATACCCGCCTATGCGGGGAAAACGAAAGTAGCTACGGCTGATGTTTTATATAGATATGTGTGCATATTAATGTTTGAAAATAGTGAATATGTGAAACATGTTTTATGTATGGGAAATGCATGCCATCAGTGGAAAGGGTGCTGTTTGAAAAATGATAGACGGGCGCAGTAGCTGAATGGTTAAAGCGTTGGACTTTCAATCTGAGGGTCCCAGGTTCGAATCACGGTGACAGCACCTAGTGGGTAAAGGGTGGAGATTTTTACGATCTCCCAGGTCAACACATGTGCAGACCTGCCAGTGCCTGAACCCCCTTCGTGTGTATATGGCAAGCAGAAGACCAAATACGCACGTTAAAGATCCTGTAATCCTTGTCGGCGTTCGGTGGGTTATGGAAACAAGAACATACCCAGCATGTACACCCCCGAAAGCGGAGTATGGCTGCCTACATGGCGGGTTAAAAACGGTCATACACGTAAAAGTCCACTCGCATGTATTATACGAGTGAGCGTGGGAGTTGCAGCCCATGAACGCAGAAGAAGAAGAAGAAAGATGACATAAAGTTTGATTGTTGTACAATGTCTTAGACTATGGTTTTGACAAAAAAAAAGATGAGGTACCTATTCCTTTTTTTTTTCTTTCTTTTTTATTTAGTGATGCACATATGTAGAACACATAATTTTTAGGTCTGCTTCAAAGTTCAGAGTTGTAACTTACCAGGGATTTTTTTGTTGTTGTTGTTGTTGTTGACATTCCCACTTTTTGTTTACATATGCTCTGCTGATTTTGTAGCAGTGATACAGTTAACATGTTGTTTTTTTTGTGAGAAACATTTGGAAACATAACTAGCTGAAGTAAGAAATAAATGACATTGATTCATGACCCATCATGATCTTTTGACAGAGTTAAAAGATAATATGGATGCTCAACACATTCTACTCCAGGTACTAGTTAACTCGTACTATAATTACTTCCCCTGGGGGAATGTTGTATAATGTGTGAATGTGTGTCTACATGTTTTACATTTATTTGCTTATTTATCATCTTTGTGTGTGTGTGTGTGCGCGCGCGCTTAGAGTTGAATTCATGAAGATTTTGCGCCTTATAAATATTGTTATTAGTAGTAGTAGTATTTTTATGTATTTAACTATGAGTATTCTTATACCAAGACTCAATTCATTTATTCTTGCTTGGTGCAATTGGCATTCTAGACTGAGCCATTTACAGGATTCCGGAAGCATGAAGACGAAGCTCTCTTTGACCGATTGAATCAACAGTTCTCCATTGATTTTCACTCTTTTAGGGAACAACCGTACTTTTGACTGCAGTGGTCTCATGCAGTTCTGGTTTGTGCCAGCATTCATCTTGCCTTTAACGGATGTCCGTTTTCACTCCATACTTCACTAGTCATCCCTCATTTTGTCCTCGTTCATTGGTTTCACCTTTGTATGACATGACAGGTCAGTAGAGATAGTGATTGAGAGCAAACATCTTTTAACTAATAATCTGCCCATAACAGAATTTCATCTGTCAGTAGTTATTAAAGTTTTGCAAAGTAAAAAAAAAAAAAAAAAATAAAAAAAAAGAAGAAGAAGAAAAGTGAAGGTGAACAGGAAAGGGTGATTTCAGGTTTAATACTTCAAGGATACACTTTTTTTCTTTAATGCTTTTATGAACACTTTTTATTTATGGAGCTTAAGGGTGTGTGGCAGCAGATATTCATTCACTTCATAAGCACAACATATATAGTGGAGTGATGGCCTAGAGGTAACGCGTCCGCCTAGGAAGTGAGAGAATCTGAGCGCGCTGGTTCAAATCACGGCTCAGCCGCTGATATTTTCTCTCCCTCCACTAGACCTTGAGTGGTGGTCTGGACGCTAGTCATTCGGATGAGACGATAAACCGAGGTCCCGTGTGCAGCACGCACTTAGCGCACGTAAAAGAACCCACGGCAACAAAAGGGTTGTTCCTGGCAAAATTCTGTAGAAAAATCCACGTCAATAGGAAAAACAAATAAAACTGCACGCAGGAAAAATACAAAAAAAATGGGTGGCGCTGTAGTATAGCGACGCGCTCTCCCTGGGGATAGCAGCCCGAATTTCACACAGAGAAATCTGTTGTGATAAAAAGAAATACAAAATACAAAAAAAAATACCCCTCATTCTTTTTTTCCCCCAAATTTTTCATGCAAAGAGGCATTGAACAAAAAGAAGAAAGACTGAACTTAATTTCAAGGCACCTGTGCAGCCATGTACCAGTAAATAGCATGAATTAATATTATTTGAAACGCATTTTGGAAAATGACAATCAACACCCACTACAGAAAGAGCATCATTAATAACAGTTTTCGTGAAGTAGAGGGAAATTTGCTTCACAATTTGGGGTGATGGTTGGAACTGCTTCCACTTTCCTTAGCCTGTCAGTGAGGATGCATGCAAAATGTGTGTGCATTCTTGAATGCTTGTTTGTGTGTGTGTGTGTGTTTCAAAATGTGAATGTGTGTGTGTGTGTGTGAAATGGTTATCTTCACACATATTATGCAACTGATCATGAGTATTTGTGCACATTCCATACATTTCATCACATTCAATGCGGACACGGCCTGCACTGTGCCTTCACTCAAATACTGGCAGAGAAACGAAACCAGTTTGCCACTATTTGAATTCCCTTCACAGAAGCAATACCATTTTGCCTGATTTTATTGATATCATTGTTTTTTTGTGTGCGTTTGTTTTTGTTTTGTTTTTTTCTTTCTTTAATATAGGTCCACCGTTCATTTGTATATAGTTCTCTTGCATATCATGAAGATTCATATAAACAAATTGTCTTTGATTTTTGCTTACTGATTATGGATATCAAAAGAAACTGAGGATCTTCCCTGATTAATGTTAACCCCTTGCCTGTTTGCTGACCATTAATGTTAACCCTTTGCTGACCATCTGCTGCTCAACACTGTTGGACACACGGTTCAGCACAAGCCCAGCGGATGAATGGAAACAAGCAGATGTTTTGGATTCAATTGTCGTGTGTGCACGTGTGTTTGTGTGTGTGTGTGTGTGATGTGGTTTTGCTGTATGATGTACTGTTATGTTTTGTCTTGCTGTTTTGGCAGAAAACAGTGCAAAAAAACTTTATGATTTAAGTTCAACCATTTCACTGAAATGTTCATTTGATTCCTTTGTTTGTTTTGTTTTAAAGAGTGATTAGATTTTTGTTTTGTTTTGAATTGAGAACATAAAATTATTAATCTTTATATGTCTCAAACATTTTGTTGTTGTTGTTGTAATAGACCATCTCACCATAGGTTGGTCGTGCTAGAAAAAAAGAACTCTGGAGAATAGGAACTACATTTATTTTTGCTGGAATTGTTACAGACAGGCTCCTAATCAGTGGCTTCTTTTGTGACACAGGAATGCTAATCCTGCATCCTGCCGGCAGTGGCTTCTTTTGTGACACAGGAATGCTAATCCTGCATCCTGCCGGCAGTGGCTTCTTTTGTGACACAGGAATGCTAATCCTGCATCCTGCCGGCAGTGGCTTCTTTTGTGACACAGGAATGCTAATCCTGCATCCTGCCGGCAGTGGCTTCTTTTGTGACACAGGAATGCTAATCCTGCATCCTGCCGGCAGTGGCTTCTTTTGTGACACAGGAATGCTAATCCTGCATCCTGCCGGCAGTGGCTTCTTTTGTGAAGCAGGAATGGTAATCCTGCATCCTGCCGGCAGTGGCTTCTTTTGTGACACAGGAATGCTAATCCTGCATCCTGCCGGCAGTGGCTTCTTTTGTGACACAGGAATGCTAATCCTGCATCCTGCCGGCAGTGGCTTCTTTGCTGACACAGGAATGCTAATCCTGCATCCTGCCGGCAGTGGCTTCTTTTGTGACACAGGAATGCTAATCCTGCATCCTGCCGGCAGTGGCTTCTTTTGTGACACAGGAATGCTAATCCTGCATCCTGCCGGAAGACATGACAACATGCAACAACAGAGAAAGGATCAATGAAAAGAAAGATTGGAAATGGGAGAGAGAGAAAAAAACAAAAACAAAAACAAACTTTGCTGCTGTCAGAAACGAGAGAGAGAGCAGAAGCACACAGAAGGGAGGTAATTATACTAAGGGAGGTAACTAGCCACAGCTACTTTCGATTCTGCCTTAGCCGAGTAGTATTTTACATAGGACAGGAATCAGAATCCTGCTGAAGTCTGAACCATTGCACACAGTGTGATGTTATTATGTGTAAATGAATGTAATTTTAGAGAGAAAAAAAATCCTGTACTATGCATGTCACCAACACAAGAACCAGCTGAGTGCTCCCCGGTTTCTAATGCAGCTGGCTCATCCTCTGCATTTAAAGCCTGAAACTATGGATATAGCTAATGTGGGCTCTAATCGAATGCATGACATTTTGATAGACATAACTTGGAATCCAATCAAAGTTTCTCTCTCTCTCTCTCTCTCTCTCTCTCTCTCAACGAGAACTCTTGTTAAAGGAGGGGCAGCCTCTTCTGCCTCTGCAGGTCAGTGATAAAATTCTTATGAAATTATCTTATATCTAATGTCATCATTGCAACAGGCATAATTACAGCTACAGTCATGATGGTTGGAAGTGTTCAATTTTTGCTGCACATTTTCGATCTCATCAGCGGTGGCCATAATACCATCTTTGAACCCTCCGCGTTTTCAGTGTGTGCACTACTGCTCTGGTTTACCCAAGTAAACTGACCGTTGGCCAGACAAACTGGCCTGGCCATCTCACGGACGAAGAATCACAGTGTGTCCTCTTCATTTGCTGCCAACAAGTACACTCGTCAGTGAAGGCCTGTCACACCTTACCAAGGATAAAACAGAAGCTTATAGGTCAGGATGTCAGTCACATGTCACACCTCTGTATTACGTCTTGGGATAGTATTACATTTGTTCAGCTGAAAGCAATCACACGGTTAACAAGCATACAAAATGTGGTCACTGCACTTCAAAGTCACACCACTCTGTCATTTATCTCTCCAAGCTTCAGCAGTCTAGGGGTTAACAATGACATGGACTGGATCCAAGGCTATACCAGCTTTCAAGGCAGTTTGACAGTCATCCCACTGGCCAAGAATGACAGAATCTTTAAATGAATAAACAAACAAACAAATACTAAATTCTTTATTGATCCCTCAAAGATCTCAGTGCAATGTTCTGAAGTAACATCAAACAGCAAAAACTGACAGCAAATGCTCACAGATCTTTCCACAGTTAAAGGGCGACACGCACTTACCTTTGGAAATGGAAAAGATAAATTCAGCACTTGCTGGATTCAAGTTGTTTGTTGTGCAAAGCGTTATGTGAGCCACTTGGTATAAAAAGCACCTGAGCCCAGCACCTGTAAATTGTGTCAGAATGAGTGTGAGATTGTTCATGGTCATAGTCTGAGCAAATGAATGAATGAATACCTTTTATTTTCTGAGGGTAGTAGATTAAGCATGCATGCATTTTTTTTCTTCTAGCCCTCAGAAAAAAAGCAAATATGAATGAAAACAATAATGAAAATTGGGGAGAAGATGAAAAAAAAAAAGAGAGAAGTAAACAAGCAAGAGAAATTTCAAAGGAAAAAAATATAAGAAGAAAGAAGGGAGACAGACAGAGAGGGAATGAAAGAAAGAGAGAGACAGACAAATAGGCAGGCAAAGAGAGAGGAATGGAGAGAGGGAAGATTGTTCCCATATGTGTTCATTCACATTCATATAAGGTACATGTGTTTTTACTCAAAGACTAAATGCTAGAAAGAAATTGTCTATACAGGTTATTTTGAAAACTATTTTTTAAACTTACAATTATTTTGTAAAAAAAATAAAATAAAATACAAAATAAATAAATAACTTATCATGTATTTTGTTGTTTTTTACAACCATCACATCATATTCTCTGTATCCATAATTCAACAAGTGCAATTTTTTTTTCTCCTTTTTTTAATTCAGTAATGAGTGTATTTTTGGTTGTGGAGGTGTGTGTACTCAGCTGAAAAAATGTTTTGACTGGAGATTTTTTATATTTTTGTGACTTTGTGAAATTCGCAGTCATGCTGCTGAAAGTGATTTAATGCTGAAAGAATCAACTTGTTATTATCGAGCGTGATTCCATACTGAATTGTGAAAAAGAGAGTTGTATTGTACTGTTGTTGTTTTGCCCAGTTTATAACATTAATACAAATTGTATCTGAATAAATGTATGGAAACGTTCACTGTCTCAGTGTCTGATGATTGTTTCAAATGACGAACTTGGGACTAGTACTGGAAGAGTTTCCTTCAATACTTGTATTGCATCACTTTTTGTCTCTGTATACACCTTTATGTGATATTTGGGCTGCTGTGTTTCAGAGAGCGTATTGCCATAGTACAGTGCCACTCTTTTTTTATTTTTTTTTTATTTTCCGTCTGCAAGTGTATTTGTTTTCCTGGTAATAGCCCTTGTACTTCATCTTACACTCATTTTTTTAGTTTTGTGACTTTGTGGAACGTGCAGTCATGCTGCTGAAAGTGTTGATTTAATGCTGAATTGTGAAAAAAGAGTTGTATTGTACAGTCTGATATCATCATCTTAGATGTGAACACACTAAATGAATAAACGAAACGAAATTACACTCATTTCATTTCACCAAGTTTCAGCTGTCAAGGGCTCCAGAAATTAATTAACGAAAAAAAAATTAAATAAATAAATAAATAAAAAAGAACATAACCCTGGTTCATTTTGAAATGATTCATCTCATAGCGTACCAGTTATTTGCTGACGAATACGAAATTTTCAGGTTTGACCCAGTCTGATATTAATGGTGAAAAATGCGACCACATTCAACAACTTTTTTTGTAGTTAATCCGTCAAAATGCACTCAAAACAGGGGGGTTTGATTCTACACTCATGAAAGTTGCAAACAGCACTGATCACAAAAGTGAGAGAGAGAATGCCATCAGTGGGTTTGTGTACTGTATTTTGTTCAAGCATTTGTTTTTGTCTTTGTTCTTTTATGTTTCATATTCAAGAGTAGGTTGATTTTGGTTGTGTGTGCCCATTCGGAAATGTCAAGATCCAACAAGTGTTAGAAGGGGAAAAAAAACCTCATGTTTTTCTGTCTGCTAGTTCCCATTTGTCTGTATTTTGTGAAATGTATTTGACCACAAGTCAACTATGATGTAGTAAAATGTGATGACATCATTTTGTTGCAAATGGAAATGGAACCATGAGCAGCTAAGCTATATTTTAATATACATATATGTATGTATTTATATACAATTGAACTACAGACATGTAATGTAAAAACGATTTCTTAAAATATCAAATAAAAGTAAACTAACAGTTCTGAATGAATTGTTTTGATGTTTCAGTCAGTGTGAATGTAGATCCCAGTGGCAAAGGTTTGTTTTTAATTTTATTCTTCTATGGATGTTTCATGTGCGTGTTTGTATGCATCAGTATGTCAGGTGTGATCAATTCATTCTAACTTTTCAACATCTTTCCCCAGCCACTAATATCCAACAATAACTTAAGGATGATAATTTTTCCTGTGTGTAGAGACTGGAAGTTGCTTCTATGGAATAAAAACGCTTATTATATATAGTGCTTTATGGATTCATATAATGTAATTTTCCTCACTTAATCCTTTGGAGAAAAAACATATTCTCTTTCTCAATTTATATGCAGTATGAAAGAATTATACAAACCTTCATCGTTGGTATATAGGGTAGGTATGCCTAAATGCGAACAGTGTGTATTTGCGAACGGTTCGTGCACCACCCCACTTCGAAGCGTTCTCACCACACACATTTTACAAGTTAACGTCTGTTTCGACCTCGTTCTGATACCTCAAAGAATATCCATTTACAAGAACCAGTCAGACCAGGTATTTCCGGCTAGTCCACGCTCTTTCTTCTCTTCGCGCACCACTGCTGAAGAAGTTCACAAACGTACTATCAAAATCCTAAAATCAAGGAATACAGGTGAAGGACTTGAACTTTGCCACAGTTTAAAATAGCTGATTTGATTGGATATGTTGTTTTGCGCATTAACAATGCTGGGAGGATTTTAGAAAGCATGTTGATGACAGATCAGAATGTCAGTTTTGACAAGAATCTCCAAAATAGTTTCGTCTGCGATTCGACCCTATGATATTTTGACGTAAGTCTATTTGCGAACGATGCTGCACAGTTACTGAGCACTCTCAAAAGGGTGTGTGATATGGGGGGGAGGGTGATGGGGCGGGGATGGGGCGTAAATTTGTGTGTCCATGTGTGATCAAAACTAACAATACCATTTTGTTCTATATTGTCCGTGTGTTCTGTGTGGCTTGTTCAGGATTACAGAGGCTATGCCAGTCTTGAATAAAAGCTAATTTGTGTTTGCACATTTCTTCTGTCTGCTGCTGTGTGCACATGTCAAATGATCGGTATAAGGACAGGCCCGGCGCTTCCTTTTTTGAGGAAGTGTCTGGGTTTGTTCCAATGTACCTTTTATTTACCTGTGTGCTACCGTAAGCAGCACCGACTTGAAGTTGTGTACCTTGTGAATGAAGAGAGTTACCACTCTTTACTGTTTGTTAATCAACAATACCATAGTCTAATGTTTTATGTCTTAATGAGTTCAAGACCTTTTTTCTATTTAAACTGTCCACCTGTACCTAAACCCATCATTCGCAATTAGACAATTGTCCCATCGCATTTACTCTCGAAGTCTCCCCTCCTATTTCAATCGTTGAAAAAACGTTGAATGGAAGGAGTTGAACTTGGTGCATTCAACCATAGAAAGCCGTCAAAAACAGGAGAGCTACATTTGACAATCGTACGACTTATTATCTGTACAATACACACGTTAAGCAGATCGCTTCGACTGGATCGTTCACAATAAGGCATACCTATCCTGACATCAAAATTTGCGTTCATTTTTCCAGCGAGGATCTCTTATTCTTTTGTCGTGAAATCTTTTGGGTGACATGATACAATTCTACGCCTTTGAGAAAACCAGGGTAATGATTTTGGTTCAAATAGTATCATGCCTTCTTACAATTCTGCACCAGAGGGAGGGAAAGTAGCAGAATATTTGCCATCCCATACCCTCACGTCGTCTTCTATTCCATTTCTACCACCTGACTGCCAGATTACAAGTGAACACGCACACGGTTGTCAGTTGTCGGCAGCCACAGGAAACTTGGCTTGCACGGACTTCACGTGCTGCATGTACTAGCGCGCTTTGTGAAAGGGTAAGTAATTATAAACTGCCAAGAGGGGACAGTGCAACGACCTTAGCAGGTTGGAAGAGGAGAAAAAAAAAACAACACAAACACACACACACACACACACACAGCCGCAAGTGCGCCCACACGTACAGAGAGAGAAACAGAAAGAGGGAGTGAGAGTCCAGACAAAACTGCTCAAGACCGAGATTTGTCATTTCTGTTATCTTCCCATTGTAGTCGACAATTTCTTTCTTTCTATTTTCTTTTTTCTTTTTTTCTTTTTTCTCCTAATCGGTACATTGACTCCAAGTACAAAATCGATTCACAATCGCGTTTGGATGACGACATTCTGACAATACACGTCACCGGAAATGCATCACACTTCCATAGGTGACGTCAGACCCTACAATAATTCTGTTCTATGTGCAAGCGTAGCACTGTGTGGGGAAAAGACAACAACATCACATAATGGTAATACAAACCATACAACCTTCAAGTACTGAACCAAAATCCGTGCGTCCGCGCACTGATGAAGACTTCGCCAGCCAAGATGTAAATCTGTAAACCCTAATGATTACACCGTGACCGGCACTTTCTCAACTCATAAACAACCCCGCGAAAGTTTATTATATAATTATCATGGATGTCGTCGAACAACCTCAGATTCCAGATCCAGCTAGCGCGAGTAGTAGTGGTGGTAGTCTTTGCAAAGCGACCAGTAGCACCGGGCTAGTCAGCCCGGAGAAGAACGCCTTGCAGCGCCGGGTCTACAAGACTTTGGACGAGCTACGTCAGGGCGGCTTCTTCTGCGACGCAGTCATCCGCTGTGGGGACCAGACGTTCAAGGTAATGATTTCCTCATTCTTGTGTCTAAGATTCAGGGATAGTTTCCTATTTTAGTATCCTAGATTCAGGGCCAATTTCCTGTTTTTATATCCTAGAATCCGGGATAATTTCTTGTTTTCGCATTCTAAATTCAGTGACCCCAATGGCATTTCTGAAACAAACCTCCATGGGTGTGTTGAGGGAGGGAGACAGAAGTAAAAGATTTTTTTTTTTTTTTTTTTTTTTTTTTTAGGGAAGGGGGGGGGGGGACTGACGTCATTGCAGAATGGACAGGAAAACCATTTGGAGAGACGCAGGCTTGGACACACAACCGACAGACCTGGAGGAATCTGGAAGACAGTTCTTCTGTGGGACACAGTTTGCGATAGGCCTAGTTTACATCAGTTTGAAATCGTTAGTATATTTAACCAAACAGGGAGTATAATACCAAACCTTCCCAATCGCTACATGTCATTTCTTCTCACATTCCTGTGTTGTAAAACGAACGAAATCAAACTTTGGTGGTTTCAAATCAGAATTATGCATGGAATATTAGCAACTAATATTGTGTTGAAACATATGGGCTTAGTGAAGATAGTTGTAATTTTTGTAGAAAAGATCGCGAAAATATACACCCTATATTCTGGGAATGCGAATTTACACATGTGTACTGGAATACGTTTGAAAAGACGTATTAATGGTTATTCTGAAAATGAAAAATTAGTCAAATTCAATGGAAGAATAATTATATTGGGACACGATAGCACATTCAGGTCTGATAGAACTCTTGACATGATTATAGTCCATGCCAAATTCTTCATATACAAATGCAAAGTCAATAACACAATACCACAGCATAATCATTCAGGAAGTATCAGAAACGTGTATATGAAACTGAAAAACACATCTCGCTTGTGAATATGTCTTATAATACATTTGTAGTAAACTGGTTTCCTTACAAGCAATTGATTAACATTTAAAGATGATGTTAAAATCAGTGCACTCTCTTCTTTTGTATTCTTTCTTTTTCTTTCTTTCCTTCCTTTTTTTTCCCAGTGAATATTGGTAGTGTTGAATGGGACGAATGAAAACTAGGGAATGGAGGAAAAAATCTGATTATACACACTTATCACTCGTTTAATACATGCATTTTGCTGCATAGAATTTCTAGGGGCATGAGTGAAATACACAAGAATAAGCAAAACAAAAGAAAAGGACAACATTAATGATTTAAGCATGCAATAAGGTATGAATGCTTTATTCTGTTGCGTTTATTATATACATTTCAATTACATGCAAATATCAGTGGAGGAAAATACGTGTATACAGGTGCCGATATGTGTGTGTTCATGTCTGTACGTTTATATGCTTGTAACAATGTGTGTACGTATGTACGTATGTGTGCATGTATGTGGGTGTGTATCTGTCTGTATGGATATCAAATGATATATCTAGTATAAAGAAATAGTGGTGATTAGCCGTTTTGCTTTTTTATCTGGTCGGATGTCCCAATGTCTACTTTTGATGTTAATTAAAAATGAAATGTAAAAAAAAGGTTAATTAAAGAAAGGAAGTGACCTTGTTTCCAAGTCCAGTAGGAAGTGACATTGGTTCAAGGTCCAGTAGGAAGTGACCTTGGTTCCAGGTGCAGTAGGAAGTGACCTTTGTTCAAGGTGCATTAGAAAATGACCTTGTTTCCAGGTGCAGTAGGAAGTGACCTTGGTTCAGAGTGCAACAGGAAGTGACCTTTGTTCAAGGTGCATTAGAAAATGACCTTGGTTCCAGGTGCAGTAGGAAGTGACCTTGGTTCAAAGTGCAACAGGAAGTGACCTTGGCTCAAGGTGCAGTAGAAAGCAGCCTTGGCTCCATGTGCAGTAGAAAATGGCCTTGGTTTAAGATCCAGCAGGAATTGACCTTGGTTCCAGATGAAGTAGGAAGTGACCTTGGTTGCAGGTGCAGAGGAACATCCTGTCCACGTGCAGCCCTTACTTCACGGCTCTCTTCACCTACGAGACGCCCGGCGGTGGCGGGGAACGTCCCAAGAGGAACAAGGTGATGAAGGAGTTCTTCATCCCGGACATGGCGCCCGAGGTCATGGAGATGCTCATCAAGTGAGTCAGTCAGTCACGCGTGGAAGCCTAACTGTTGTTCTCACGTTCTTTAGTTGAACGTCTTTTCACGAAGCTTACTGCTATACGTAGCAATCTTCTGACGTTCTTTAGTTGAACGTCTTTTCACGAAGCTTACTGCGATACATAGCAATGTTCTCACGTTCTTTAGTTGAACGTCTTTTCACGAAGCTTACTGCCATACGTAGCAATGTTCTCACGTTCTTTAGTTGAACGTCTTTTCACGAAAATTACTGTGATACGTAGCAATGTTCTCACGTTCTTTAGTTGAACGTCTTTTCACGAAGTTTACTGCGATACGTAGCAATGCTCTCACGTTCTTTCGTTGAACGTCTTTTCACGAAGCTTACTGCGATACGTAGCAATCTTCTCGCATTCTTTAGTTGAACGTCTTTTCACGAAAATTACTATGATATGTAGCAATGTTCTAACGTTCTTTAGTTGAACGTCTTTTCATGAAAATTACTGCGATACGTAGCAATGTTCTCACGTTCTTTAGTTGAACGTCTTTTCACGAAGCTTACTGCTATACGTAGCAATCTTCTCACGTTCTTTAGTTGAACGTCTTTTCACGAAGCTTACTGCAATACGTAGCAATGTTCTCACGTTCTTTAGTTGAACGTCTTTTCACGAAGCTTACTGCCATACGTAGCAATCTTTTCGCGTACTTTAGTTGAACGACTTTTTCGCGAAAATTACTGTGATACGTAGCAATGTTCTCACGTTCTTTAGTTGAACGTCTTTTTAGCGAAAATTACTGCAATACATAGCAATGTTCTCAGGTTCTTTAGTTGAACGTCTTTTCACGAAGCTTACTGCGATACGTAGCAATGTTCTCTCGTTCTTCAGTTGAACGTCTTTTTACGTCAGTGATAATTCATTGGACGAGAAGATGGGGAAAGAATGCAAGTGGAGGGAGTTAAGGTATAATCATGTATGTGTGTGTGAGTAATTGTGTGCTATATATTTCTATATCCCATTAAAATGGGCAGAAATTCATGAAACCGTTTTTCATTGTTCTCTCTCTCTCTCTCTCTCTCTCTCTCTCTCTCTATGTCACACACACACACACACACACACACACACACACACACACACACACACACACACACACACACACACAGCCATTCGCAGTTGATGTCTCAAAGCCTGACTAAGCGCGTTGAGTTACGCTGCTGGTCAGGCATCTGCTTGGCAGATGTGGTGTAGCGTATATGGATTTGTCCGAACCCCGACACCCACTCCACCACCACCACCCACAGGTACGCCTACACCCGGGACGTCCCCCTGGACGACCCTAGCGCCATCATCCAGCTGCTCCCGGCAGCGGACCGCTTCCAGATGGAGGGTCTCCTGCGGGCCTGCTGCCGGGCCCTGGCTCGAGACATGACGCTGGACAACTGCATGCAGATCCGGACCTTCGCGCGCGCCTTCGCCTTCTCGTGCCGCGAGCTGACGGAGGCGGCGGACAAGTTCCTGGTGGAGCACTTCACCTGGGTCTACCGTTACTGCCCCGAGTTCCTGCACATGGATGGGGAAGACCTGGCCCACGTGCTGGCCAGCGACAGACTCAACGTCCGGACGGAGGCCGTGGCCCTGGACGCCGTGTGCAGGTCAGTCTGTAATTTTGGACGATGTGATGTGGGGGTGAGGGATGGCGAGCAGGGATGGGTAGGGGGTACGGGGAGGGGTGCGAGGGGTGGGGGTCAGGGGGTAGAATGCTACTGGAGGGGGGTCGGGCGGGAAGGGGGGGCGAGGGGGGGGGGAAACTCATCCACGTTTCGCCCATGTGAGTAAATGTGTGTGTGTCTCTCGGATCAGTATATGTTCGGTTCGGGTCAAGTCAGTTCAGTTCAGTTCCATTCGGGTCAGTTTAGTTCAGGTCAGGTCAGTTCAGGGCAGGGCAGATCAGTTCAGTTCCATTCGGGTCAGGTCAGGTCATTTCCATTCGGGTCAGTTCAGGTCAGGTCATTTCCATTCGGGTCAGTTTAGGTTAGGTCAGGTCAGGTCATCTCAGGTCAGTTCCGTTCGGCTCAGTTTAGTTCAGGTCATTTCAGGTCAGGTCAGTTCATAAACTGTTGTTGATAAATTATCTAAATTAATTAAGGAAGGAAATTATTGAGTAAGTAGTTGATTTAGAAAAAAAAATTTCAAAAAAACAAATGAAATAATAACAGGAAAAAAAAAGTAAATAGATAAATACGATAATAAGAATAGTTTTGATATAATAGGAATGATAATGAATGTTATAATGATATATACATAACACTCTCTCTCTCTAGATATGTATATATATATATATATATATATATATATATATATATATGTATATATATATATATAGAGAGAGAGAGAGAGAGAACATTAATCTGCATCATTATTATAATTATAAATGTACAATTACTGTTGTTGTTGTCGTTATTATTATTATTATTATTATTATCATCATCATATTCATCATTATCATCAATAATGATTTATTGTCATTATTATTGTATTTGTTATTGTTGTTAAAAAAAACAACAACAATAAAACGAACAGGTGGGTGGCCTATGACTACGACAACCGGGCCGGGCAGAGCGAGCGGCTGCTGAAGCAGGTGCGGATGGGGCTGCTGACCAACGACGCCTTCTTTCGCATCCTCAACTACCACAAGCTGACCGCCGCCTCTCCCGCCGTGCATTCCGTACTGCTGGAGGCGTCCCGTCTGATGGGTCTCCCTGAGGTGTGTGGGTGGGTGGGTGGGTGGAGGATGGCTGTGTGTGTGTATGTGGGAGGTGGGGTTGTGGGGGGGAAGGTTGTGTTTGTGTTTGTGGGGGGGTGTGGGGGGTGTATATGTGCGGGTGGTGGAGGTGGGATGGTTGTGGGTGAGAGGGGGGGGAATGGGTGTGTAGTGTGTGTGCGTATGTGCGTAGTGTATGTGTGTAGTGTATGTGTGGGGGGGAGCTGGGGGGGAGAGGTGTATGTGTGTGTTTGTGTGATGGGGAAGTGATGGGGGGTGGGGGGGGGGGGAGTGGCGGAGGCGGAAGCTATTGATGTTGTGCTGTTTGATCGGTTGCTGGGGTGGTTGGTTGGTGGTGGTGGCGGTGAAGGGAGTGGTGGTGGTGGTGGTGGTGGAGATTTCCCGACTGATGGGGCAGCCCAAGGTTTTGTTTTCTTGTTGTTTTCTTTCTTTGTTTTAGAGGAGGAGGGGTTAGTTGGCGGGTTTGGCTGTGGGGTTTGGGTGTGTGGGAATCGGTGGTTAGGTGGTGGTGAGGGGTGGCCGGCCAGTCAGGATGACCAGTTTAGTGACGTAAAGGCGAAGCGGGAATAGGCAAATGGGCGTGTATGTGTGTGTTTGTGTGGTGGGGAAGTGATGGGGAGCGGTGGGGGGGCGGGGGGAGGGGGGGATACTGGGTTACATGGTACCAGTAGCAAGGGGCTATGCCCCTGACCAGACCTTAAGCTGTATCGTGATACGTTCAACAAAAAAACACTGTTCAGATATTAAAACAGTGAGCGGTGAGATGACCATGGTGTGTGTGTTTGTGTGTGTGTGTTTAGGTGCGAGCCTCCTTCACCCAGTGCAGTTCCCGCCTACCCACAGAGCTGGTGTTCGTGTTCGGAGGATCCCATCTGGGCTGGCCTCTGCAGATCGTGGAGGCCTTTGACATCAGAGCTCTAACCTGGAAGGAGTGCTCCGCTCTGGAGTTCGGTGAGCTGGCAGAGTGATTAATACTGTCAGTACAGTGTCCGTGAGGGTCTGGGTTCGAATCCCGGTATCGCCCTTGGTCCCCAAGTATGACTTGAAAATCAAACTGAGTGCATAGTCCATTCTGACTGGACGAAAAACCTGAGGTCCCTTGTGCATGCACGCGCTTTGTGCAGTGAAAAAGAACCCATGACAACATTAGTGTTGTACTCCGGCTAAATTTTGTGGAAGAAATCCACCCTGATAGGAACACACACACACAAATGCAGATGTTATATATATATATATATATATATATATATATATATATATATATATATATAATGTATATATGTATGTATGTTTTTGAAAGAAGAAGAAATCCCCTCTGATAGGTATGCAAATCTATGCATGCACTCGAGGCCTGGCTAAGCGTGTTAGATTATGCTGCTGGTCAGGCATGTGGCTAACAGATGTGGTGTAGCATATATGGATTTGTCTGAACGCAGTGACGCTTCCTTGAGAAACTGAAACGGAGTTGATATGAATTGTTTGTTGTTATTTTTTTTTATTAAAAGGTGACTTATCCATGGCACAGGGCCCGAGAATTTTCTTAACTTTCTGTTCTCTCACTCGATCTGTGAAGAGTCATTGGGGTGCCACACTGTCCGCAGATGTGTGTTGGTTTTAAATAATAGATGACATCCATGGAACAGTGCCCGAGACAGCATTAATTAAAAGGTGATTTATCCATGGCACGGGCCACGAAACAGTATTAATTAAAAAGTGAGTTATCCATGGCACAGAGCCCTGAAATAGTATCAATTAAAAGGCGAGTTATCCATGGCGCAGGGCCCGAGACAGTATCAGTTGAAAGGCGTTATCCATACATAGCACATATACGAGTTATCCATGGACAAGGGCCTGAGACAGTATTCATTAAAAGGCGAATTATCCATGGTGCAGGACCGAGACAGTCTCGGCAATCAAAAGGTTGACTTATCCATGGCGCAGGGCCCAGGTCGTACCACGGCACAGCGGCGGTGGACCAGGTGGTGTATGTGATCGGGGGTTTTGACGGCAACGACTACACCAACTACTGCACCGCCTTCCACGTCGCCTCTGGCCAGTGGACCCAAGTGGCCCCCATGCACGACAAGAGGTACACGCTGTGTTGTGTTGTGTTGTGTGGTGTGGTGTTTTGTTGCGCTGCATTGTGTTGTGTTGTATTGTAATATATCATTGCATTGCATTGCATTGTATTGTACTGTATTGTATTGTGCTGTTTTGTGTTGTTGTGTATTGTGTTGCTGTGTGTTTGTTTGACGATAGACATTTTGCCAGCGACAAAACCTTTTGTTGTCGTGGGATCTTTTACCTGCGGCGCAAAGTGCATGCTGCACACGCAGGACCCCAAGTTTATCATCTTGTCCAAAAGGCTAACAGCATCCAGATCACCACTCAGAATCTAGTGGAGAGGGTTTGGGGTTCGGGTTCGAGCACAGATCAAGATCATTGATTATGATTTATATGGGAATCGAACATGTGGACGCTTGCTTCCTGGGGCGTATCACGACCAAGCCACTGCTCCTCTGGTCAGAGCTGCATGCCGACAGCACGAATTGGATATATGTCCACACACACACACACACACACACACACACACAACACACACACACACAACACACACACACACAACACACACACACACACACACACAACACACACACACACACACACACAACACACACACACACAACACACACACAACACACAACACACACACACACACACACACACAGATATGCATACATACGTGCATACACCTACACAGATACATACATAAGAATAACATAACCGAGGTAATAATCACATACGAGTTATTTTATCGAGGCTACGCTTGCCCCAGATCAAGGCAACTTAAAAACGCTCGTACAGTGTCCTCTCAACCAACAAAGGCTATGTAAAGTCCATACCGCACAACGAGTTTCACACACATCTCCCCCCCCCCCCCCCCACACACACACACCCTGTGTGAGTGTTCTTCAGTTTAATGTCTGTCCACATATTGTGATTTTAGACACGAAAAAAAAAAAAAGAAGGGTCCATGTACAAAGGAGCGAGAACCTAGAAACAAAGTTAACTGTGAACTGAACTAAATCAAATGCCCTACTGGACTGCGAAGCAGACTTTCAGAAATTTTAACAGCGGTACAAAATGATTAACAACATCTTTAACTCTTTCCATACGAACGGCGAAAGAGACGACGTTAACAGCGTTTCACCCCAATTACCATCATCAAAATATTGCAAGCGGAAGGCTCTTATACTGAAGAGGTGAATGTTGACAAAGAATACCACAGTTCTGACGACAGAAGCTAAAGGTTGGGTCATTCAGACACCCACTGGACATCCGAGGGGTCTGTGTAGAGGAGAAGAGAGGACTGGCCGTACTGAGTGAGTTAAACGATGGGGTGTTTTTTCCCCGAAAATCTAAGTAGAAAAGGTTCTAAGGCCTCACATCCAAACAGTACATGCGTATTTGAGATTGAGTAGTCCGCCACAGTAGCATGTTACGTTTTTACTATATTTAATTTTAAAAGCGTTTGGTAGTGTGGAGTGATGGCCTAGAGGTAACGCGTCCGCTTAGGAAGCGAGAGAATCTGAGCGCGCTGGTTCGAATCACGGTTCAACCGCCGATATTTTTCTCCCCCTCCACTAGACCTTGAGTGGTGTTCTGGACGCTAGTCATTCGGATGAGACGATAAACTGAGGTCCCATGTGCAGCATGTACTTAGCGCACGTGAAAGAACCCACGGCAACAAAAGGGTTGTTCCTGGTAAAATTATGTAGAAAAATCCACTTCGATAGGAAAAACAAATAAAACTGCACGCAGGAAAAAAATACAAAAAAATGGGTGGCGCTGTAGTGTACCGACGTGCTCTCCCTGAGGAGAGCAGCCCGAATTTCACACAGAGAAATCTGTTGTGATAAAAAGAAATACAAAAACAAATACTGTGTGTGTGTGTGGATGTCTGTGTTTGTATGTGTGTGTGTTTTCAGGTGCTACGTGAGCGTGGCTGTGCACGAAGGGCTGGTGTACGCCCTGGGAGGGTTCGACGGGCGGACACGGCAGCGGTCAGCGGAGAGGTACCATCCCCCGTCCAACCAGTGGTCCATGATCCAGCCTATGCTCTGTCCGCGCAGCGACGGTGGGGCCGCCACCCTCAAGGGTAGGTACATAGATAATGATACAATAATGATGATTATGATAATTATGTGTGATTTATACAGTTATTAACAGCTGTTGTGCTTTTTTTTTTTCTTCTTTTTTTTCCCTCAAGGCCTGACTAAGCGCGTTGGGTTACGCTGCTGGTCAGGCATCTGCTTGGCAGATGTGGTGTAGCGTATATGGATTTGTCCGAACGCAGTGACGCCTCCTTGAGCTACTGAAACTGAAACTAAAACTGTTGTGCTTAGAATACTCTACATGCATATTATTTATGTTTTATTTTCATTTTTATAATAATAATAATAATAATGTACAGTTATGTAGCGCCCTTCCTCTCTAAGAGCTCAGGGCGCTTTACATGAAAGAAAAATATTACAAGTTACATAAAACATTCATGACCACTCTTTGTCACCCCCCCCACCCCCCGTCCCCCCTGTGTGAACCCTGTGTGTGTGTGTGTGTGTGTGAACCCTGTGTGTGCGTGTGTGTGTGAACCCTGTGTGTGTGTGTGTGTGTGAACCCTGTGTGTGTGAACCGTGTGCGTGTGTGTGTGAACCCTGTGTGTGTGTGTGAACCCTGTGCTTGTGTGTGTGAACCCTGTGTGTGTGTGTGTGAACCCTGTGTGTGTGTGTGTGTGTGAACCCTGTGCTTGTGCGTGTGTGTGTGTGTGCTGTGTGTGTGTGTGTGTGTGTGTGTGTGTGTGTGAACCCTGTGCGTGTGTGTGTGAACCCTGTGTGTGTGTGTGTGTGTGTGTGAACCCTGTGCTTGTGAACCCTGTGCGTGTGTGTGTGAACCCTGTGCTTGTGTGTGTGAACCCTGTGTGTGTGTGTGTGTGTGTGTGTGTGAACCCTGTGCTTGTGTGTGTGAACCCTGTGCGTGTGTGTGTGAACCCTGTGTGTGTGTGTGTGTGTGTGAACCCTGTGCGTGTGTGAACCCTGTGTGTGTGTGTGTGAACCCTGTGCGTGTGTGTGTTAACTCTGTGCGTGTGTGTGTGTGTGAACCCTGTGTGTGTGTGTGTGTGTGTGTGTGTGTGTGAACCCTGTGCGTGTGTGTGTGAACTCTGTGCGTGTGTGTGTGTGTGAACCCTCTGTGTGTGTGTGTGTGTGTGTGTGTGTGTGTGTGTGTGAACCCTGTGCGTGTGTATGTGAACCCTGTATGTGTGTGTGTGAACCCATTGTGCGTGTGTGTGTATGTGAACCCTGTGCGTGTGTGTGTGTGTGTGTGTGAACCCTGTGTGCGTGTGTGTGTATGTGAACCCTGTGTGTGTGTGTGTGTGTGTGAACCCTGTGCGTGTGTGTGTGTGTGAACCCTGTGTGTGTGTGTCAACCCTGCATGCACGTGCAGACAGGATCTACGTGATGGGTGGCTTCAACGGGCAGGAGAGCCTGAACTCTGTGGAGTACTATGACCCGGCCAGCAACCAGTGGACCATGGTGCGACCCATGAGGGAGCGCCGCTCTGGGGTGGGAGTGGCCACTCATGGCGGTCTGCTGTACGCTGCTGGTCAGTCAGTCCCTGTGTGTGACGGTGGGGGTGGGAGGGGTTGGGTGTGTGTGTGTGTGTGTGTGTGTGTGTGTGTGAGTCGCTGTGTGCGTTTTCTCAGCAAAGCACAAAATCCCTCACTCCTTAAAATAGATGTGTGCTCTCTCCATGCATCCTTCTTCCTTACACACACACACGTAACGGCTGAACTTCTCTTGAAGTATTCTGCATTCACTATTTCTTTTCCCTTTTGGAGGTTTCAACGGCACCAGTCAGCTGAATTTCTCTTGAAGACGTAATAAAACATTCTGTATTCCCCCCACCCCCCCCACTCCCCCTTTTTTTTCTTTTTTTTTTTAAACCAACAGGAGATTTCAGTGGCACCAAACGGCAGAATTTCTCTTGAAGTATTCTGTATACTGTATTCACCCGGTTTGGTTTGGTTTTCTACAGGAGGTTTCAATGGCACCAGACTGCTGATTTTTTCTTGAAGATGTAATAAAGTATTCTGTGTTCTGTATACTGTGTCCACTTTTTATTTTTCCCTACAAGAGTTTTCAATTGCACCAGATGGCTGAATTTCTCTTGAAGACGTAATAAAGTATTCTGTGTTCTGTATTCTGTGTCCACCGTATTTTTTTCCCCAGCAGGAGGTTTCAATGGCACCAGATGGCTGAAATTCTTATTAAGTATTCTGTATTCTGTGTCCACCTTTTTTCCCCTGCAGGAGGTTTCAATGGCACCAGACGGCTGATTTTTTCTTGAAGATGTAATAAAGTATTCTGTGTTCTGTATACTGTGTCCACTTTTTATTTTTCCCTACAAGAGTTTTCAATTGCACCAGATGGCTGAATTTTTCTTGAAGACGTAGTAAAGTATTCTGTGTTCTGTATTCTGTGTCTACCTTTTTTCCCCACAGGAGGTTTCAGTGGCACCAGATGGCTGAAATTCTCATTAAGTATTCTGTATTCTGTGTCCACCCTTTTTTTTCCCCTACAGGAGGTTTCAACGGCTCCAGACGGCTGAATTTTTCTTGAAGATGTAATAAAGTATTCTGTGTTCTGTATTCTGTGTCCACCTTTTTCCCCTGCAGGAGGTTTCAATGGCACCAGATGGCTGAAATTCTTATTAAGTATTCCTTGTCCATCTGGAGGTTTCAACGGCACCGGACGGCTGAATTTTTCTTGAAGACGTTATAAAATATTCTGTATTCTGTGTCCACCTTTTTTTTCCCCTGCAGGAGGTTTCAATGGCACCAGACCGCTGAATTTTTCTTGAAGATGTAATAAAGTATTCTGTGTTCTGTATACTGTGTCCACTTTTTATTTTTCCCTCCAAGAGTTTTCAATTGCACCAGTTGGCTGAATTTTTCTTGAAGACGTAATAAAGTATTCTGTGTTCTGTATTCTGTGTCTACCTTTTTATTTCCCCTGCAGGAGGTTTCAACGGCACCAGATGGCTGAAATTCTTATTAAGTATTCTGCATTCTGTGTCCACCCCCTTCCCCCCCCCCCCCCCTGCATGAGGTTTCCATGGCTCCAGATGGCTGAAATTCTTATTAAGTATTCTGTATTCTGTGTCCACCCTTTTTTTTTTTTTTTTTTTTTTTTTTTTTTACCCTACAGGAGGTTTCAACGGCACCAGGCGGTTGAAATTCGTATTAAGTATTCTGCATTCTGTGTCCACCCTTTTTTTTTCTTCTTTTTTTTTACCCTGCAGGAGGTTTCCATGGCTCCAAATGGCTGAAATTCTTATTAAGTATTCTGTATTCTGTGTGCACCTTTTTTTTCTTCTTTTTTTTTTACACCCTACAGGAGGTTTCCATGGCTCCAGATGGCTGAAATTCTTATTAAATATTCTGTATTCTATGTCCACCCTTTTTTTTTTTTTTTACCCTGCAGGAGGTTTCAATGGCACCAGATGGCTGAAATTCTTATTAAGTATTCTGTATTCTATGTCCACCCCTTTTTTTTCTTTTTTTTTTTTTTTTTTTTTTACCCTTCAGGAGGTTTCAATGGCTCCAGATGGCTGAAATTCTTATTAAGTATTCTGTTGTGTCCACCTTTTTTTTTTTTTTTTTTCTTTTTTTTTTAACCCTACAGGAGGTTTCAACGGCACCAGACGGCTGAGCAGCGTGGAGAGGTATGACCCAGAGACAGATGACTGGAGACCTCTGCCGCCCATGCTCAACGCCAGGAGCAACTTCGCCATGACTGTCAGTCAATGCACCACATGGAGTAGTCGTAGTAGTAGTGGTAGCAGCTGCTGTAGTCGTAGTCGTAGTAGTAGTGGTGGCAGCTGCTGTAGTCGTAGTCGTAGTAGTAGTGGTAGCAGCTGCTGTAGTCGTAGTCGTAGTAGTAGGGGTAGCTTGGCAGTAGTAGAAGTTGTAGTTGCAGCAGTACTTCATGCATGTGTTTGTGCGCGTGCACATGTGTGAGTGTGTGTGCCAGCGCATGCAGGCATGCGAGTGTGTGTGAGCGTTTGTGCATGTACATTTGATGTGTGTGTGTGTGTATATGTGAGTAATGTGAGTGTGTGATGTGAGCGTTTATAGGTTTGTGTAATAAAGTGTGCGTTTAATGTGTGTGTTTGTGATGTGTGTGTGTAATGTAAATGTGTGATGTGTATGTGTTTATGAAGTGTGTGTGTTTGTGTGTGCGCGCACATGTGATGTGTGTATGTAATGTGAGTGTTTATGGAGTGTGTGCGTGTGTGTTTGTGTATCTGTACATGTGATTTTTGTGTGTGTGTATGCGTGTGTGTGTGTGTGTGTGTGCAGGTCATAGAGGACCAGCTGATGGTGATAGGGGGGTATGGAGGCCGACACACCACGGCCAGAGTGGAGATCTATGACATGTGTAGCGACAGATGGTGAGTTTAACGTGATGATTTAGTCCACCTGGGCTCTCTCTCTCTCCCTCTCTCTCTCTCTCTCTCTCTCTCTCGCTCTCTCTGGAGATCTATGACATGTGTAGCGACAGATGGTGAGTTTAACGTGATGATTAGTCCACCTGGGCTCTCTCTCTCTCTCTCTCTCTCTCTCTCTCTCTCTCTCTCCCTCTCTCTCTCTCTCTCTCTCTCTCTGTGGAGATCTATGACATGTGCAGCGACAGGTGCTGTGTTGAACATGCTGGTTGGTCTGTCTCTGTCTCTGTCTGTCTGTCTCTCTCTCTCTGAAAGTGCGTAATATGTATGGTTGTAATTCTGTTTTTTTTAATTCATTGTCACAGTTGTTGTACCATAAACTGTTGTTTGATGATGATGATAATGATGATGACGATGATATCGATACTTACACAACACCTATCCTAGGTCAGAGACCAAGCTCTTAAGTGGTTTAGAAACATGGTGCATTCATTTGCACAATAAGCTGCCTATCTGAGTAGACCCAGGGAACTCGAGTACATTACGTGAAAAGCCCTTTTGTGCCCTTTTGTGAACGTGTACGTATGCACGTGTGTCCATGCTGTTTGTGTGTGTGTGTGTGTGTGTGCGCGCGCGCGCGCGCGTGCATATATGTGCGTGTGCGTGCATATATGTGTGTGTGTGCACGTGCGTGTGCGTATATGTGTGTGCGTGCGTGTGCGTGCATATATGTGTGCGTGTGCGTGCACATGTGTGTGTGCGTGTGCGTGCAAAAATGTGTGCGTGTGCGTGCATATATATGTGCGTGCACGTGCATGTATGTGTGTGTGCATGCGTGCAGGAGTGCGTCGACCCAGCTGAGCTACTCGCGCAGTGCCCTGAGCGCCTGCGTGGTGTCCGGCCTGCCCAACCCTGACCACTTCACCTGCCGCTACACCGCTGACCAGCCTTCCTTGGACCCCACCAGTGACCAGTCCGACCAGTCTGACCAGTAGCGGCCTGGGGAGCGATAGTAATATTTATAATGATCGATAATGATTACAGTAAATAATAATAAATAATAATAATAATGATGATAAGAATAATAATAATAACAATAAATAATAATGATAATAATAGTAATGATAATAAATAATTCCTACTTCTACTAATATTAATGATAATAATAATGATTAGTATCTATACAGTGCTGTAATGATAATAAATAATTCCTACTACTACTACTACTAATATCAATAATGATAATAATGATTAGTATCTATACAGCGCTGAATCTTCTGCAGAGACAGTTCAAAGCACTTACGCTACTGAGTCATTCACACACATGCATAACTTTGATTTACATAGAATCGCGCGCGCGCACACGCGCGCGCACACACACTGGAATAAAGAAAGGTCTTTTTTTTCTTTTCAGGGTTTTTTTGGGGGTTTTTTGTTGTTGTTTTTTTAAATAACGGCTGAATTCACAACAGAATTTCCTGGGCGAAGCGCGCGGCGCGTTTTACAATCCAAGGGAGGAAATCTTATGAGGCTACAAAAATGAAGATTTATCTACCTTTGTATTATTCCGTGAAGAAGCTAAAGTACGCAGTCGCCTTACCGTATTTTGTAGTGTGCTGGCGCAACTGAAGTCACGTGTAAATTTATTCCCACGAACTGAGGTAACAAGTAGCAATGGGGGATTCTACATTCATTCAGTTTCTTGGTGTGAACAAAATAAAGCGATATATTTTTTTCTTGTTGTTTTTTTCGCCCTGACCGTGCATGTTTTGACTTGCCGGCTGGAAGGAGCCACGAAAAATCTGTTGATTAGACAAGGACAGAACCTTAACTTTAGAAACGTTGTGTTTCCAGGTTTTACTTGTGAGTATTACATTTATTTAAAGTAGAATTTTTTTTGCGTGAAACACAGATGGTGGATGCAGACATAATCATGACAACAACTTCATCAAGTTTAATTCGCCGCGGGGATCGCGCACTGAAACTCTGTAAACCATAAACTGACAAAAAACGTTCTCGCGTCAGCTTTGATCCACTTGCACTGAGTTTTTTCCCCCGCTGATAGGCATAGAATATACATGTAGAAACTGAAAAGTGTGAAAATGTGACCGGCACAAAACAACAACTAAACGAAAACCTAACTCCAAAATCGTTGACTGCTCAGTTAACTTCCGAAACTGATCAAACATTCACGTAGAAATAGAGGAAATGCTCGGGCATCTCCTGGTTTAAGAGCTGTTGTATTAAGCATTTGTATGTCCGTATTTTGGGTTGTTTGACATTATAAAGTCATGCATGCAATGCACATCGGATTCATTCGAAATCGATGATCAGTCATGTTTGGTTGGTTCACATTATTAAGACAAGCACACACACATCGGATTTTGTCGTTTGACAAGTTTCAAACTAAGGGCGCTTGGATTTTCTGAAGGGTTGACTATGTTTTTTTAAAATTTTGTTTCTTAATGTTTTCTGTATGCAATGTTTATCTATCAATTTATTTATTTAAAAACTTGTGTTACCTGCTTTATCGTTTACGTATTATTAGGAATCGAAATCACATTTATGGAGGATAATCTTTACTCTTTTCAGTCTATTTATTTGAAAACATTTTATTGTAATTGTGACAATTTTTTGATAACTGATTTGGATATAGACTGATCAGCATGTATTATCAATAAATCTCAGGGTGTGTAACAAATTTGTATTTTGAATGTCTTAACTATATATTTGAAATAACTGTAAACTTTTCTCGATAAAAACATATACAGATAATTTTATACCCTTTAAATATAGTTTCTATCTGACAATCATTCTTCCAAATCAGTATCACTGGTGCGTATTCATGTGTTTTTTATCTAACACAAAATATAATTTTGGACTGTACTAAAGATATACACTAACTAAATAGGATATTTTTACTGGTTCAATAGTTTAATTTTGGGGATATCATCTCTCAAAAGAATTAAAGTTTTGCCTGTTGATTATGTTGTATTGGTTTTTTATGGTTGGGGGGGTGGGGGGGGGATGGACGAGGGAAGAAATGATTCGATTTCTTCACACAACACTGCGGGTGTCTGGGTCGTTCGGGTCGTTCAGTTATAGAGAATGATGTGGGCTCGAAATACACACTTACCTATTCGATTGTCATTCAAAGCAGACCAGTCACACACACACACACACACGTAACCCCACACCGCCACCCCACCCCCTGCTCACTTTAACACCTCCATCCCCACCCTGCTTTTTTTTTTTCTTTTTCTTTTTTTCTTTTTTTCCTGTAATACAACCGAATTCATGAATTACGCTGCTGGCATGTTGCAGCACTTGCGGGATTTAGTTTTATTACTTAACTGTGTCTGTAGTTAGGGAGGACAGTCAGAAATTACATGAGGGGGTGTGGGGGGGTAAATAAAAACTTTGCCCCTCACAGTACAACTAAACATCATCTGGTACTTTCTAACCATGGATGGTAGGCATAACAAATCACAAACAATCGCACGCTTACATAAAGAAAAGAGCAACAGGACAATAAATAAACTGTAATCAACAGCTCGGCTTTTTATTGTCGGACTGACTAACAGTATTTGATATGTCGGAAAAATGATAATGAATATACCGACCTCGATCTTTTGCAAGGGTTGGAGAGAGGGGGAAGGGGTGGTAGCAACGGCGGGAAAAAAAACAAAAAACCTTTTCATTGTTTTGCCAGGTGTTTTGCGCATCTCATGCTTTTGACACGTAAACATTTTGGTTGTGTTCGCTCTAACCACACGATTATGATCCATGAAGATATCGAGTTGTTGTTTTCGTGTGTGTGATTAAAAAAAAACCACAAAAAACCTAAAGGCCAGACACTACAGTCAAATAACGACTTTTTATCTCTCCAACTATATCTCTTTTCATTTTTGTCTACTAGGTGTATCATCACTTGTGGATCACAAAAAGTGTTAGATTTCTGTGAATACCCGTTGCTATGGAAACAAATCAAAATGGCCGCCAAACAATGTATCAAAGAAATCGGGTTCGTGGTGCATGCAAACATTTTTTGTGATCTGGACTTGATACACAATGACATTATCTTCATTCATTTTCACACGAGATTGTGTTGATTCTTCAGTTATTTGTCCCCTTAATTGTCAGCTCGAGAAAAAGAACAGAAAATTTTGGGATGGGGTTTTACTGTGTACTTTACCCCTTGCAGGAACTCGTTCCCTTTCATAATTACATGGTTTACCATACAGTATACCTACTAGCTAGGTGGTGGAGGGGGGGGGCGGAGGGCATGGGGGGGCGGGGGGGGGACGAAACGACCACTGAAGCAAGGCACAGCCTCATGGAGTAACGTCATGGTTGTCACAAGGTGTTTTCAATTACGTCCACATGTGTGTGTGATGCAGGCGTTCTATTCATTCATCTCTAGATGTAAATCTGCCACTGCTTTGTAAAGCCACGCGATCACGAACAGCAAACTGAATTATCATTACTTTTTTTTCTACATCTGTTTAAGTTGTGTGTGTGGTGGTGGGAGGGGGGTTGTTTACAAGGTACATTACACAATGCGGTTTTTAACCAAAAATGGGAGGGGTCGGATGTTCGGATGGATATCTAGTAGGTATTCCTACTGGATGTTAACATGACAGTTTACAGTGATAAGTTTAAAGATACACAGTAGACGTGTACTTTACTATACCGAGCCATGCGTTCTTCAACGGAAAGTATTTCAAACTGCGGCGTAACCTGTCTTGGTGAAGACGTCATTGTAATCACAATCACCCAGCATGTCATCATCTTCGTCTGTGGCGTTCAGATCGTCATACTTGACGTCATCGCTGCCCTCCTCGTCATCATCATTATCATCAACATCACCACACGGAGGATGAGCGCGTGAGGTTGTTCCGACCTGATTCTTAGAGCTCGTGGTCAGTGTTTCGTCTTCCCAGAGAAGTGGGCGTTGACTGGGTTGTCTTCGTTTCTTCTTGTAGCGCTGGGCGTGTCTCGTATAGGGTCGCTGTACCTTGGCCTTTCTGTTGGTGCCTGATGATGACGACGTCTGGCTGCTGTCATGTCCCGTTTCACGTGCGTCGTGCCCAGCGTCTTCCGGACTCTGCAGCTCTTCTTCTTCTTCCATCGTCACCGTTCTGCAGGCAGGATCTTCTGCGACGATGGAGCTGTCGGCGAGGTCCATGTACAAGGCGGCTTCGCTGAAGGCGCTGGTTCTTTGATCGACGGAGAGGAAGGACGAGGCGTTGAGGTGTCCGCTCATCCTGGACCCTTGCTGGTGAGGACCGCTGATGTTTGTTTCTTCGCGACGCTCTGTGTCCGGCTCAGAGCGGCACAGCTCGTTGTAGACGTGTTCCTCCATTTTGTCACGTCGTAGCGAGGCGTACTGGTTCTGGGCTGAGGACGCGTGCCGGTACTGGAGCGGGATCTCGTACCCTCCGCTGTCCACGCGGCGGATGGAGCGGAGCTTGGGCTGCGAGCTTTTCTTCTTGCCCGGGATGACCCCCAGGAAGGACTTTTTCACAGCGGCCTTAGGGCTGCCGGCGGCGCCGGTGAAATCCTCCGCCGACAACGGTCCTGCGATGGTGTACACATCCCGCGCCCTGCTACGCATGATGGGTTTACGGACACTGACGGCTTTGTCCCCCGGCGATCCTTTCTGCCGCGAAGGTTTGACGGTGTGGGGGTCACAGGACTCCGGCCAGGAGCTGTCAAACTGGGAAGACCCGCCGGCTGAAGGAGAGTGGAAGTGCTGAGTCACCGTGAACGTCGGGACGTCAGATCTTTCAGACTGTGGACGACGCACAGAAAGAGGAGAGGAGGAGGAGCACCTTTTGGGAAACGACGTCTGACACTCAGACACCACCAACTGGTGAGACAGCTCACGGTGAACCATCAGCGGGCTTCTCCTGGGGTCCACAAGGTTGGGAAGACCCTCGAAATCGCTCTGCCCGTCAAGGGAGACGGCGCCCACGTTGGTGTACTGGCCGAGGTCCTGGAGGCTGTGTCTGCTGCTGCTGCCGGGCAGGTGGGGGAGGATGCGGACGGACATCATCTCACCGGTCTTCAGGGACCCCTCGCCGTGTCCTCCGCCCCTCCACCTGTCCCCGGTGGTCGGCCTCACGTGGGACTGGCGGCAGCCGAGGGACGCGAGGTTCTGGTGGGTGCACGTGCTGCCGCTGCCGCTGCTGCTGCTGTCGTCGCTCCCCGGCCCCGGCCCCGGCCCCGCCTCGGGGTGCGGCCCTGGCGGCGGCAACACGCTGACGTCGTGAGTCTTGGTGGTGATGAACAGGCTGTAGAAGGTGCTGCTGGCCGTCACGCCGCATCGGAACCTGTAGTGGTGACAGGGCGTGTAAGTACGGAACATGCAGTAGCACATCATTCAGTGTAACAGAGACATAATTATAGTGTGACAGAGCCATTTAGTAACAGAGAATGTGACTAGAGATCACACATTAACGACAGAGCATGTAGTATAACAGAGCATGCAATAACAACGGAGCATGCAGTATAACAGAGCCATATAGTGACAGAGCATTCAATAACAGATCATACATTAAACAGAGCATGTGGTATAACAGAGCCAAATAGTAACAGAGCATGCAATAACAAACCATACAATGAGAACCAAAAAAGCATGTAGTAAAAGAACGTGCAGTAACCGACCATATAATTATGTACTAGAGACCTTGCAATGTAACGGACAATGTAGGAATGGACCAAGTAGTTCAAGAACGTACAGCAACAGACAGGAGAAAGGTGGCAGAATGGTTAAGACGCTCATCTGCCAATACAGAGAGTCTGTGAGGGTCTGGGTTCGAATCCCACTCTCGCCCTTTCTCCGGCCAGAAACGTTTGACTGCAAAATCAAACTGAGCGTCTAGTCATTCGGACGAGAAGAGAAGATAAAGCGAGCTCCCGTGTACGACACGCACTTGGCGCACTGAAAAAGAACCCATGGCAACGATAATGTTTTGTCCTCTGGCAAAATTCTTTAGAAGAAATTCACTTTTTGGTAGATACAAAAATTACAAGCATACAGTCAAGGCCTGACAAACGCGTAGGGTTGTGCTGCTGTCAGGAATCTGCCTAGCAGATGTGGTACAGCATGTATGGATTTGTCCGAACGCAATAACACATCCGTGACAATGTGGATGCTGAAACTAGCGTTAATACTTGTCTGAAGTCTGTGGAATTCGCGTTGACTTAGGAAGATTCTTAACGGTGAGAAAACCTAGCGCAGCATACTAAGATCTCCAGCGGAATCCAGCCCTGGTAAAGTCAATAAACAGCAAGGACTTACAGGCGTCCCCTGAGCAGGCAGCAGATGACGATGAGAAGGGTGAGGAAGAAGAAAGCGGCGACAGTCAGAGCGCCATACCAACTGTCCCAACTCATCCTCTGCAAGCACAGAGGAGGGCGATGATGAGGATGGTGATGATGATGGTGGTGGTGGTAGTGGTGATGATGAATATGATGGTGATTATGATGGTTATGGTGGTGGTAGTGTTGCTGATGATGAATATTATAGTGACTATGGTGATGATGATAATGATGGTGTTGATGTTGACGAAGACGATGACGACGACGATGATGACGACAACAACAGCTTACAGCACCACTATTAGCCTAAAGGCAAAACAATACTGATAACAAAAACAATTATCATTATTTGAACAGGAGCTCAGTGATGATAATGATGAGAATGGTATCGACAACAGTTTAAACACATTAAACATGCGAATACGTAGGGGAAAAATACAGAAATAAAACGAACAAACCAGTTTTATCTTAAGATAAACAGAATAAGATATACAAGCATATATTTCGTGTTATCCTAAAGACAAAAAAATACTTACGAAATAGGAATTGTCTGCATCTGAAAAAAAAAACATGAAAAAAAGTAATCACCCAGTTTGTTCATAACGCTAACAATCAATCAATAAAATGAAATCAACTACAAATATAGATAGTTGCCAGCATTCGCAGAAACAGACACACACACACATTTACAAATACACTATCACGTCACGCACGCACGCACGCACGCAGACAAGGACAGACAGAGATACAGAGAGACCAACAGACAGACACAGAGAGAGAAACAGAGAGAGAAAGAGATCGTTATCGTCCTCCCACTTGTCGTTGGTCGTTGTCATTATTTCAAGCTGCCTGCAGTTTTCTCGAAGCCCGCGAGAGACATTATTATTATTATTATTGTAGTTGTTTTCATTATTATAATTATTATCATTTCATGCTGCCGGTAGTTTTGCCGATATTCTGTTACTATCATCATCATCGTCGTCGTCATCGTCATCGTCATTGTTATCATAATTATTGTTATTATTATTATTATTGTTATCATTATTTGGAGCCATTATTTTTACTGTTAGAGAAGTAATTGTAGTAGTAGCAGCAGCAGCAGCAGCAGCAGTAGTAGTATCATCATTATCATCATCATCACTTCAAGCTACCTGTAGTAGCTTTCCCGAAGTCGTAAGAACCCCTGCCCTCATCCTCATCATCGTCGTCATCGACATCACCAGAAGCAGACGAAGCAGAAGAAGAAGAAGAGTTGCCTCCCTCAGCCATCACGTGACGCAGTGCACGCTCACAGCGCGTGCCGGCCAAACCGCGAGGGCAGACACACACAAACCCGAAGGGCGTGTCCTGACACGATCCGCCGTTCCCACACGGCAATGTGTGACACACCGCCGCTCGCCGCTGACACAGGCGTCCTGATCAGATCAGATCAAATCAAATCAAATCAAAAAGTTTTTTGTTTTTTTTATCAATCAACCCAGTCAATGGAAGTGTTGGGTTTTTTGTTTGTTTGTTTTTTGTGTTTTTTTTATGTTTTTTTTTTCAATCAGGAGAGGAGGGTGAGAGAGAGGGAATGGGGGTGAATCAGACAGCAGTGATGATACTGATAATGTAATGGTAGCAGCATTTATGATAGTGCCAGGAGTAACACAATGATGATGAAGACGATGAAGATGATGGTTATGATGATGATAATAATAATGATGATGATGATAACAGGACAGACAGAGGCAGAGAAAAAAAGAGACAGAATGAGAGAGAGCGACAGAGAGAGAGAGTGAGTGGGTGAGTGAGGGAGTGACAGTCAAATGTTTAAAATCAATATCAAAGAAAGGTACGTGGAGAAGAATGTACATGTACAAAGACAGGGAGACAGACAGACAGACAGACAGACAGACGGACCAACAGACAGAGAGTGAAAAACAGAGATAGGGAGACAGAGACAATATTATATTACTCTTTTATCCAAACAAATTTCTTTGTATGAAATTCGGGTTGCTCTTTTTTTCTGCCTACTATGTTATTTGTTTTCTATCGAAGTGGATTTTTCTGCAGAATTTCGCCACGACAACCCTTTTGTTGCAATGGGTTCTTTTACGTGCGCTAAGTGCATGCCGGCAGCATACGGGATCTCGGTTTATCGTCTCACCCGATTGACTAGCATCCAGACCACCACCACTCAAGGTCAAGTGGAGGGTGAGAAAATACTGGCGATTGTGGGATTCGAACCGGTGCGCTCAGAATCTCTCGCTTCCTAGGGGGACGCATTCCCACCAGGCCAACACTCGACATAAGCGAGACACGCGCACACTGACCGACGAAGCCCAGAGGACACAGGCATGCGAAGGAGCCGGGTGGGGAATTGACACAGCGGGCGCCGTTCTGACAGTGGCTGTGGCCACACTCGTCCCTGTCTGTCTGACAGTCCTGCCCCTCCCACCCTGCACACACACACACACACGCGCGCGCGCGCGCGCACGCACGCACACACACACACATACGCACGCACAAACACTTACGCACACACTACGCACGCACAACATTTACGCATGCACACACACTTACGCACACACTTGCGCACGCACACATACACACACAACACACACATGCACGCAGATACAGTCAAACACACACACACACACACACACACACACACATTCCCATACACGCGCGCACAAGCACACACACACACACGCTCACGCGCGCGCGCGCGCGCACACACACACACACACACACATCATTTACATAATTATTTTCGTGTTGCTCTGTTGTTGTTGTTGTTGTTGTTGTCAGTTTGCTTGTTTTTTTTTCTGTATATTTTCGTAATGGTACTTTGCAAGATCATATTTGATCTCACCTTTCATACTTAATGAATGCTTCCAAAATGAAAGACTATGCAAGCGCGCACACAGACACACCTTGTAACTGTGAATCCGTTATTCAGTAAAAGAAACATTTTCTGTGGTGAGTAGTCTTTTTTTGGGTTGAAAGTTATTTCCCTTTTGCTTCAAAATTCCTTCCTTACCCGACAGGCACTGCTTCTCGCCGGAAGTGACGTTGCAGTACGCATGCTCCGCGGAGGAGTTGGCGACACGGCAGTGCACGTCACACCCGGGTCCGTAGAAATCTGGGTCACACTGTAGCTGGAGTGACAGCACCAGTCTGTGTGGGGCAGGTCACAGCATCCGTCAGTCACACATACATAAATTATATACATACATACAAATACACGCGAGAGCGTG
This sequence comes from Babylonia areolata, assembly GCF_041734735.1. Lineage (NCBI taxonomy): Eukaryota > Metazoa > Mollusca > Gastropoda > Neogastropoda > Buccinidae > Babylonia > Babylonia areolata. Next base: position 34,412,098 of record NC_134900.1, read on the forward strand.
AGCGCGCGCGTGCACACACACACACACACACACACACGCACGCACGCACGCACACACATACTGAGAGAGAGAGAGAATACTTCTCAAGCATTCTGGAGAAGTAAGAACTAGACACCAGAAGAAGAAAAAGTATTTGATTTTCCTGAGAGAGAGAGAGAGAATGAGAGAGAGAGAGAGAGAGAGAGAGAGAGAGAGAGAGAGAATGAATACTTCTCAAGCATTCTGGAGAAGTGAGAACTAGACACCAGAAGAAGAAAAAACAGTATTTGATTTTCCTGAGAGACAGAGACAGAGAATGGATGCTTCTCATTCTGGAGAACTAAGAAGTAGACAGACACCAGAAAAAAAATCATTTTCGAGAGAGAGAGAGAGAGAGAGAACCTCCGTTCCGAACGTAAAAGAGAGAGGGAGGAAGGGAAGAAGAGAGACAGAGATACAGAGACAGACAGAGAGAGATAGAGAAACATGACACCCGGAACAGTGGACGCTGGTTTTCTAGAAAGTCGAGCGCACTAACATTTGGCTACCGGTGACATTTTCGTTTAAACAAATAAACTACTGCTCAATTATTACGCTAAATCCACCGACGATACGAGAAAGACAAACAGACAGACAGACAACAAACAGACACACACACACACACACACACACACACACACACACACACACACACACACACACACACTCACTGACCTCCCCCTTCCAGACAGCATGACGTTTCGCGGGGAGAGGGGGAGGAAGAAGGGGGCGGGCGTGTGGTGGATGGTGTAGCTAAAGGTCTCCTCACACTGCGCGCGGTGGTCCGACGCCACGCCGCAGCATCTGACATACACCTTTAGGCGGACCGTTCCCTGCACGAACCAGAACGAGAGAGGAGAGAGAGAGAGAGAAAAGGAAGGAGAAAGGGAGAGAGAAAGAGAGAGGGAGAGAGAAAGAGAGAATCGAAATCGAAATCGAAACTTTTTTTTTAATTGAGGAACAAGGAATATACACTTATCGGCCTGTTTTTATCCTACCCTCGTAAAGAAAACGTATAAACTAGTCAAGGAAATACATATGAAAGAAAAAAGAGGGAAAAAGACATTGCATGGCAACAACAACAAGAACAATTCTCCACAATATAACACAGTATGCATATGCGTGAAGGAGAGTGAGAGAGAGAGGGGGGAGGAGGAAGAAGAGAGAGAGAGAAAGAAAGACAAACACAGAGACAGAGAGAGGTGGGAGGGGGGGGGGGTGACAGTGTGTAGAATAGGAAGAATGGAGTGGAACGGGAAATGAGGCATGAAATTAGGGAAATATGAAAACGGAGTATGGCTGCCTACATGTCGTGATGAATAATCAAAACGGTCATACAGGTAAAATGTCACATCTTGTGTGTGTGTGTCTGTGTGTGTATCTGTCTGTGTGTATACCTGTCTGTGTCTGTGCGTCTGTGTGTGAGTGTGGACTGACAGAAAGTGAGAGAGAGATAGAGACAAGAGAGAAAGAGAACCACCCACACACACACAATCCCTCCTCCCTCCCTCCCTCCCTCCCCCCTCGTCAATCAATCAGTCACTAAATCCCCACTAATTAAACCTTCAATCAATTCCCACCACTTACCAACCGCTTCAAACAAATCCCCGACCGACCCACCCACCGGTACAGGCTCACCAGCTCACCCTCCAATGTTCAAAGCCGAAGACAGTCGGGTTGGAGGTCAGCGAGCCGTTCAAGGTCACGCCCAAGGCCGAAGGAAAGGTCACAAGGTCACGACCCAGCGCGCCAAGGTGAGACAGCATGCTGAGCTCCACCTTGCCAAGGTCACACGGCGGCCTCGTCTTCAGTGGGGGCTTTCTGGAGGAACGGGAGGGAGCAATTATTTGATAATGATAATCTGATCCAATCAGTCAATTGGAATGAATCTGCCAACGAACCAGCAAGTCGGTCGTTTAGACTGTTAATCAGACATTAATTGACTCAATGAAACCAGCCAGCCCACCGACCAGCCAAAACCATTACCACTACCACTACTGCAGCTACCACCACAACTACTACTTCCACTACTACTACTACTACCACTAAATGATGATAACAGCAACAACAACAACAACAACAATAACAATGATTATTATAGTCATGATGATGATGACGATAATGATGATACTACTACTACTACTACTACTACTACTACTAAAATGATGATAACAGCAACAATAACAACAATAGCAATGATAACTATAGTCATGATGACGATGATGATGATAATGATAATACTAATGATACTACTACTAGTACTACTAAAATAATAATAATAATAATAATAATGAGAAGAAGAAGAACGAGGAAAAGAACAAGAACAAGGAGGAGAAGAAAAACAACAACAACAACAACAACAAGAAATCAACGGATTCCACACAACATCAACAACAACAACAACAAGAAAGAACAAGAAATCAACGGATTCCAGACAACATTAACAGTAACAACAACAGCAAGAAAGAACAAGAAATCAACGGATTCCAGATAACATTAACAGTAACAACAACAAGAAGAAACAACAAGAAATCAACGGATTCCAAACAACATTAACAGTAACAACAACAACATGAAAGAACAAGAAATCAACGGATTCCAGACA
>NC_134900.1:34419720-34434720 GCF_041734735.1 Babylonia areolata
GGTGTATAAAGTGTGTGTGTGTGTGTGTGTGTGTGTGTTTGCGTATTGAGTGCAAGTGGGTGTAGATATTGTGGGGGGGGGGGGAGAGGGGGCGGGAGGGGGGGCGGGTGACTGTTTGCGTGTGTGTGCCTGAATGTGTTTGCGTATATTATGCATTCTTTGTCAAGTTATTTTCACATTACAGAAGAGATACTGGGGGATAAAGAAAAGAGGATCGTGAACTTTTTTTTCTCCTAGTTTCCAGTTCGCAAAGACACCCACTAACATAATATAACACTAATATAATGTATGATGATTAATGCTTATTGCATTGTATTGTATTGTATTATTCTTTTTTGTTACAACAGATTTCTCTGTGTGAAATTCGGGCTGCTCTCCCCAGGGAGAGCGCGTCGCTACTCTGAGAGCGCCACCCATTTTTTTGTATTTTTTTCTGCATGCATTTTTGTGTGTGTTAATTTTTTTTTTTCCAATCGAAGTAAATTTTTCTACAGAATTTTGCCAGAGACAATACATTTGTTGCCGTGGGTTCTTTTATGTGCACTAAGAGCATGCTGCACACAGGACCTCGGTTTATCGTCTCATCCGAATGACTAGCGTCTAGACCACCACTCAAGGTCTAGAGGAGAGGGAGAAAATACTGGTGACTGAGCCGTGATTCGAACCAGTGCCCTCAGATTCTCTCGCTTCCTAGGCGGACGCGTTACAGCTAGGCCATCCACCCACTATATTGTTGTGTGTTGTACAGGTAAATATGTTCCAAATATCTTATTTGGGAACATCATACAATCAGTTTCTGCTCTGGTTATAAATTGTTTGACAATAGATACGACCAAAAGCCATTTTTCATTTAAAACAACAACAACAAAACAACACACACACACACACACACACACACACACACACACACACACACACACACACACACACGAACATACACACACACAAACATACACACCCACGCACGCACGTACACACAGACACACACAGACACACAGACACAGACACACACACACACACACACACACACACACACACACACACACACACACACACATACACAATACAAAACAAAACACACACACACACACACACACACACACACACACACACACATACACACACACACACACAAAACAAAACAAAACACACACACACACACACACACACACACACACACACACACACACACACACACACACAAGTGTGAACTTCAGAACAGTCGACGAAAAGTTTTATTCATGTGGATCTAACTGAATGAAAAGGTCCATCATAAAGTAGAGATGCATTTCATGTATCACGCTAAATATTATATTCTTATCAAAAGATGTTCCATACATTACAGATGCATTTCATGTATCACGCTAAATATTATATTCTTATCAAAAGATGTTCCATACATTACAGATGCATTTCATGTATCACGCTAAATATTGTAATCTTATCAAAAGATGTTCCATAACATTACAGATGCATTTCATGTATCACGCTAAATATTATCATCTCTATCAAAAGATGTTCCATACATTACAGATGCATTTCATGTATCACGCTAAATATTATAATCTCTATCAAAAGATGTTCCATACATTACAGATGCATTCCATGTATCACGCTAAATATTATAATCTCTATCAAAAGATGTTCCATGCATTACAGATGCATTTCATGTATCACGCTAAATATTATAATCTTATCAAAAGATGTTCCATACATTATAGATGCATTTCATGTATCACGCTAAATATTACAATCTTATCAAAAGATGTTCCATACATTACAGATGCATTTCATGTATCACGCTAAATATTATAATCTTATCAAAAGATGTTCCATACATTACAGATGCATTTCATGTATCACGCTAAATATTATAATCTTATCAAAAGATGTTCCATACATTACAGATGCATTTCATGTATCACGCTCAATATTATAATCTCTATCAAAAGATGTTCCATGCATTACAGATGCATTTCATGCATCACGCTAAATATTATAATCTTATCAAAAGATGTTCCATACATTATAGATGCATTTCATGTATCACGCTAAATATTACAATCTTATCAAAAGATGTTCCATACATTACAGATGCATTTCATGTATCACGCTAAATATTATAATCTTATCAAAAGATGTTCCATACATTACAGATGCATTTCATGTATCACGCTAAATATCATAATCTTATCAAAAGATGTTCCATACATTACAGATGCATTTCATGTATCACGCTCAATATTATAATCTTTATCAAAAGATGTTCCATACATTACAGATGCATTTCATGTATCACGCTAAATATTATAATCTTATCAAAAGATGTTCCATACATTATAGATGCATTTCATGTATCACGCTAAATATTACAATCTTATCAAAAGATGTTCCATACATTACAGATGCATTTCATGTATCACGCTAAATATTATAATCTAATCAAAAGATGTTCCATACATCACAGATTCATTTCATGTATCACGCTAAATATTACAATCTTATCAAAAGATGTTCCATACATTTCAGATGCATTTCATGTATCACGCTAAATATTATAATCTCTATCAAAAGATGTTCCATGCATTACAGATGCATTTCATGTATCACGCTAAATATTGTAATCTTATCAAAAGATGTTCCATTTATTACAGATGCATTTCATGTATCACACTGAATACTATTTATCAGCAGAACTTCCTCCCATTACATATGTATTTCATATATCATTCTAAATAATATCTATCAGCAGATCTTTCATTCATTACAGATGTATTTCATGCATCACTCTAAACATCATTTATCAATAGATTTTCAGAACCTTACAGTTGTATTCAATAGATCACTCTAAATATCACTTATCAACAGGCCTTCCTTGTATTTTATACACTACTCTAAATATCATTTATCAACTGATCTTTCATACATTACAGATGGTATATCATGTATGACTCTACACATCAATTATGCAACGATCTGCTACATTGCTCTGAATATACGATAAATATACAAGCACACGGATACCATGGTTACTGAAACTGCACTTGCAGGTATGTACGACCGAATTCTCTTCAGAGCAGTACACAACGATTAGTGGTGTTCTCTCCTTTGAAAGTATTTTTTCTTGACCATAAAAAATAGGTACAAAACAGAAGAATACATGGCACGAATAAACTGGCGATAGAATGATTTTCAGACAACGTCCATACCATATTACCCTATGTTCTTGGGGTGTATTTTGTTGTTGTTGTTGTTGTTTTCTTTCTTTCTTTCTTTTTCTTTTTCTTTTTTTTTTTTTTTTTCATCTTTGATACCTGACGAATATAATATGCTGAAATGAAATGTGGTTTAATAATAATAATCAAAGTAATATCCTTCACATCCCGACTGATTCTAACTCCCATTAAGAATGAACCTGTAGCCTATATGTCAATCCATTACATTGTGGTCACGTCGCACTCATGTCTAAAATTTCTGTCTAACTGGATGTTTAATAAAACAAATATCTTACCCCCCCCCCCCCTCCATACATTTACGTACTCGTAGCCTTACACACACACACACACACACACACACACACACAAACATGTGTGTGTATGTGTGTGTGTGTGTGTGTGTGTGTGTGTGTGTGTCTGTGTGTGTGTGTGTGTGTGTGTGTGTGTGTGTGCGTGTGTGTGCTTGCTTGCGTGCGTGTGGGTGTGTGCGCGCGCGTGTGTGTGTGCGTGTGTGCGCGCGCGCGTGCGTGCGTGTGTGCGTGCGTGTATGTGTGTGTGTGTGTGTGTGTGTGTGTGTGTGTCTGTTTGTGTGTGTGTGTGTGTGTGTGTGTACAGGCTTCACAATAAAGTTAAGAACGACTTCATAAAACCAGGTATATTATGTTTTATCGTAACATGTTTAAAAACTTCGAGAAACGACATGAATTATAAAAAGGTGCATTCGGTTCATCACTGGCCTCTCATTGAATTCACGAACGCCTGTTTTAGCTACGTGTGCACAATGAACAGCTTGGGTGGAAGGGGGGGCGGGGGTGGGGGGGGGGGGGGGTGAGAGTGCGGGGAAGGGGGATAAAAAAAGAGAGAGAAAAAAACGGGTTTGAAAACAATTGATATTTCAGTAAAAACTTGAAAGTTATTTATTAACAGCTGTGGTTTTTCATTGTAAAAAATAAAATAAGATAACATAAAATAAAATGAAAATAAGAAAAAAAAAGTGTACGTGCAAGTAAGCATCTCTGGTTATGAGTAGTGATCATTCCATTGGCTGTATCCACTGCTGTTTGCTGCCGAAAATTCACCATTAATTTCATCAGTCATGCCGCAAAGAAGAAAACTGTACAAGTTCCCTTAGAACTCTTTCGCCACCTGTGGGCTACTTTAGTTTAACTAGACAGAGCACCGCCATTGGCGATTATAGTCAACATCAAGAGGGGTCATGTGAAAAGGACCGTTTTTCACACTGTAACAAACAAAGCTTGACAGCTGTACCCGGTTTCCAGGGAAACGAAACAATGATTAACCTTCCCCCCTACTGACACAGCTTGAAGTGAACAAGCCCACTGTGATGTTTTCATGTGTGCTGAGAGCTTTGAGTTTTAAGTTATTTGACACTGGGTGGGGGTGGGGGGGGGGGGTGATTTTCACACAGAAACTTAATGGTGAAAGATTAACTTTGAGTGAACCTCGCATTGAAGTCTTTTAATAGGTACGTTTTGTAAAATAAATAAATAAATAAATAAAATAATGATGATAAAGAGAAGTAAAATAGGATTTAAAAAAAATCCCAAATCAGGCCAGTGGATATGATATTGTATACCCAGATGATTAACCCTTTCACCGCCAAGTTCGCATTTATGCACAGGCGTGGTAGAGGACCCATGTCACTGAAAGGTGACCATTCATTGGTCTGTTATCATTGAACCTACTGCTCTTAATGTTCGGTGGTAGGACAGGCCATATTTTCTATACACCGCAGAGGGAATCCCCAGCTGTTCTTAGCCACTGTCTTTTCTGTGTTTATACCACGAGGGAATTTTGTACTCTAAATTGACTGGCGGTGAAAGGGTTAAAAACAACTTGGCAAGGTATGGCGGTTTGTTTTCCGTTAAAAACACAACAACAACAACAACAAACAAACAAAAACAAAAAACAAACAAACAAACAAACCGGGCGCTGTTCAAAAGTTAGAACATGCCCTGTCAGGAGTAGGAAGGACCACCAAGTCACCAAGGCCTACGACTTGTAGAAGATGAAGACCACACCAGTGTGCTGGTGAAAGTAGTTGGGCAAAGGGGTCCTTGAGGACAGGCGCCACAGTCCCTCCTTCTCCATGTCGCCCATCTCCTTCTCCAGCCGGTCCTTGTACTCCGCCACCTCCCACAGGAACGCCTCGCGCATTACGATCACCACCGTGCCACCTGTTGGTGAAGACCCCAGCGCATTGGTGTACATAGCTATAGGTGTAATCTGCACCCTTCAGCACCGGTTGTTGTTTTTTTTTGTTTTGTTTTTTGTTTTTTGTTTTTTTGGGGTTTTTTTTTTTACATTTGGCTAGAATTCCAATCAGCTTATGTATGCAATAGTTCAGTTAAGTTTTCCAATGATTTAAGGAGGGTGTACAGACCCACTTTCGTCGGAACTTCTTCGGGACTCCCCGGTTTTGTTTTTGTTTTTGTTTTTTGCGAGAATCATGTGTGCATGCGCGTCCCCATTCTTTTTTTTTTTTTCTCCTGGTAACCGAAAGGCTAAAATTCCGTCGTGGAAATTGCTGTTCTGACGAAAGGATTTTGAACATTTTCGGTGACTGTTTTTGACAAGTTTTACAAGATCAATTTGGTTTTATGATTACACCCATTATTTGCTAAAGTGTTCAAAGTTTACTTTGAGCATGTTTCTTGTCACAAACCTGTCATTGCGTATTCGAACTGATCTATTTATAAACTATGCGGAAAAATTGTCCGAACAAAAGCAGGGCAAACTCAGCAGAAGCCAGTTTCGATGTCGTTGTATGACCTACTTCTCGCTCTGCGAGCGACGAAAAGACCGTCACGAAAGCGGGCCGCACACCCTGCCTAATCAGACGAATAATGCTTCAAGCTGTCCACATGACTGTGTTGATACATTTTACAACTGTCGAGAAGAAAGTAACAAGTGATGACGTCTAAATGATTAAATGAGTGCCTATCATTGTCTATCACATGTTGAAAATGTTGAAGTGGAATATTGTCCCTGTAAACGTTTCAATCGTTTCCGTTTTGTATGTTGTTAGGGAGGAACGTATACCCACCTGGCTTGACCACGCGTACCATCGAGCGTAATCCTGACGTAGGGATGTGACCTTCACACATGCCTCCTGCTATCACTGCGCAGTCGTACGTGTCTGCAAGCATGCAAGCACACACACACACACAAGCACGCACGCACGCACGCACGCACACACACACACACAAACACACACACACACACACACACACACACACACACACACACACACAAGCATACACAGACACACACACACACACACACACACACACACGCACGCACGCACGCACGCAAACACGCACGCACGCACGCACACACACACACACACACACACACACACACACACACACACACACACACACACGAGAGGGAGGAAGAAGTTTCAGTTTCAATATCAAGGAAGAAGATGACGAAAATGAAGTAGAAGAAGAACGACAACGGCAACAACAACAACAACAACGACAACAACAACGACAACAACAGCAACAACAACAACAACAACGACGACAACAGCAAAACAAACAGCAACAACAACAACGACGACGACAACAACAGCAACAACGACAACAACAATAACCACAACAACAACAACAACGACAACAACAGCACCAACAATAACAACAACGACGACGACAAAAACGACAACAACAACAACAACGACGACAACAACACCACCAAGAACAACGACGACGACAACAACAACAACGACGACGACGTCGACGACGACAACAACAAGAACGACAACAACAGCAACAACGACGACGACAACAACGACGACAACAACAACAACGACAACAACAGCAACAACAACAACAACAAATCAACAGTGGAGAAGGAGGAGGGGAAGGAGGAGGAAAGTCACCACTTTAAGCCTTCCACTCAAAGTTTAAAATAAAAACAATAATTAAAAAAACCTTCCATAGTTTAAAACCTTCCAATCTGATTTAAAATGTCCACTTCTTTCAAGAAGTCCATCAGCGCCCACGGACGGAGGGACATCACGAAACAAGGTCTTCAAAGAAACCGCTGTGTAATGTCCGTGTCTAACGCCATGCAGATCCCAACAGTCAAGGAGCACGTGTTTCACAGTGAGAGGCGGTGGTGTGTCCATCGAGATCGATGATGACCATCGTTGTCATCCAGCTGGGGGATGGGGGGAGGGTGGTGGTGGGGTGGGGGGGAGGATGCTCATGAATCTATCTGTGAATGCGCAGATGGCTGAATAGTCCAATCTGCGCACGAAATGTTCGCTGACAGTTGGGGCAGACAAAGACAGGCATACCATTGTCAGGGAACTTGTTTGCCCGTGACTTTCTGACCTGCCTCTTCTGAACAGCTGCAGCAGTCCTGTTGGCCTCATGGTGAGAGGCTCATCACAGGGAATACATCGAGGGGCCTCTTCCCCCTTCACCAAGTAAGAATGGGGCAGGAGGGAGGGAGGGAGAGGAGGGAGAGGAGGGTTGTGGAGGAGGGTGATTGTCCAGACTGACCAGGGTCCATGGGCAGGGGCGTGGAGTCCAGGTAACAGCAATACAGCTTCTCGTAGACCTTCTTCTGCTCGGCCTCGTCCAGCATCTTCTGGCTGGGGTCCAGGCCCTCCATCCTTCTGAAGCCCTGCTTCTGTAGCTGTGGACAGTGAGAGAGAGAGAGAGAGAGAGAGAGAGAGAGAGAGAGGGGTGAGAGGAGGAAGGAGAGAGAGAGGGGGGGGGGGGAGAGAGACATACACACGTATGTATATATATATATATATAGAGAGAGAGAGAGAGAGAGAGAATCAGTGTATTTGCAGGGAGCAAATGAGAGAGAGAGAGAAAGGGAGAGAGAGAGAGAATTAATCAGTTAAGCATGTTTACTGGGGGGCAAATGAGAGAGAGAGAATTAATTAGTTAAGTAAGTTATTTACTGGGGGCAAATTAGAGAGAGAGAGAGAGAGAGAAAGAGAGAGATGGAGAGAAAAAGAATGAATGAATGAATGAATTTTATTTACTGATGGTAACTGACTGACTGACTGAATAAATATATATATAAATTAATTGATTAAATTAATTTTTGACGACGGCGATGATGACAATAACGATGACGATGACGATGACAATGACGACGAAGAGGACGATGAACTGACCTTTTCCGCTACGATGCCAGTGCCACAGGCAACGTCGAGGACGAAGACTTTCTCCCTGTCAGTGGGGTACAGTTTGACCACTGCCTCGTGGGCAGCTAGGGCCCCGCGGTACTTCTCGTCGTTCATGTCCTGGGTTCAAACACACACAAACACGCGCGCGCGCACACACACACACACACACGTGCACACACACATACACACGCAAGCGCGCACACACACACAGACGCACACGCACGCACGCACACACATACACGAACACACATGTATGCATAGCCCCCACATGCCCCCCCCCCCCCACCCCCCCCCCACCCCCGCCACCCACCCTCTCACCCCATACACACACATATACAGAAATACATACCCACAGAAAGACACACACAGACACGGACACGCGGGCGCGCACGCACGCACGCACACACACGAATAGATAGATAGATACACATAGATAGATACATAGATTCGTGTGTGTATGTGTGTGATTGTGTGTCTAATAAATAAAATAATAATAATGGTATTTATATAGCGCTGGATCTTGTGCAGAGACAAATCAAAGCGCTTTCGCACCAGTCATTCACACATTCTGTGTCTGTGTATGTATGTATGTATGTATGTATATATATATATATATATATATATATATATATATATATATGTGTGTGTGTGTGTGTGTGTGTGTGTGTGTGTGTGTGTGTGTGTGTTTGTTGTCAGATTTTCGTTTTTTTGTTTGTTTGTTTGTTTGTTTTCCTTCCAACCTTTCGTTTTTCTGACACCCTTTCATTAGGGACAATACCTTATATAAATGAATAAACCATTCATCCATCCATCCAACCATCCAGCCAGCCTACCGCATCATACTGGGAGGCCCAGTCTTGGTAGACACCGGTGGAGGCCTCGCGAGAGATTCCGCGTTCTGCTGCCTTGAACACTGTGCCACCCTCGTAAACGAAAACACCGCTCTTCGAGGCGTTAGAGTTATCCCCCTTCTTCCTGTCGGCCATCTTGGTTGTTGATCTGAAGAGAAAATAAATATGTGGATTGGTAGGTTTTGGGATTTCTTTTTGTGTGTGTGTGTGGGGGGGGGGGGGGGGGGGGGGGGGAAGGAGGGGGGTGGTTTTGTGTGCGTGTGTGTGTGTGTGTGTGTGTGTGTACACTTTTATTTTCTTTGCTGGTGTGGGCATTTGCCCCTTCTGAGGAATGGTAGGTGTTTTTTGTTGTTTGCTTTATTATTATTTTTTTTTAATTATTATTTTTTTGCATACATTTTCATTTTTCTTTACTTTATATTTTCTATCTACCCTTCTTGTCGGCAATCTGGTTTACGTGAAGAGAACATGCAAGGATCAGTTACGTTTGTGAACAGCTTGATTTCATTTCTATATATCATCATAAATATGTCTTGTCTGTCAAGTTATCTTTCTCTTGCTGTCTGTCTGTCTGTCTGTCTGTCTGTCTATCCACCTGTCTGTCCATAGATACGACGGTCTTCGTTTTTGCCCCAGGACCTTCGGATTTCAGATGATGAAGAGAAGACGACTTTCTATTGTATTGTATTGTATTGTATTGTATTGCATTGCATTGTATTGTATTGTATTGTGTTGCATTGTGTTGCATTGTGTTGTATTGTTCTGTGTTGTGCTGTGTTGCGGTGTGGTGTGGTGTGGTGTGGTGTGGTGTGGTGTGGTATGGTGTGGTGTGGTGTGGTGTGGTGTGGTATGGTGTGGTGCTTTGTTTTGTTGCGTTGCTTTGCATTGCATTGCGTTACTTTTTGTCACAACCGATTTTTCTATGTCATATTCGAGATGAATTCCTCGGGGAGAGCGCGTCGCCAAAGTACAGCGCTACCCAAAACTTTTTCGAAATTATTTTGTTCTGTCCGCAAGCGTATTCCTGTTTATATCAGATTTGATTTTTCCCAGGACTATTCAAGTCCTTTATTGCTTTTTTTCACGCGCGTTGAGTGCATGCTGTACACGGGACCTTGGTTTATCGTCTAATCATAAAAGACTAGCACCCAGACCACCACTCAATGTATAGTGGAGGGGGGCTTATTAAAAAAAAAATCTCGGTCTGTACATGAGTCTCGAAGACGTGGACAATCGCTTCTTAGTCGGGTATGTAACCACTACACCACCCTTCCACATCAGACTTCCTTCTTCTTCTTCTTCTTCTTCGTTCGTGGGCTGCAACTCCCACGTTCACTCGTGTATGTACGCGAGCGGGCTTTAACGTGTATGACCGTTTTTGTTTGTTTGTTTGTTACCCCGCCATGGAGGCAGCCATACTCCGTTTTCGGGGGCGGGGGGGGGTACATGCTGGGTATGTTCTTGTTACCATAACCCACCGAACGCTGACATGGATTACGGGATCTTTAACGCTGCGTATTTGATCTTCTGCTTGCGTTTAGCAGGTCTATGCATATGTTGACCTGGGAGATCAGAAAAATCTCCACCCTTTACCCACCAGGTGCCGTTACCGAGATTCGAACCCGGGACCCTCAGATTGAAAGTCCAACGCTGTAACCACTCGGCCATTGCGCCCGCCAGACTTCCGAACTCAGGGTCTCAGCCTCGAATCTCAGTAAGCGCTCAGCGGGTGACGTTTAAAAAAAAAAAAAAGTACCATACACAAAGGAACCCCTGGAAAAAATATTTAGAAGTTAGCAAAACAAAGACACTTGCAAGCTGATATATATATATCGCGATGCATTGTGACGACGCCTTCTCCAAGTGGAGAGCAGCTAGGATTTCAACAGAGGAATCTTTCTTGACAAAGAGTCCTTTAACATTTGTTGCTGTTGCTGTTGTCAAGTCTGTATATCTATAGAAAAAAAATACAACAACAAGGGAACAAAGACTGAAAAGTGACACTGACCGAACGCTGTGTAGTTGACTGAAGGCCCTGGTAGGTGGGTGGGTCGGTGGGTGGAGCGACTGACTCAGGGAGATAAGCGGTGTGTGGCTTGAGAAGTTGTCGCACTTACTCCCTCAGCCTCATTGCGGATCATGGGACCCCAACCGTGCGTTTTATTCGATTTTCGTCGGTCCTGAAGGGCACGATCCCATTCGGAAAGTACGTGCTTCGGTTGAAGTTGTTTCTTAAAACGATGAATATTCATGTCAGTGGGACGAGACCAGACAAGTATTTAAAAAAAAAAAAAAAAAAAAAAAAAAAAGCATTGACTGCCCCCCCCCCCCCCCCCCCCCCCCCCCCCCGAAATAAAAGGAACGATGCAAATTGGATATTGAAGAAAAAAAACAACAGCATGAACAAGCCATGCGCGAAAGAATGTAAAAATTTCCGAAGAATATTATGGACCTTTTCTAGCTGACAAAAGCATTACTTATTGCTCTCTACATTATCTGTGAAATCGGTTCGTAGTTTCATTGCATAACTAGATTTCTACTTCAGGTAACTAGTTTGTTATTGATTTTAAAATACAACGATACATCACGTGTTCTTCATTCTCAATCACTCCATATTAGCTATATAGTTTATCCTGATTACTGCTTAAAAAAAAATTTAAAAAAATAAAAACAGCTTCTTTGAAAGACAATGGCCAAAAGCCTAATTTTACAATCCAACCTATGTTAAAAACAACAAAACCTTTCACTCTCAAAAATGAATTTGAATGTTCCACGTAAACTGTGGATAATCATTCTGGACTACATAGTTTAGCCCATTATTTGATGGTAAATGTCTATCAGAAGTTGTTTAAACCAAGAAATGAAAGATTTTTCATGACCATCCCTTTGTTGCTACCATACGTATCCAAACCCTAGGCCAAAGAAGAGGTCAACCACTTACACGCAAGAGACCAAACATTTTTTTTATTTTATTAAATCATTTTTGCCTAGAGTAATTAGCTGGTTGAAGAAACTGCCCATTGTCCGTTGTTAATACTCTTAGCCAGTAATCCTTATGTGGGAACCGATCCAAAGAACCCTCACTTCCTAGGCGGGCATATTACCCACTAAGCCACCGGCCCACAAATGTCTACCGTCGCGTGCACGCAAATCATAGTTTCAGTTTTTTCAAGGAGGCGTCACAGCGTTCGGACAAATCCATATACGCTACACCACAACTGCCAGGCAGATGCCTGACCAGCAGCGTAACCCATGCGCTAAGTCATGCCTTGA
This sequence comes from Babylonia areolata, assembly GCF_041734735.1. Taxonomy (NCBI): domain Eukaryota; kingdom Metazoa; phylum Mollusca; class Gastropoda; order Neogastropoda; family Buccinidae; genus Babylonia; species Babylonia areolata. The sequence continues at coordinate 34,432,236 of NC_134900.1, forward strand.
GTGCATGCTTATAATCATGATTATTTATGTACTTATCTGAATGGGTTTTTCTGCATCTTTTTTTTTTCTTTTCAGAAGGCAACATTCCTGTTGCTTGCCATGGGTCCTTTTTCAGTGCGCCAAGTGCGTGCTGCACACGGAACCTCGGTTTATCGACTCATCCGAATGACCAGACGCTCAGTTTTGATTTTTCCAGGCTAAAGTGGGAGAGCGGGAATCGAACCCACACCCTCACGGACACTATTGGCAGGTGAGCGTCTAAACCATTCTGCCACCTAACTCTTCAGGCAATCATAACTTAATCTAGTTACACTCCTTATTGGGCAATGAACGGGCATATCAGATATCTGTTTCATACCGCACATGGCAAAGTAGTTCTCTTTGTTTCTTTTCGTTTTCTTGTGTGTGTGTGTGTGTGTGTGTGTGTGTGTGTGTGTGTGTGTGTGTGTGTGTGTGTGTGTGTGTTGTTTGTTGTTGTTTTTTTGACTGGCCTTGCCTTGCCTTGTCTTGCCCTGGCCTTGCCTTGCCTTGCCTTGCCCTTGCATTGCCTTGCCTTGCCCTGCCCTTGCCTTGCCTTGCCCTGCCCTACCCTTGCCTTGCCTTGCCCTGCCCTTGCCTTGCCTTGCCTTGCCTTGCCTTGCCTTGCATTGCATTGCATTGCCTTGCCTTGCCCTGCCCTGCCCTTGCCTTGCCTTGCCTTGCCTTGCCTTGCCTTGCCCTGCCCTGCCCTGCCCTTACATTGCATTGCCTTGCCTTGCATTGCATTGCATTGCATTACCTTAAGTTTGACCTTTCTTGCGGTAAAATTTCCTTCCCTTGTCTTGAATTGCTTTCCCTTGCGCCGGTGAAGTTCCATTGTCACCGTAACTAACCCAGCTGGCCCCATTCAGTAGGGCTTCCTGAACGAATCCCTTTCCAATGCCTGTTTACCGGGAATACCCAAACAATTCGCTCTGCGCTTACGGGCGATGGCTTGAAATTACAATTAACATCGCTGCCAAATTAAACTTGAAGTTTAACGGCACGCGCGCGCGCTTTTGTGTGTGTGTTGTGTTGTGCCGGTGTGTGTGTGTGTGTGTGTGTGTGTGTGTGTGTGTGTGTGTGTGTGGTCCTCTCTCTTGAATTTCATTGTCCAGTGTCGTGCATATCGCATGTAAGTTTCTTTTTAGCAATTAAACGTCAGTTTTTACAGTATACAGCTCAGCTGTGCATGTTTTTACATGGAATATTTGGTTAATAATAATAATAATAATAATGATAATATTAATAATAATATGATGATGATGATATTAATATGATGATGATGATGATATTAGTAATAATGATAATAACAATGATATGATGATGATAATAATGATAATAATAATAAGAAGAAGAAACTACAACAATGTTATTATTTTTTAAGTATTACTACTACTACTACTACTACTACTACTACTACTACTATCATCATCATCATCATCTGTAGTAGCAGTAGTAGTAGTGATATTATTATCAGAATTGTTAGTACTTTCATTATCCTTATTATCTATGATTATTATTATTACTACTACTATTATCATCATCATCATCATCTGTAGTAGCAGCAGTAGTAGTAGTGATATTATTATCAGAATTGTTAGTACTTTTATTATCCTTATTTATCTATTTATCATATTATATCATAATTTATCATATTTCTATTTCGCGGCAAATGATTTCACAGGATTTTTGTAGTCACTGAACCATAGCAAAACGAATCAGTCTGAAAGACATTTCGTCTCAGTTTCCTAGAATATGTGAGTGCGCCTGAAAATGTCACAATACAACAGAATAAGGCTTGAAAATAGTACTTTTTCCTTAAATCGTTCCTTTAGCTGTTTTCGATAACTCTGAACGTACGTGATCAGATTTATCGTTCCTTGGGTTGTTGATTTCACTTTCGCCAGCAGACGTTGCAAAATGGTGGGGACTTTGCAGAACAAGAAAGGCAAGTTCTTTCGTTTAATTCGGGGTACTTTTAACAAACATCATGCTTATAATTCCATGTGATTCGTGCTTTCCACTGCATTGATAAATATGGTCAAAATTTTCGGGAAAATGTAACGCAGCAATTAAAAACAAGGAACACAAGTTTCGTCCGCAGAAATGCCGGCTCGTTTCTGCAGTGTGTAATTTGGATATTGTGTCACAATAAGCATACAATATTTGACTGGCTGTACGTTTAACACACTGCGAAAAACAAAATTCCCCAAAGTGTCGATTGATGTAATAGGCTGACAAAACAAAACACAAAAACACGGTATGAATGATTGTGTGTACTGTTGGATCATATCGTAACTCGCAATTAAACGTAACAACAGGATATGATCATGAAGTGCAGATCGTATTTAACATAACAACTGTAAACACAAAACACGCTATGGATGATTGTGTTTATTGTTGGATCAAAGCGTAACACGCAATTAAACGTAACGACAGGATGTAATAATAAAGTGTGGATCAT
>NC_134900.1:34442220-34452220 GCF_041734735.1 Babylonia areolata
CTCTGTTTCTGTATTTCTGTCTGTGTCTGTCTGTCTGTCTCTCTCTGTGCCTCTCTGTCTCTGTCTGTCTCTCTCTCTGTCTGTAAGTCTCTGTTTCTGTCTGTCTGTCTGACTGTCTGCTTCTCTCTCTGTGAGTCTCTGTTTCTGTCTATCTATATCTCTGTCTCTCTTTATCTGTCTCAGTCTGTCTGCGCGCACACACGCGCGCGTATTTATATATGGATTTTTCCGAACATAGTGACGAGAAAGAGAGAGAGGGAGAGGGGATGTTTTGGTTGCATGGTCAACTGATTTTGAACTTCTTTTTTCTTTTCTTAGGGGTGGGGGTGGGGGGTCATATGGGTACGCGCGCTTGTTGTATCTGCACATGTCAGTGCGTGCATGAATGCGTATATGTGCGTAATGTGTGCGTGCTTTCAGTGTGTGTGTGTGTGTTTTTGTGTGTGTTCCAGTCACGTGGGAAGGTGCGTTCATCTCATGCAGCTGACAGACAGGGAGTTGTACACATTATCATTACATTTATACATCGGGTATATATGTAGCCGTGTACCGAGAGGTTATTCAAGGGTACGGCACAAAAGACTTAACTAATAATGATGATTCACTGAATTAAAGGATAGACAAAAATTCCCGCGCACAGGCCAGGAACATATAGAGACCAGTCACGAAAGGATTTTCTATTGTTTTATTTACAATAGTTATGTAGAGAAAAACTAAGAAGAAGACATCAAAGACAGTGCCTGGAATGACACAAACAAATGTCATTAGCACAACATGTCGGCACAATTGAATAATAAAGCACATGTATACATATTACATGGAAATACTACCACTTGGAAATGCATATGTGTGAAGACCAAACACTGACATCAAATGACATTTCTAATACATTTAAATAGTGCAGTTAAAGTGATTGAAGCTATGCTGATTTAGTGAAAGTACACTGACAGTATAGATTAGGTAAAGCTTATACTGTGTCAAAGTGACTCAAATGAATCAGTTTATCATGTTGCACTATACTGGAGTAAGCCGTATAGGAGAGAGAGCATGATAACTAAATTACAATTAACAGACTGATACATATCAGGTGGTTTTAACCAGTAGCTGATATCACCACAACAGAATACTACACACATCTTAGAGTACTGAGCACACTGTAGCAGTACAACTGATAATTTTATCAGCATGTAAAATAATACATGAATAATAAACAAGATAACAGAATCAGTGGCTTTGATATTATACTGGCAAACTGATAGACCAGACAGTAAGTGAATAACTATCATGGCTTAATCATTAAGTGGTGAATGAACTTACACAAGTTATCCATTGCATCAAAGCCAAATATAAACATAGCTAAGCTTGTACTCAACATTTAAATCGCCTCCGCTGAAGCGGGGATAAGTAACCTAACCTTCATCAGTGACAGCAGATGAGAAAGAATGCGTCTTCCACTAGAACATTCTGGAACAAACTATCTTGTGTCCCGAGACGTCATTGACTGTGACGTTAAGAAGAATCAAATGGAATACTGCTACGAGCATATGACGACATGGCGATATTCTACATCAATCATAGCCGAGCTGTGACTACATGTCAAAGCAATAACTGAACAAAGAATTAACTGAACAAAGCAATAACTGAACATACTCACATGAACACAAGTACTGTGTTGAACAATACAACTTACAAATCAACACATTCTACACACTAGTACTTACAGCAATACGTAGCGAGGTGTCAGCCGTTGTGAGAACACACACGACACACACTCACACTGCCCGCGACGCAGCAAGAGAGAGAGCAGCTCTGGTCAGATGCTGACCAGGTATGAAATGACCACTCATCACTCACTGTGCCAAAGTATGCAAGTTAAGCGAACTACAAAGACAGTCACGTGCGCTGCGAACAGATTGACACTAATCTGGCCAAATCTGACAACAAATGTGTTTCTTAAAAGGTGTTCAGTGACAGATTTCTAAATGATTCCTGAACCGATTTACGTCGGATAAGTTGCAAAAGAAAGAGCTCAACACCTTCTTTATAGTGAGTATAAAATGAAGTGTTGATTATTTAAGATGAATTTATAATCTTAATTTAAGTCACCTGAACAGGGTCAGTTTTAATGAGCTCGTCACTGAAAATTACAAACTGCGTTAAATCATTTTAACATAGGCAAACATAAATGGAATAGATTTAAAGATGGAATTGCGACGATTCTGCCGACAAAGACGTATTAATTAAACACTTTGGAGCAGAAACACATATTCCAGCTCAGCCAATAGCGTACCGCGACGCTGACACTGGTCGAGCCGTGAGTGGGCTGTCTGGCGAGAACAAAATGATGTAAGCCGCTTGGCGTTCAAACTAGGAGTGATGTCACACAATCTGTCGTCTGATGTAGCTCGTGTGTGAGCAGTTTTGGAGCAAGCATAGCGTGCTTGGTCACATATAGTAACGTCTGGAGACGTTTTCCCTAGCAAACACCTGTGGGAAGTGCTGCGCATCCAGAATCTGCCTCTTCTCCCATATGAGGACACACACACTGACAGATAAGTCTGCCTGCCTGCCTACTCATCTTTCGGTCCGACGGGAGACGCCATCATCATCATCATCATATAGTAACGTGATGTTACGCGTGCGTTGTGTTTGTTCGTGCGTGTGAGACCATACTCATGCTCTGTGTGTGCTATTGGTAATCAAGGTACCCACACTCATATATTTCGGTATTATACATATCCGGATATATTTCTTCCGTGCATATCCAGATGAGGAAGTGGGCTTGGGTTGGGTTGGACACACCCTGCGTAGAGGACAGGCCCACATTCCATGCCACGCCTTGGACTGGAACCCACAGGGGAAGCAGAAGAGGGGACGGACGACCAGTCACCACCTGGAGAAGAACTCTCTACAGGCAGAACTCAAGTCTACCAACATGACCTGGGGGTGAAGCCAAGAGAACAGCCCAAGACAGAGCGAGATGGGGATCTACAGTGCGGGCCTTATGTTCCGACCGGAACGAAGAGGATTAAGTAAGTAGCAACGCATGTTAGTGTGTGATGTTTTGTGTGTGCGCGTGTGTGTGTGTGTGTGTGTGTTTATGTTTGTATGTGTGTGTGTGCTTTGAATCTGATTAACGCGTTAAAGCGCTTTGAGAGCTTTTGGAAGCTCGTTATAAATGTACTATTTTCTTCTTGTTCTTGTTATTGGTGTTGCTGTTGTTGTTCTCCTTCTTTTTCTTCTTGTTCTCATTATGATTGTCATTATTATTTCAAGGAAAAGAAGCGAGCAAAACAAGGAAAAGACCATGGCAACCCAAACAAAGACACACACTCACACACCTGTTCCATCTCGAATCATTCATTGCATTCTGTGAAAGAGTGAAAGGTATATGAATTTTTTTTTTTTAAATATATATACAAATATATATATATATATATATATATATATAAAGGAAGAACGAACGAGCGAACACACACAACGTTCATAGTGTTTAATAATGCAGAAGCAGAAATTTCCATAACATCGTGTAGTCGACAGTAGTCCGGTTACATTCAGTGTGATTCTTCCACACAGGTGCAGTATAAAGTAGAAATTAAGAAAAAGAAAAACAGATGAATAGATAAATAAATAAAACTTTCGCTTATTACCAAAAGACTGACAGAGAGAGAGAGAGAGAGAGAGAGAGAGAGAGAGAGAGAAGATGACAACAACGATAACGACGATGTCGAGGAAGGAGGCGGGGATGTACTTCCACTATCCTCCCACAATACTGGGTGCATACTCAAAAGACGGATCAACTTTCTTTTCAATAAAAAAAAAAAAGAAGAAAGAAGTAGAAAGATCCTAGTTCTGCTCTCGTTGCTGGCATATGATGCCTTCACACAGATGAATGCTGACCACATAAAACAGGTGAAACCAAAATAATACCTCGTCAGTTACAATTTACCGTTTCATTAAAATAACAACAACACTATTTTATCTGGAATTTCCGTATAGAGAAGCACATAATAATTCATTCTATATCTTAAAAAAAAAAATCGGCGATCATTACAAGAAGATTGAAAGTTTGAAAAAAAAACAACCAGCTTTTAGTTCGTTCCAGTTTCAACGATCAGAGGTGTTAAAGAGTGAGAACTAATCCATGTGCGCTGCACATATTTCATAACAAACATAACTGACATTCTGATAACTTCAGTGATTTCTTCCAAGTAATTTGGATTGTATAGATATTTAAATAAATACGTAAATGAATAACTTTCCACCTGCTTTCTCTCTCAACACAACCCAGCACAAACCATAACAGACTACCGAGTTAAAAAAAAATTAAATAAAGCACTTAATAAAGCAAGGCAGAATAAGGCACAGTAGCGTGCAAACATGAGCTTAACCCTCTTGCACTCACATATGAACGCAAGAAGGTTAAGGACGAATGCCAACAATACTTCGTTTATCAAGCTCTCACCACGTGGTACTCGCAAGGGACATAATCAGAAAGGGGGGAAACAACTCATTCGTACAGCAAAGAGACAACCATGGAAATGAAAACGAAAGTCCGAGAGAGAGAAGAAAAAAAAAAGTCATACGAGCGAAACTATGCAGTCACGTTCAACCATTTCGACTGCACAAGGATAAAGCTGTTGTCGTCGACGGCAAAAGCATCTTGGATTCTTATGAAACATTTCCGAGTTGACACAGCAGACCTGTTTGGGTGGACAGGCCACTGAAAGAATAATAATATATGAGAACTGTGAAAGCGTTGTGGGTTTTGAATTGTTTATCAGTTATTTTCAGTGTTAACAGAAGATGGACACTGTGCATCTAAGAAGATGGACCTTGTGCATCTAAGAAAAGCCTCAGCTTTAACAACAAAACAACAGACGACCAATCAGAAAAAAAAAATTGCGAAGGAAGAGTGGGAGTGGGTGGTGGGTGGAAAGAGACAGGGGGAGATAAGTGAAAGAGTTGTTAACCTAACATAAATGCACCGCGTGCAGTTGCATAGCAATAACAACGACAACAAGAGTAATAATCATTATCACCGGACTTCCAGCTTCTGTCCTAATACTAAGTTCAGTAAACAGTTGGGCACGCTCCCTACCACAACCCCACCACCACCACCCCACCACCCCTCCCATCTTTCTCCCTCCCTCCTAAAGAAAACACCAATCAGTTGGCTGGCGCCGACGGCGGAGGGGAGGGGAGGGGACAGTACAGGTGGTAGGATAGGAAGGGAGGGGAGGGGATGCGTGCGCTGTTCGCTAGCGTGTCCGCGCAAGTGGATGCTGAGTTTATCCTTTCTTCTCCTCGGCAGCCAGGGTATCTTGCAGACTGGCCAGAAGGGCATCCCAGGCTCCCTTCATGTCGGCTGAGGCCCCTCCTCCCAGGGTCTTCTCCAGGAAGGGGCCGAACACCTCACGCATTTGCTGAAAGGATTGGGTGGGAAAGAAAAAGAAAAAAACACAACAAACAACAACGTATTATTGTCGTGTCTTTGAAGTGGGTTGAAGGCGAGAGCACGATGCAGTGCGTGCGCGTGCGTACGGAAGCCCGTGCACACACACACACACACACACACATACACAAGCACGCACGCCCCCCATCCCCTCCCCCCCAACAAAAAAAAAATCCAAAATCACACAAGTGACTGTGATTGTTTACCCTAATACGCCCTTGAATTGCATTCAATCAGATGAGTAAAATAGGTTGTTTTAAGTTCTTGTTTCAACGCTTGGAAACAGTTAGCTGCCGTGGAGACTGAAGAGGTCAGCTTCGCAGACTGACGACTGGGAGGATGTGGGTTCGAGCCTCACTGGAGATGTGTGTGTGTGTGTGTGTGTGTGTGTGTGAGGGTGTGTGTGTGTGTGTGAAGGTGTGTGTGTGTGTGTGTGTGTGTGAGTGTGTGTGTGTTGCGTGAGTGTGTGTGTGCGTGTGTGTGTACGTGTGTGTTGCGTGTGTGTGTGTGTGTGTGTGAGGGTGTGTTGTGTGTGTGTGTGAGTGTGTGTGTGTGCATGTGTGTGTGTGTGTGTATGTGTGTGTGTGAGTGTGTGTGTGTTGTGTGTGTGTGTGTGTGTGTGTGTGAGGGTGTGTTGCGTGAAGGTGTGTGTGCGTGTGTGTGTACGTGTGTGTTGCGTGAGTGTGTGTGTGTGTGTGTGAGGGTGTGTTGTGTGTGTGTGTGAGTCTGTATGTGTGCATGTGTGTGTGTGTGTGTATGTCTGTGTGTGTGTGTGTGTTGTGTGTGTGTGTGAGGGTGTGTTGTGTGTGTGTGTGTGTGTGTGAGTGTGCGTTTGTGTGTGTGTGTGTGGGGGGGGGGGGTGTTGTGTGTGTGTGCGTGTCGCTCTGTGTGTGAGTGTGTGTATGTGTGTGTGTGTGTTGTGTGTGTGTGTGAGAGAGAGAGAGAGAGAGAGAGAGAGAGTGTGTGTGTGTATGTGTAGACATACATAACTACGTTGTATTTCTGCATGTGCTAAAATAGCGTAAGACAGACGCACGCGCTATTGTCCTCCTCCAGTCTGCAGTCACTTGTGGTTACCGTCACTAACCCCACCCCTCCCTCCTTATATAATGTTTACTACTACTACTGCTACTACTACTACTACTGCTACTACTACTAGAATATGTCTTTATTACCAAGTGTACCGGGGTTACAAGGAATATTTGGGGGTGGGGGGGGGGGGGAGGGTATAGTACATAACAATGTATGAACACGAATCGAAAATCATACACAAACACAGATACAGTAGAAATTAGGATACATACAAGTTCATATCAATATAAAAACTTGTGCATACTCACACATGCACGCACTGCACACACGCACACGCACACACGCGTTTGAACAGAAGCCGCATATTACATGTGGATGGGGCTGATGACTAGATCTTCAGGTAGATGGTTGTTGGTTGCACATTTCTAGTTATCAGACTGGATTTGTTCGAGAGACAGGGCATTGACTGCTTTGGGGGAAAAGCTATTGTGATAAAAAGAAATACAAATACAATATACTACAGCGCCAGCCATTCTTTTGTGTGTGGGTGTGTGTATTTTCCTGCGTGCAGTTTTATTTGTTTTTCCTATTTTTCTACATAATTTTGCCAGGAACAATACTTTTGTTATCGTGGGTTCTTTTACGTGCGCTAAGTGCATGCTGCACACGGGACCTCGGTTTATCCGTGTAGTAGTAGTAGTAGTAGTAGCGTTATCATTATCCTCATCATCATCACCTGGAAGCGGGCGGGGCCGACTTTGCGGGCCACGTGGTTCCTGCCCAGCTTGACGGCCAGTCCGTTGACACACTCATCGTCGCTGAGGGTGTCGATGAAGGCGCCTAGGCCCGTGAAGACCGCCATGGCGTGGGCCCGGCCCACCCCGGTGGACTTGAGACCATCGTCAGCCATGCCCTTGAAGTGCGGGAAGTGGGTCCGGGTGTCCGGGAAAGTCTTGAACAACCTGCCCATCGGGAAGGATGGAAAATGTTAGATACATAGATAAATGAATTGATTACACAACATTAAAATCAAGTACGTCAGTCCTTCCCGTGGGGATGCCGGGGGTCTTTCAGTATAAATAGCATCTCCCCGCCTTCTGGAAATTCTGTGCTAGAAATTTCCTCTTTTCTATCACTCTCTTTGTTTCTGCCTTTTTTTCTGTCTTCAATGTTGTCTCCTTTTTTTTCTGCCTTCCCCAGTCCATTCCCCTTTCTGTTTTTCAAGCAAGCCTTGACACTTTTTTTCTTCTCTTTTCCGCAGCCTATGATGTACTATCTGTGCTGTTTTGCTCTGGCGATTAGGTAGTGAGATGTAAACACAGGGATGGGCACAAGCTGCTCATTATGCAGTGTTATTTGCCTATATTCCCTTTGTAAATGTATTTTTGTTTGGCTTGGAAGTATTGTTTTGTTTTGTTTTCCTTTTTTACGATTTTTTGTAATCTGGGTATGATAAATTAAGCGGAATGGCTGGCGTCCTCAGCATGGCCTAGTCATTTTCCATAAGGAGCTAAATGGTTGGGATGCTGTGTCATGAACTGTGTTTTGTGGGTTTGTCTTAGCGGTTTTTTTTCCGTAAATGTGACAGTTTTGTGTTGACGCGGTTGAGCATTTGTATGGTTTGACAGTCCTGGTATGGGCCTGTGCGGTAGGCTGAACTATAAGCAACAAGAATGAGTTCGTCAGTGTGTGTGTGCCATGCCCTCGAAGTGCGGGAAGTAGGTCTGGGTGGCCGAGAACGTCTTGAACAACCTGCCAACAGGCCAAGGGCAGAAAATCTAAAATAGATAAGTATCAGTATCTCAAGGAGGCGTCACTGCGTTCGGACAAATCCATATACGCTACATCACATCTGCCAAGCAGATGCCTGACCAGCAGCGTAACCCAACGCGCTTAGTCAAGCCTTGAGAAAAAAAGATAATAATAAATAAATAAAATAAAATAAATGAAAATAAATAAATAAATAAAATGAATGAAAATAAATAAATAAAGTGATACTACTACTACTACTACTAATAATAATAAATAAATAAATAAATAAATAGTTGGATAAATGAATTACACAAAATTAGAATAAAGTACATGTGTGTGTGTGTGTGTGTGTGTGTGTGTGTGTGTGTGTGGCATGCCCTTGAAGTGGGTCCGAGTGTCCGGGAACGTCTTGGAACAACCTGCCACAGGGCAAGGATAAGAGGTAAATAAATAATAATGAGTGATGATGATAATAAAAAGAACATCAAAAAGAAGTGCGTGAATGTGCCATGCCCATGAAGTGAAGGAATTGGTTGCAGATTTCTGGGAATGTATTGAACGACCTGCCACAGGGAAAGGATGAAAAATGCATACACACGTACATACATATGTATATATGCATATATACATTATATATATATATATATGATAGTCAGTCGTGTCCGACTATGACCATCAGAACAGCAGAGGAGGCAACTGCTTTCCGACTATTTGGGCTAGAATTTGATTATAGTGGAGAGAGTCTTGCCCAATTACATCCCCACTCTCTCGGCCAAGAGGCTTTTAGGACAGTCGGCGTTGGGATGGTTCCCAAAGGCCAACTAGCCCACAAGGCTGCAGCACTAAGAGCCAGTGCAATTTTGCCTCCTAGTTTGAGAGTCATAGTCCTTCACAAAAGACTAAGCTATAAAAGGTTTCCCATTGACTGGAGAAACCATTGATAATACAGCTCTCACTTTGCTGTTGGCCCAAATGTAAACTTATGTCAATCTGTGATATAATATACATGCATACATACATACATACATATATATATATGCGTGTGTGTGTGTGTGTGTGTGTGTGTGTGTGTGTGTGTGTGTGATGTTGATATATTTTGTTGTTCCTTTTACAGACAACCGACAGACCTGGAGGAATCTGGTGAACAGATTAGTGTGACGCCTCAGTGACTCTTCACAGTGTTGAGGAAGGAGGTGGAGAAGAAGAAGAAGAAGAAGAAGAAGGGGGCGGAGAGGCTGAGGGGAGGACGGGGAAAGGGGGGTGAGTGGCTTAAGTGTATGTGGTGTCTCTGTGTGTGTGTGTGTGCGTGCGTTAATATGTGTGTGCGAGTGTTTGTCTGTATGTATGCGCGAAATGATATACGACTTGTACTTTTTAATCGTTAGTTTTGTGGCAGAAAAATTGAGAGAGGGGTGGGGGGGGGGGGGGGGAGTGGAGTTCTGGTGGAAGGGGGTGGCGGTAGGGGTCGGGAGGTGAGGGTAACGGGTGAACTTGGAGGAACGAATGGGAAGGGGACGTGGCTCGGAAGAGGAAGAATAGAAGTACAAGACCATGTCAACCTCTCTCAGACGACCTCATAACTTCCGTCACACAGTGTGTAGGAGAGGGTGGCGGGGGCGGGGTGGGGGGGGGAGGATAAAGGGTGGTGGTGATGGGGTTTAGGGAGGAGGAGGGGGGTGGTGGTAAGGGGAGACGACAGACGCACGCGCTATTGTTCTCCTCCAGACTGCAGTCACTTGTGGTTACCGTCGCTAACACCCC
>NC_134900.1:34462220-34467220 GCF_041734735.1 Babylonia areolata
GCATTCAGCACTCATAATTTTCACCATGTCCACAATAAAGAAAACTGTACAAGCTTCCCCAAAAGTGGTCCTTAATTTTCTGTGAACCCTGTATCTGCATCATCACCCAAAGACTCAGACACGACGACCGCTGCCATTCTCTTGCAAGGAACTCCAGAGGTCAAAGTCACACGGAACGGTGTGCACGTGTAAAGGTAAAACAGCGGCAAAAACAACCTCTGCCACAAACCCAGACACTGACGCGCCTTGTGTTGTGTTCCGCTATACTGCCGTTTGTCAGCATGATAACCTCCACCCCCCCCCCCTCTCTCTCTCTCTCTGTCCCCTTATATCTCTCACCTCTTATTGTCCTCTATTCAGTGTTGTAAATGTCAAATCACCATTCATGTATCCATGACAATAATATACGTGCTGTACTGATATAATGATTCCCCCCATTTGTTTTTGTTACTTCGAGGGCTGCTTGAAAAAAAAGCATTATTTTGCTTACTGTTTTACCCTCAGAAAATAAAATTTATTCAATTCAATCCAGTTCTCTCTCTCTATCTATCTTTTGTCTTTTTCTTCTTCTTTATGTCCCTCTCTCTCTCTCTCTGCCTCACTCTGTTTGTCCTTTCTCTCTTTTCTACCCTTTGTTTGCTTTACATATATTGGCGCTGTTCTTTATAATGGATGTTAACACGGAAGCCCCCCTCCCCCATCCCCCCCCCCCCCTTACCCCTGTTGTCACGGGCAGAAAGGCCTAAACAATAAACCATTCAGACTTCTCTCTCTCTCTCTCTCTCTCTCTCTCCTTGTGGAGTAGCAATTGCTGTCATTGTTTTAGTTTAATGTTGCTGTGGTAGTTCATCATCTTCATCATCTTCTTCTTCTCCTTCTTCTTCTTCTTGTGGAATAACGATGGCTATCATTGCCTTTTACGTCGCTGTGGTTCTGGTTCTTCTTCTTCTTCTTCTTCTACTTCTTCTTCTTCTACTTCTTCTTCTTCATTGTGATAATAATGATTATGATTATTCTCTCTTTGTGGAATAACAATTACTGTCTTTTCATGATATCAGTAATAATGGTGATGACGATAACAACAACAATACTACTACTATTACTGCTACTTCTATTACTGCTACTACTACTACTACAAAACGAAGAAGAAGAATCATGAATATTCCCAGTGTCAATGTCTGCTTCAACAAAACTAATTAAAAACAATTAGAAAAGAAATATTCATCCGGAAGGAAGAAAAAAGAAAGAAAGGAACTATGATAGCCTGAAGCTGATTACAAAACCGATATCGTGACGTCACACACGTGCATGCACGCGCACGCGTTCAACATGCTCGTGACAAAAGACTGAAAATTTTCTTTATTAGGAAAAAAAAAAGAAGAAAAAAAAAAGAGAAGACAGAGTAATCAAATGTATCTTCGTATTCGAACACGATTTTGGTGTTCCAGATTCATTCAGTTCAATTGTGAGGAATCGAAAGGGTGGTAATGAAAATAGAGACCAAAACTTTTTTTTATTAAATAAATAAATAAATAGATAAATTAATTCATTAACACATTAATAAATGAATAAGAACATCAGACCGAGTTGCCAATCACAATTAGCTATAATCAGAAAACTGCGAAGCAAAATGTAATGTGATGTGAAACTTTCTGCTTCCCGCCCCCCCACACTCATCCTTAAAATGCTTTATTTAAATGATATTTTCCAATATTCTGTCTGTGTGTGTGTGTGTGCGTGTGTCACACGCACACACACACCCACGCACGCTCGCACGCAGGCACACACACACACACATACCCCCCCCCCCACACACACACACGCACACGTACGCACGCACGCACGCACACACACACACACACATACCCACCCAACCACCTAACCCCTACTACCACCACCACCACCTCAACACGCAAACACGCACACGCACGCACGGGTACACACACACACACACACACACACACATGCACACACACACACATACCCCCCCCCCCCAACCCCGCAACCCCCACCACACACACACACACAGACACACACACACACATAGCCCCTCTTCCCCCGTCCTAAACACACACACGCACGCGCGGGCACACACACACACACACACACACACACACACACACACAAATACACACATGCACACACACACACACACATACACCCCCCACCCCAGCAACCCCCACCACCATCACCACACAAACACACACACACACACACGCCCCCCATCCCATGCGCTCGTTCCAATATGAAACACATGCCAACTGTCATCGCTCTAACCACGGTCTGTCATCGGGTCGTTGCCTCCCCGTCATGACAATGCCACGGCCTTTCAGCGCGCACAGGTTAAGTGTTGATGCGACAGGAAATGGATTTACAGTGAAACAAAGTGCCCCTCTGTACGACGGGCGCAATAGCGGGGTTGGTTAAAGCGGTCGACTTTCAATCTGAGGGTCCCGGGTTCGAATCACGGTGACGGCGCCTGGTGGGGTAAAGGGTGGAGATTTTTACGATCTCCCAGATCAACATATGTGCAGACCTGCTAGTGCCTGAACCCCCCTTCGTGTGTATATGCAAGCAGAAGATCAAATACGCACGTTAAAGATCCTGTAACCCATGCCAGCGTTCGGTGGGTTATGGAAACAAGAACATACCCAGCATGCACACCCCCGAAAGCGGAGTATGGCTGCCTACATGGCGGGGTAAAAACGGTCATACACGTAAAAGCCCACTCGTGTGCATACGAGTGAACGTGGGATTTGCAGCCCACGAACGAAGAAGAAGAAGAAGCTCCTCTGTACTGGGGAGGGTGAAACAAAGGAAATGTTATGGAATTAAGATTTATAAAAGAAAGAAAGAAAGAAAGAAATTCTATTTCAATAGAAAAAGTGATTTTTTGCGTGTGTGAATCCAAGTGCTGTTCTCAGGTGAAATAGAGAACACGTTGAATAAGCAGGTTAAGAAGAAAAAAAAAGGCAAATACATCTCAAAAGAAAATGGATTTACGTGAACCAAAGTACTACAAAAAAAAAAAAAAAAAAAAATTTTAAACAGTATCATAAAGAGAAGACATTAAAAATTGTTTTGTTTTTTTTTTTTTTGTTTTTTTTTTTTTTTAGTTTTAGTTTTAATCTCAATCCAAAATTGGATCATAGTTCCTTCAACGTGGAATGAGAACAAGAAATGACAACAACGCCAACCTTCAAAAGCAAAACACAAACCACACATTATCAAGAGTGGAGTGATGACCTGGAGGTAACGTACCGCGTCCGCCTAGGAAGCGAGAGAATCTGAGCGCGCTGGTTCGAATCACGGCTCAGCCGCCGATATTTTCTCTCCCTCCACTAGACCTTGAGTTGTGGTCTGGACGCTAGTCATTCAGATTAGACTGACGATAAACCGAGGTCCCGTGTGCAGCATGCACTTAGCGCACGTAAAAGAACCCACGGCAACAAAAGGGTTGTTCCTGGCAACATTCTGTAGAAAAATCCACTTCGATAGGAAAAATAAATAAAACTGCACGCAGGAAAAAATACGAAAGAAAAAAGGGTGGCGCTGTAGTGTAGCGACGCGTTCTCCCTGTGGAGAGCAGCCCGAATTTCACACAGAGAAATCTGTTGTGATATAAAAGAGAAATACAAATACCCCCCCCCCCCACCCCCCCCAAAAAAAAAGTAGCACTTAAAAATATCCAACCAAAACTTTTGGATCTCCAAAGCCTTCAGGAAGGATTGAACAGGAAAAAAAGAAGAGAGAACAGCGTCAAGTTTGAGAAATAAAAAAATACAAAGAAGATCAATACTGAACGTTATTTGTGAAAAGTATATAAAGAGGAGACTTAATGTGAAAAACAAAAAAAAAGAAAGAGTTTTTTGCATGTGACTCAAAGGTTGGTTTTTTGTTTGTTTGGTTGGGGTTTTTTGGTTGGGGGTTTTTGTTGTTGTGTTTGATTTTTTTGTTTTTGTTTGTTTTTGTTTTTTTTTGTTTTGTTTGTTTGAAAAACACACATCAGACAAGGACGCAGCTAAAATACTACAATGACTACCACCACACCCACCAGTTTTACTTGTACAACAGTAAAACTCATTACTTGAGTGACGGGGACGAATGCATTTCTTTATCTATATTTATATATATATATAAGAAAGAAACAAACGAAGAGAAAAACAAAAGTGAAAAAATGAACAGTATAGATATACTAATCAATGCCAACAGTTGAGATATAAATGTCTCTTTGTTTCTGCCAGCAGTTTCCATGTCTAAGTCAGTTATGGATGGAGAGAGAGAGAGAGAGAACGAACGACGAACGAACGAAAATATTTTCCCAGAGCATTTAGATAACAATGTGTGTGTGTGTGTGTGTGTGTTTTCACCCAGCCGAGGGGTAAAAAAAAAAATCAAGGAAGAAAATCGTAAGAATAAAAGAATAGAGTAAAATATTGATATGGAGTACAAAGGGACAGACAGAGAAGCAGACAGACAGACAGACAGACAGCAAACAAAACAATCAAAAAGCAACACATTTACATATGTGTCCCAGAAAAACACCATCAAAAAGAAAAGGTTCACATGCACATAGATAAACCAACAAAAGCAATGACTCATATACATACGTTCTAAAAAAAAAAAAAATTTTTTAAGGCAACAACATAAGAGAATATGGCTTCATACTTACAAAAGGACAAACAAACAAAAAGCAACAACTGATTCACATATGTAGCCCAAAATGACAACATCAAAAACAAGGTAAAAAAACAGGCTTCATTACGTACAGAGATACAACAAACAAAAAAGTACCAATTCATTCACATTTGCAGCCTAAAAAGAACACGAGAAAAAAGAAAAGAAAAAGGGTTCATACTTACACACACAACACAAACAAACAAAAACGACTCATATACATTCGTAGCCTAAAACGACAACAACAACAACAACTACAAAAAAAAACCAAACACATCTTAATTCTTACAGAGATAAAACAAAATCAACGACTCATTTACTTA
>NC_134900.1:34472220-34474720 GCF_041734735.1 Babylonia areolata
AGATCCATTATTAGGAGTTCACAAAGACAAAAAGAATTAATACAGGGACATGAATTTTCTGGACGTTCACTGAACTACATGGGTATCGGTAACGACTCCATAGCCTTTCCTTCTTGCGTTGAAAACGCGTTGAATACACACTTGCATAGAATTATACTAACATTCAATCGCTCATTCTCACCAGCGAACAACATGGACATCTTAAAGGCAGAGAGAGAGAGAGTGAGAGAGAGAGAGAGAGAGAGAGAGAGAACAAACACACACATAGACCGTGATTGAAAGATCTGGGAAACTGACAGAAACAATTGAACAGACAGAATGGGCGATTCGCTGGACGAATAGACAGATAGACAGGCAGAGAGACAGATAGATAGATAGATAGATAATGATGAATTATTCAAGAAAAGCCCATGGCCCCATTTGAAAGAGGTAATTTGAAATAAACATTACGCGTCAAACATATGTCAGCCATATATATATATATATATATATATATATATATATATATATATATATATATATATATATATGGCGCATATTTTATCACGCTGTCATTTCACAGCTGTGTTTTTATAGTTTCTTTCTTTTTCATGTCAAAAACACGATAAGACTAGCAAAATGCTCGTCATAAGAATTCGTTTTGAGGAATACATTGTTTGCCTTCTTTCTGCCAGCACAGGACATGAAAATACGAAACACATTGACAGACAGAGAGACAGAGACAGAGACAGAGAGAGAATGGCATGACACTGACGTATTGTATTGTCCAATCAGCAGTTAAACCCTGTAGACAAGGTGGGGTAATAATTTCATTCATTGACATTATAAAGTGATAGTCTTACACACACACACACACACACACACACACACACACACAGAGACACAGAGAGAGAGAGAGAGAGAGAGAGAGAGAGAGAGAGACCAAAAGCAAAAATTAGAAATAAAGAAATACCCACCTCAACTGAGATTAATACTAAACCTCATTTACAAATCAGACAATTTTCAAACGAAGATTCTTTCTCTTTTTTTCCTTCTTTTTTTTTTTAATCTATTAAATTTTTACACAAAACAGATTTTTGTTTTGCTTCATTTGGACAAAACCTTTTTTTGCAAAGAGAGAGAGAGAGATTCGGATTCGGATTCGGATGGTTTATTCAAAAAAGGCCTTAGCCCCTTATGAAAGGGTGGTGTGTAAACTTATTTGAGAGAGAGAGAGAGAATAAAAACGTTTTTCGAAACCTGTCCAGAAACTAGTACTGAGTTCAAAGCTGCAGATGTGGATGAGGAGGGTGAAAGGAGGGGGGGTTGGGAGGGGGGGGGGCAGGGGCGTAAGAGAGGTATGGTGGGGTGTGTGTGTGTGGGGGGGGGTGTAAAGGGAGGGAGGGAAAATTTTTTAATCATGTCAGTGGCCGCCACCACAGCCAAAGAATCAAAGGTCACGGGAGATGTCAACAAGCCGAGATTTTGGTTTTCGGTGGCTGGGAGAGCGGCGGCATACGTCATCTGTCACGTCGGTCCAACAGGCACGTAGACAGCTTAGCTGTAAGGTTGCTCACCGTAACCATTGTGGGCTGAACAATTTTCCTGACAGATCCTCTCTGAAAAAGACATTTACTTTAATTTTCCCCCATGGCAAAAGGACAGGAAGGGGTTTGACAGGTAGCCTCTGTGTGTGTTTGTGTGTGTGTGTGTGTGTGTATATGTGTGTGTGTGTGTGAGAGAGAGAGTGTGAGAGAGAGAGAGAGTATCTGTGTGTGTGTGTATGTGTGTGTGTGTGTGTATCTGTGTGTGTGTGTGTGTGCGTATCTGTGTGTATGTGTGTGTGTGTGCGTGTGTATCTGTGTGTGTATGTGTGTGTGTGCGTGTGTGTCTCTGTGTGTGTGTGTGTGTGTGTGTGTGTGTGTGTGTGTGTGTGAGAGAGCGCTCGAAAGTTCACATGTGTACGTGTCGGTGGTTGTATGTTTGTATATGTGTGTTTGTTGGGTATGTTTTTATCCACGCATACACACGTGCGCGTGTGTGTGTATGTGTATGCGTGTGTGCATGAATGCACGTATGTGTGTGTCACAGTGTGTGTGTCACAGTGTGTGTGTGTGTGTGTGTGTGTGTGTGTGTGAGCGTGCATGTACACACACCTGTATAACGTGCATGCGCACACGATGCCAGAGTGTTTGTCATGTACGTATTGAGTGTCTGTACTTCTATATTTAGTCACGCATAATTCAGGACGTCACAAATGTACCTACGTACATGCGTCTGGGCAAAAAAATGTATCTGAGAAACATTCAAAAGAACTTTCTAGTGAATCAAACACAAAAGCAGACCACCAAAAAACCTATCAAAGGCTTGTCACTGGTGTGCATTTAAATAACAAAGCGAAACATACACGCGAAAGGTGCGATTCGACCAAAAGGCCTAAAATAAACCCCTGATAATATATTACGTTGTTGGGTTGGGTTTTTTTGACTCACTTGTGTAAACAAAGTGAGTCTATGTTTTA
>NC_134900.1:34479720-34484720 GCF_041734735.1 Babylonia areolata
AACTCTCTCTCACTTTCCCTCCTCATGTGAACCGTTCAAACCGTGTAACAATCCCAGTATTTCTGTTTGCCAGTTCTCACGTTCACCTTCCACCTCGACAGTATTTCTGTTTGTCATCTGTCTCACGTTCCCTCGAGATAGTGCTTCCTTCATTCATGTGCAAGATTCTGAGAAGTAAGTAAACGTTGAGAGAGAGAGAGAGGGAGAGAGAGAGAGAGGGAGAGAGAGAGAGGGAGAGAGAGAGAGAGAGGGAGAGAGAGAGAGGGGGGAGAGAGAGAGGGACCAGATTGGATCTGTAATTAAAAGGGCAGTTTTGACTGGAGCATATTTAGTAACATCACGTTAAACTTTGGAACTTATCTAGTGCATCTGGTGCATTTCAGATGGAATTCACTTTCACAAAGAGGAATAAGCGAAAGCTGTTGCACGAAGGCTACGCCTATGTCATGGACCGCACCAAAGCCGACGTCACAATTTTCTGGCGATGCGAGAAACGAGGAGAGTGCAAAGGAAGGTTAAAGACAGTAAACGACGTTCTGGAAGGCCGTCCATCCACCCATTCCCATCCGCCAAGTGCAGCCCGTTGCCTGGCTTTGAAAGCGGTTGGTGATATAAAACAGCGCGCAGAGCAGTCTGAAGAAGCCACAAGTTCGATAATCAACAACTGCACAGCAGAATTTCCGCTCGCCGCCGCAGGTTCTCTTCCAAAAAAGGAGACTTTGGCAAGGATGATCCGAAGAAAACGGAAAGCTCCAGATAGCGACATCATCAGCGAGGAGCTGAAGCTTACAACGAGAGGAGAACAATTTTTAGCGTTTCAGACGGACGATATCGTTATTCTAACCACTCCATCCAATCTTGACGTTTTAGCACGTAACGCCCACTGGTTTTGTGATGGAACATTTGACAGCGCTCCGTTAGCAACACAACTTTACACCATCCATGTTCTTGTTGAGGATACTCACACTCTGCCTCTTGTTTACTGTGTGACACAAAACAAAAACAGGGCCACGTATGACGCGATCTTTACTTACCTGAACGGCCAGAGAGATCTCAACCCAGAGACCATCACAATAGATTTTGAACGAGCCGCATTAAACAGCATCAGTGAACACTTCCCAACCACAGCCGTGCACGGGTGCTTTTTTCACTTTGGCCAATGTCTTTGGAGAAACCTCCAGTCGCTTGGACTACAAGATTGGTACTTGGAGCCAGAGAACTCTCTTCTCGTCAAGACCATTCAGGCCTTGGCTTTCGTGCCTCCTGACGACGTCATCGAGGCGTTTCAACAGCTCATGGATTCGCTGGATGCCGACACTGACGAGACGCTTTCAGACTTCCTCGCCTACTTTGAAAGTACATGGCTGGGCATTGTGCAGCGAGGACGCCGTCGACGCCCGAAATTCGACGTCGCCATGTGGAACGTCTACAATCGTGTGGGAGACAACCTGCCCAGGACTAATAACTCGGTCGAAGGCTGGCACCGTGCCTTTGATCAGCGAATGTCTGTCACGCACCCAACACTTGGCAGGCTTGTCAGCAAGTTACGCAAGGAGCAGGCAAGCACCGAGCTTATGATAGAACAGCGTGCCATGGGCGTCAGGATGCGAAAAAACAAGCAGTACGAAGTAGTCAACACACGACTGCAAGCGCTTGTTGCAAGGTACGCACAGGATGATGTTTTAGTATTTCTCAAAGCTGTTGCGCATAATCTGTGACACAATCAAAGTGAACAGAAGTGTTGTATATACTTTTATATTTTTATATGTTTTATACTTTTAGACAATGCGTCGAAAAGTCTGTCTGCGAAACGTCCGGTCGACGAAACATCCGTCGGCGAAACATCCGTTGGCTAAACGTCCGGTCGGCAAAACGTCCGACTCCGAAACGTCCGGCGGCGAAACGTCCATCGGCGGAACGTCCGCACATGGTAATGCCGGAGTACTCTTATAGAAAAAAATCAGTTTGTATTTGTATTTGTATTTCTTTCTATCACAACAGATTTCTCTCTTGCGAAATTCGGGCTGCTCTCCACAGGGAGAGTTCGTCGCTACACTACAGCGCCACCAGTTTGATCTCTCTGTTATACCAAGTGGAGACATCAAATAATTACGCAGAGGCAGCAGAACTTCACTTTTCACTTCACTAGATAGATAGATAGGTAGATAGATAGATTGATTGATAGATAGATGGATAGATGGATAGATAGGTAGGTAGGTAGATAGATAGAAGCAGTGAGACAGACAACAATAAAACAGACGCACAAAAGGAAGGACATAGAAACAGACACACAGACAGGAATACAGGCAGCAAAGATAGGGAGACACGCACACGCGCGCGCGCACACACACACACACACACACACACACACACACACACACACACACACACAAGCGCGCGCGCGACGCGTCTAAGTGAAAAGACGTTAGATTTTTTTTTTTTAAATAAATAAATAAAAAATTAAATTAAAAAAAGAAGAAGAAGAAGAGACAGGAATCCCTCCACATGTGACAGACTGACCAGACAGTGCAGGTTCGAACCCCAAATCTCTCCCAAGCACACGCAGCTTCACCGCTGGTCCAAAACTTCCACCTGGCCTTCCAGCAAGTACAGGACCGGTCCGGTTGGAAGAGCGATGATCTTAGCGGAGCTAAGTTTGCCTCGCGTCAAGACTCAAGTTTGCCTCGCGTAAAGGGAACTGCCCTAAGTCAACGCGAATCCCATCCATTGACTTAGGAGGAGGAAGAGGAGGAGGAGGAGGAGGAGGGGAGATAATTATTTTCAAAGCCCCGTCACACATACTGGTGATTGTAGACATCCAGTTAAAGTACTTATTTTCACATTTGAATGTCAACGTTTCGGAATAACTAAATGAACAGATAAATAATGAACGAATAGATAAATAAATAAATAAATAGTAAATAAAAAGATAATGCAGGGGAAGCAGGGAGAGTTGTAGGCCTTTGGTGAGTTGAAAGAAACAGGATTGAAAAAACGAAGGCTGGAATCATAGATGAATGATAATTATTTGAAAAAAAATAGAAGAACAATTAAAGACCCCAACATGAATAAAAGACTTCGTTGAAAAAAGTCAGCCAGTCTAGTCAATTTTAAAACGAAGACTTCATTACGGTTCTTGACGCTGTGCATCAAGAACTTCGCGCTTGCAAACTAACAAAAAACAAACAAACAAACAAAAAAATCGTTCTTATGTCCTGGGCCGGGTTTGCATGGGGCTATTTTTTTTAAGCGCCAAGTCTGCTTAGAGTTAAGAATGTTCCTTAGTATTTTTTTGGAACTTTTGAATACTGTTGGCCGCCGTTCTTTCTCTGTCTCCGGACCTTGCGATTGGAATGAACTTCCTGTTTCGCTTCTTCATCAAGTCTCCACACTCAGCTCTTTCAAGTCTTGCCTTAAAACCCACCTCTTCCCAAAATAGCCTCCCTTGCCTTCCCTTCCTTGTCTTTAGTTTCTACAGTTTTAGAGTTATGCATGCGTGAGAATGACTGGTGCGAAAGCGCTTTGATTTGTCTCTGCACAAGATTCAGCGCTATATAAATACCATTATTATTATTATTAACTTACCGTGGAGTTGGGAACACGTACGTTTAGCATTCTTAGCTCAAAGCAAACTTAGTGCTTCAAAGTTCGCGAGTCATACAACCCATTTCGGGCGCAATAGCCGAGTGGTTAAAGCGTTGGACTTTCAATCTGAGGGTCCCGGGTTCGAATCTCGGTAACAGCGCCTGGTGGGTAAAGGGTGGAGATTTTTACGATCTCCCAGGTCAACATATGTGCAGACCTGCTAGTGCCTGATCCCCCTTCGCGTGTATACGCACGCAGAAAATCAAATACGCACGTTAAAGATCCTGTAATCCATGTCAGTGTTCGGTGGGTTATGGAGACACGAAAATACCCAGCATGCATGAACCACGACAGAGTCATCGGCAAGTCGATGTTCGTCGTGTAACGGAAAGAAGAAGGAGAGGTGTGTGTGTTTTTCACTGTGTTTTCTTGTCATATGTTCCAACATCACTGCATGTGTGGTCCCGCATTTCATTGCCTGAAACCTGTCGATGCTTGGCAGACAGAGCGACTACACTGACACATGGCGGTGGGGATGGAGGAGGGGGGGTGGGGAGGGGGGGGAGAGGGAAGGAGGATTAGATAGGAGAAGGGGGCAGAAACCCTGTCTGTCGGTCTGTCTGTCTGCATCACATGGCAACAGCATGTCATATTACACTGACTCACACAGTGGGGTTTTTTGTTGTTGTTGTTGTTGTTGTTTTTTTCTCAGCTCCCTCTGTGTTGTGTGTGTGGTGTGTGTGTGTGTGTGTGTGTGTGTGTTGTGTGTGTGTGTTGTGTGTGTGTTGTGTGTGGTGTGTTGTCGGGTGGGGGTGGGGGCGGGTGAGGGGGGGTGGGGGGGTGTGTGGGGGTGGGGGGATGGGGGGGGTGTGGGGGGGTGGGGGGGGTGCTATTCACATGAGGTACCGGGCGACATGTATAGCCAGTATACGACAGCCTGAGAGAGCGAGCGCTAGCGCTCTATTGGCGCCAGCAGCCACGGCGAGAAGAGAAGCGCGGGAGAGAGGGAAGGCAAGGGAGGGGGAGAGGGAGCCGGCTCGGTCTGTAGCTCGGCTCTGCTCGCGCACGCCGCTCGGCGCGCGAGGTTTGGGTACTCTAGGTGGCAGGGCGGGGGCGACGTGGGGGCGGCATGGCTGGTATTGCTGGATGGGGCAGGGGATGGGTCAAGCGTGAGGGAGCAGGGCGAGAGTGAACCACACACTCAAAATCAAGAAGCAGTGCACGAGAGGGTGGGGCGGGGGAGCGAGGGAGCGAGAGCGCAAGAGAGAGGCAGGCGACGCGAGGGGACAGGAAGCGGGAGCGAGCGGGAACACAGAGAGCAGAAAGAGAGGGTGAGATGGAGAGAAGGAGGTGGCGCGAGCGAGAAAGCAGAGAGCGGGCGCGCGCGCACGGGGAGCGTTAAACGAGCGACGCCA